>NC_090437.1:135681806-135987790 GCF_031143425.1 Pleurodeles waltl
TACGAATCCATTTTGACCGCAGAGTAAAATAGGCAGGGCAGAAGAATATAAAATGTTCGACTGTTTCCGGGGCAAAACCACATACCGGGCTTATGTCAGAAATAGCAGTTGACCCCCAACTGCTAGTTAAGGACAACAGCAGTACAGTCCCAAAACAAAATCTAGCATATAAGCCTTTGCCCAGTAAGTCGGTTATAGTATCTAAATAAGGTTCATACTGCGGGTACCACTTAAAATCAATAAAAAGATTATTCGACCATGAGATTTGTGACAAATATAATCATTCCTTACATGGGACCAATAAACCGATTTCAGAACAGTTTTATGGGATTTCACTAAGTTATGAGGATTCTCCCAATAATCTCCCAACCCCAAGGCACGAAACCAGTTGGACACATGTCAGATCCAAGGAATAGTAGCAGCATTTGGTCTCTTTAATAAATCGAGAAATGAGACCTTATATATATCAAGTTCAGGGACAGTCCAGATCCTTATCCAATATAATAAAGGTATTAGAGCAATTAAATCAGCTACTCGATTTAACCCCAGGTCGAGAAACATTGGGATCAGTGGTGTACTGCGAGGGCACGCAATCAAAGCCCTCGCAAATTTGTTTTCGCCCACAGTAAACCTATTACTATTGGATGATCCCCATACCTCAGCACCATAGACAGCAGCTCCCTGCACCTCAGCCAGGTAAATCTTAATAGCTGGAGATATAGCTTTTGTTATCGAACTTTTATGAAAGCGCAGGATAGATGCTGCTCTGTGCTGTAACAGCCCGCACTTTACTAATCTGGTCCTCCCAGTGTAATTTACTTGTTAACCTCATGCCCAAATAATCTATTGAGCTAACCTTGCTTAAAGGGACTCCATCCAGTTTAATAATGCATCTCTTACAAGATCCCGAACTAAACACCATCAATTTGGTTTTACTGACATTCAACACCAACCCATAATCCCTGCAAAATAAATTAAATCTGTCAACAAGAGTTTGTAGACCCATTGGTGTCTTTGTAATAAGAAGTGAATCATCAGCAAAAAGAAGAATGGAAATTTTCTGAGCATTCAAGGAAGGGGCATCGTTCTGACAGGAAATCAGGGCCTGCACCACCTCATTAATAAACAAGGTGAATAATAATGGAGCCATCACACAGCCCTGACGAGCTCCCCTTTGGATAGGGATTTTTTCAGTCACCTCACCTTGGTTACCCCATCGCACGTGCGCATATGTGTTTTCGTGCAGCTGCTTTAATAATTGAATTATGTTGTCTGGGGTTCCCAATCTGTGCAGCACTTGCCGCAGTTTTTCTCTTGGGACCAAATCAAAGGTGGATCGTGGGCCCACGAAAACAAAATATAAATGTTGCTTGGCAACATCTACATATTTCCAATATAGAACAGCCAGCGTGAAAACCTGATCTACTGTGTTGGTTTTCGGGCGAAACCCCGCCTGAAGTGGAGAAAGAATCTGATGGTCTTGGATCCAACTAATTAGCCTCCCTAAAAGTTGTGTGGCAAAAATATTTTGTAAGTTATCAATAAGGCTGATTGGTCTATAGTTGAATGGGAGATTTGCATTACCCTTTTTATAAATGGGGATAATTTCGGCCCCTTTCCACATGCACGTAATTTAACCCCCTGCAGCGATTTTATTTGAGATCAAATTTATATACCAGGACCATATAATTGGCTCTGATTTATAAAGATCTCCCGGAAGTTTGTACGGCCCAGGAGCTTTGCCAGGTTTTAATGAATTCATTGCATCAAGGGTTTCTTCCGTAGAGAAAAAAATATAATCCTCAGGGGCATTGGAACCCTCCCCAGGTGAATAAAAACTAGGATTTGCAATTGACCTCAATGAGAGGACATAGGGGGTGATTCTGAGACTGACGGGCGGCGGAGGCCGCCCGCCAGTCTTCCCCCGACAAAATACCGCTCCGCGGTCGCAAGACCGCTGAGGGTATTTTGAGATTTGCCCTGGGCTGGCGGGCGGCCGCCAAAAGGCCACCCGCCAGCCCAGGGCAAATCTACCTTCCCACGAGGACGCCGGCTCCGAATGGAGCCGGCGTAGTGGGAAGGTGCGACGGGTGCAGTTGCACCCGTCGCGTATTTCAGTGTCTGCTTTGCAGACACTGTAATACTTTGTGGGGCCCCCAGGGGCCCGCGGCACCCCCTACCGCCATCCTGTTCCTGGCGGGGGACCCGCCAGGAACAGGATGGTGGTAGGGGGTGTCAGAATCCCCATGGCGGCGGAGCGCGCTCCGCCGCCATGGAGGATTCTCCCGAGCAGCGGAAAGTCGGCGGGAGACCGCCGACTTTCCGTTTCTGACCGCGGCTGAACCGCCGCGGTCAGAATGCTCGACGGAGCACCGCCAGCCTGTTGGCAGTGCTCCCGTGGTCGGTGACCCTGGCGGTCACCGACCGCCAGGGTCAGAATGACCCCCATAATCTCCATCTTGTGAATCGAATGCCAAGACATTAACAGGTATAGCATAAAGACGGGAGAAGTGATCCACCCAACTTTCTGGTTGTATGTGATTCCTAATGGTATTCCTACCCCTCTTTGTCTTTTGGACAACAATTCCCAAAACAGCATATTATTGTTTGCTTTTGAGGCATCTAATAGTTCCTGCCAGATAGAGTCTTCCCATGATCTTTTTGCTTGTGATATAGACTCCTTGTATATACGTCTGGCTTGTTGAATCTCCCCCAGGAGACCAGTCATAATAGCTCTTTTTAACAGAATCATGGCCTGCTTGCTTCTTTTTCACATTTTTAAATGTTAAGATGTAAGCCCATGTGATACACATGAGAAAAAGACAAGATGGTAAGGAAAGAAGGGATATGTCCCAGGTAGTGTCAAGTTCAGGAATACTAGCAACACACTGATACAAGTGTCTGGTCACACGAAACATTTTATTGGACTCTACAGCACATAGGATGTCAAAGTGACCGGACTGTCATAGCCAAGAATAGTTGAAACATATGGAGTCAGGATACATATACCAAGGTACACTCCCCCAGACCACAGAAAAAAGGGCATTGTCAGACCTCATCTCATAGAATAGGCCAACCGATTAATGAATGTTGTCACCAGCTTTAGCCTTATACCAAAATCAGGTCTACCAACATGACATAGGCCATGGCACAGACAGAGGGCAATACAACAGTCCCTGATCGTAGCTCCATCCTATTACAATGGCCAAGCATCTTGCGGTATGACACAAACTATGTCAATGATGTGGCACAGGCACCGTTGGCTGCAATGAGAAAGCACACCTACAGGTACAAAAAGGCCAAACAAGATCATTGTTGACACAATGTGAAGGGAGAATGCATGGATTGCACTTGATGACAACATATTTTAAGGCCATATGATCACACACATGGGACAATTGGCCCAACACACGTCAAACCAGTGAATTGTACACTTCAGACTTCCACCCACCCACTGTCCAAGCTGCTTTGGCACAGGACTCATACACCCTAATCTGTTACCAACATTACCTGGATCAATCCATGTCGACTGCCTATGTCATAACAGCATCACATACCAGCTAATGTCACAACTCTGCATGAGGATGTCATGGTGAAGGTACCTGGATAAAAAACAATAGTAGGAGTTTAGGTAGGAGATTTATACCTACGACCAAAAGCTCATATCAAACATCAGTAGATACACTTATATTGCAATGAGATTGACACAAACCCAGCAGATAATCAACGTAGAGAAATGTTCAAGTCTGAATTACCAAGCAATCCTTTGATGTATACTGCAATGCATAACATCCACAATCTTTTGGAAAAACACCCTACTCCACACATCCTGACAATTACAGTTCCTCGTACAGCCACAGTAATTACACAACATTACATCATAAACTCAGGTAGAGTAGTGATTGATGAGATCTACCTGCAAGTCTTCACTTTCCTCTTCATCACTGTCATCCTCACTTTGCATTTCAGGATTTTCCCTCGGTGACACTGCTAGCTCCCCCTCATTTGGGATGTATGGAATATTCCTACGCAGGGCAATGTTGTGGAGCATGCAACAGGCCCCAATGATCTTACATACTTTTATGGGTGAGTAGAGGAGGGCTCCACCTAAATCTGACCTCTGGGAGCCCAAAAGCCCGCTCCATGACACATTGTGTTCTTCCATGGGCATTGTTGCAGACTTTTCCTGGAGTAGTTAGATTCCTCACTGGCTTCAGAAACCATGGACGGCTTGGGTATGCTGAGTCCCCTGTGATGGAAAGGGACATATGTGCAACTGTGAGTCCCTCTCTTCGGATTTGTTGCAGCAGAGATTGCATACAAACAAACAGGACATATGTGACTTACCAACCAGCCAGGCCCTCTCTGGGTACAGTTGTGACATCAGCTGGGGGATTGCGCTGTTCCACATAGTGTAGGTATTATAGACCAGAAAATGGGAAAAGACCTGTGAAATGTAGAGATCCCCCAAACAAGCAACTTCTACATTGATGGAATGGAAGCTCTTTCTCTTGCGGTACACTTGTTCATTGCCATGCAGTGGGACAAAGGCGACATGTGTACCATCAATGGCTCCCACCACGTGTGGGATGTGTGTCAAACCATAGAAGTCAGCCTTCACGTGGGCAAAATCCTCATGTTGGGGAACCCGGATATAGCTGTCCAGGTGTTTCAACATTGCCGAGAGTACATCCTTCAAAACCAGACTAAACATAGGCAGGGACATCCTAGCCGATAGGGCCACTGTGCTTTGGAAGGCCCATATGGCCAGCAAGTGCAAGACTGCCATAACTTGCGCAATGGGTGGTATGCTATTTGGACAACTAATGGCAGGCATCAGATCTGGCTCCAAATGACGACACAGGTCCACAATTGTTAGCCGATTCAGATGGTAGATCTGAATGATGTGACATTCTTCCATGGTCTGAAGGTCTGGCAGTGGACGACAGGAGGTTGTCTGATCCACCCCTCCCTGGGTACCTACGTAAGTAAATAAATGAGTATTGCCACTATTCAATGTGTCCCTTGCAACATAAAGGATGCATGTCAATGTTAAAATGTGACAAGGCATGTAGAGAGGTGTGGACATGACACACAGTACACATCACAACTGATAATCACATGGAAGTCACATGTCACCCCCTTGCTCTTCCACACTTGTGTACACATCATATATCTGGTCATCAGCAATTTGTGCAATAAAAATGCCACTTGGACCATGACTTGATGTATCAAGCTTTAAAGTGACCTTTGTCACAGAGGACTGTGCCCCAATGCAAATTGCCATATGTGCACTGCAATGTACAACAATGGTGTTTTAGTAGTAGGACCTACATGACAGGATACGACTAGAACCTTTTAATTTAAAAAACAACTTTTTTGGAAGTGTGACACATTTTTGAGAGCCATATGATGCATTTCAGGCTTCTAAAATGGAGGCTACCTGACCTTCTTCACTGGACATTAGAAACCACCCGCGCCTACTGGCGGAAGTTGTCATGGCGGTAGGCAGTTGCAAGCACGGCAGAAAAAGCTATAGGCTAACATTGTTGCCAGGGGCAGTCACAGGCCAATGGCTGTGTCTGCTGGCGGTGCTGGCTGCGTACATGGCGGACATGACTGCCATTTTCTGCAAGATTCTTCACTTGACTCCTGACCCTGCTTTCAGCAAGACCTCCACTACCTGAGCTGCTGTGTACCTCCTCTAGGAGCAATCATGCCATGTACAGCAGGTGAGAGGACCCCAACCTTCTCACCAGAGGAGGTGGAGAATCTGTGTCTGAGGTCCTACCCCTATATGAACAGCTGTATACTGCACCAGAGGAGCAGGTAAGTGCCTCATGTCTACATTTTCTCTGTACTTCACCATATTTTCCTTCCTGAGACTAGAGTGTGCCATTGTGTGCCAGAATGTAAAATCAAACCCCTGTAGATGCAGTGTGCATCAATGGGAGAGTCAATGTGCATTTATTTGTCTTCAGTGCCAGGTGTTGAGTTCTAATACATTGTGGTGTGTGTGTATTGAGTGTTCCCTGATCCACCTTGTGTTGGATGCACGTTACTAGGTGAGGTGACATAACAGCCATCCCCAGACATCTCTTACCTCTTGGATGTTGTCAATGTGGGACAACATGTATTTGCATGACAGCATGAACTGTTTATGCATGTTGTATGTGTCCATTGTGTGTAATGTGAGCTATGTGTATGTTGCCACAGAGATGTCAAACCACATTTGCCGTTGCAAAACTGTTGTTTGGAAGGCATATCCTGACTTACTCTGCCCTTCAGGTTGGTACACAAACACCACATGCCAAATTGCTGTTGGTTACCTGATGTACAGTCATGCATGGAAGTGATGGGAATGGAGTCTCATTCTGTCTGCTCAGCCTGCAGAGACCGGGGCCTGTCAAATGTATCTCACAGTACTTGTCCAAGTCTGGGCTGGTATGGTGTTAACTCACTTTTGTTATGCAACTGTGGCACTGTGCACACTCCCTAAATCCCAGTAGATCCTGTTTCAAAGCCAGATCTTGCCTCTTTGCTAATAAGCAGCTTATTCAGGCTCTATCCTTTGATAAAAATGTAAATGGTATTAGGGGCGGGTTAATGAACTATGAATAATGTGCACTTGGCATCATTGTCAATATGTGTCTCTGACCCCTGACAGGTTCCTTGATCCCACAGCCCTGTTGTCACCTTCATACAGGTCACATATTAAGTACTGCCCTCGACCGCCAGCCAAAGTTGTCACATGGTAGGCAGTTGCAACTGTGACAGACCGAGCTATAGGCTTACGTTGTTGCAAGTGGTGGTCGCAGGCCAATGGCTGTGTTCGCCGTCGGTGACGGCCATGTATGTGGCGGTCGTGACCGCCATGTTCTGCAAGATTTCCCACTTGACTCCTGACACTGCATTTCTGACATTTCAAAAGTGCAAACAGTATGCTGTTGCCTGGGAACCCATGATATGTGACTCAGTAGTCTAGTCACATTGCAGAAAATGTACAATGCATGCCTATGTTGTTTTGAATGCAATCTGTGTAATATGGACACATATGTCCAAAAGTGTGTTCTATGTTGATGATGAGACACACAGAACCCCACCCCCTGAAGAGGCATGAGTCTGCATTTGTATTTGCACATGTTTACACAGGGACAGGATAGACTCTTTCTGTGCCCACCATGCCAGTCCCTTCATTGTTACCCATGTGTGATGTTAACGTTTGTAACCTGGCAATAGCATGTAGGGACTGCTTGAAGAGGATCATTCTCAGAGATTGTGAGTATTTTTATGCATTTATGTCTAAGGAGTCTACCTTTCAAAAGCCACAGAGGTGTGATGTGTCTCATAGTTTCTCTGATCTCTGTCAGATTGCTAAACCATATCCCACAAGATGTCAGTTGACCTACCTAGGCAGTGCAGTGCCTGAGCGGGTGGTGGGTTGGTCTGCAGATTGGGAAGTGTTTGTAATCATGTCCCTGTACTCAATGACTGTTATGTGACACACTTGGGCAGTATGGGCAAAACAGAATGTTCTTAGCTTGGTATACTGACCCGCCACATAATGAACACGGTGAGTGCCGTCATCAGCAGCCCTCACTCCCCACCAGGCTGCCTCCATCAGGCAGCCTGGCAGCGGGTGGAAACATCATCCGACAGAGCAGCCGTGCTACCCCTCGGATAATGTTTCCGAATCCTCCAGCCTTACCCAGGCGGGTTTCCCCACTTTGCATGGGCAGTGCAGGGGCTCCGATGCAGTGCCCCGTTGCGCAGGAAATCGGGCAGTGATCTGCGCGACAGGTGCAGCTGCAGCTGCCACACAGACGCATTGGTGGCGGCTCCACATTTGTCAGTGTCCCAGGCAGGCCTTCCTGTGGGCCGGCGGGCAGAAACAATGTTTCTGCCTGCCAGCCCACAGGAAGGCTCATTATTTGGCCGGTGGGGATCCGGGGACGCTGGCGGTCAGTGTTTTGACCACCAGCATGAACATGGCGGTTGTTACTGCTGTGTTCATAATGAGGGCCATAATTTCTTGTCTTGTCTGTTGCATTCATGCAGGTCAAAACCCATCAGAAGAGAAGGATTTGGAGAGCCATCATAAAGAAGGTGTCGACCCTTGGGGTCCATAGCCAGCGGAGCGCCCAGTGTCGCAAGTGGTGGGAGGACCTGAGACACTGGGCTTAGAAGATCGTGGAAGTCCAGCTGGGGCTGTCATCCCAACTTGGGTGAGGTGCCCGTTGGACCATGACCCCCCTAAAGGTCCATTTACTGGCAGTGGCCTACCCAGAGCTTAATGGGCATTTGAGGGCAGCACAGCAGCCACAAGGGGGTATGTACAGAACAATTTACTGCCTGTCCCATTGCCAGGTGATTGGGTGAGGTACTGAGTTCTCCCCTGACAATGAGGGACGAGCCATGGGTCACACAATGGATGGGAGATTGTTTGTGTTGACATGCCATGTTCATCATACTAGTGTGCCTTGCCTTTTGGACCTGGGACCTAGGACACAACTGGGGGAGTCTTCAAACCCCTTGCTCAGCAGGGACCACAAATGGCTGTGTACAGTGATCATTCATGTACTGTTTGTTGTTGCACTGGGTGTAATTTCTATCCAAAAGATCACTATTCCTAAATGTTACAGGCCAAAGGTAAGTGAGTGGTGGATCACTATACTCTGCCATGTGTCTGAGCATATGTGTATGTAGACATCTGCCACCCAGGAGCTAGTTATCTTCAGTGTCTGATGGATGCTGGTGCCTCACTGCAGTCTGTGATGTGTAGGTTTCCATCATACATGTGACATAGCTTACATGGCTTATTGTCTGTAGATGTAGCAAACTACTTTCCCTTTGTAAGTGCGAAATAACTATTGACATGAATGATGTGTCATCACTTTTGACAAAATTCCTTGTGCCTACATGCCAACATTTGTCCCTTTCTCTTTCGGAAACATTTGTAAGCTGCAGTTTCAAGCATGTTCTTCCTATGTTGATGGGATCATGTCTGTATTTGCATGGCAAACTGTTTGTAGAATAGTACATTTACAATGGGGGTAAATTTCTTGTGGTGCCACAGACAGGAGTGCGTCACCGTTGTTTATTGTCTGACAGATACCTTCATGTGCCATAGTATGACATTTGTCATGTAGAACTTCAGTAGCAATGAGGGACATGACAGATCGGCCCAGAGTTTGGAACCACTTTGTGTTCATCTATGCCCTTGATGTCAAATCATGAGGAAAAGTGCACTGCACATGTGTAATGATTAAGGATTGTGCCTTGACTGTTGGCATGCATTATGGAGTGACTTGCAGTGATGTTAACATCACATGTGTTTAGGTACATGCATTCATCAAGAGACAGACACCAGCGCTGGCATGTCCAAGATGTGGTGAGTTATGATGCTTCTCATTGGACAACAGGTTGAAGGCCTTGCAAGTTCTGTGTCTCTTCAACATGCAAAGGACAGATGGGTTCTACAGAAACATTCAGAGGATGTAATTGTAATGGGTGTCAGACATTAGTGCTGATAATCCCGAGGCTTGCCAATTAATTATTTTGTTTAGTCTAGAGGCATCTCTCTGTGACATATTGAACCTGATGTCAACAGTGTTGTCTGAGAAACATTGACCCTACCTCCTTGACTCTGTTGGGAGACATGTCACTTGGTTAAGTGTACATTGTTGAAATGTTTCCAGTGTGACATAGGTATTTCCATGTCACCTACTAAGATATTATACTTTTGTAAGATACATAGCAGGATTTGAGGGCATCATTTATGATTGTTGGTATATTATGTATGTGCCATATAGATGTGTTTATGACCTTGTGAGGGATTTGTGGGAATGCACTTTACACTGTGATACTATTGTTTGCCATGTGTTAACTGAGGTCTGCTGCATGTGGGACAGCTTTAAGGAGGAAGATGTCTTCTAGGTATTATACAGTTATTGTGGTTCCAAGACTTCAGCAATGCCATTGTAGTTGTCTGAGATCCTGATTTTCTTGTTGGCAACTGTTGTTAACCCAGATGGCATGCATGCATATGTTTTGGCACATGTATGTGCCACTTAGATGCAAAGTTTTGCTGGGGCCTACTTGACATACTGCTATTGTTGGTCAATCAGAGTTGTTGTTCAAGTGTTATCATGGACATGTTATGACCATATTCCTCTTTGTCCTTACAGCATCAGCACTGGAAAGTGGAGGAGATGGGGCCAAGCGAAGTGGGGGATCATCAGGCCACAGGACCTTGGGTTAAGACACCACTTTTCACAGAGGGAAACGGTGGCCTGGAGGGTGAGAGGAGTGCCATGTGGGAGACCGGACCGGCATCCTTATCATCATCGGATTCCTCCTCCAGTCGCCACTCCCTAGTGTTGGCAGACCCATCAGGGCATCCCCCTGTTCCATCCTTGTCCACCACTCCCTGTTCTATCACCGCCCTCCCTGTAGCTTACTACCCAGTTGGCAGTGCCCACTCATCTAAGAGTTTGGGCATCTCCTTCACCGCAGACACCTCCATCCCATCCCCTGTTGCCCCTGTTGCCCGCAGTGAGGAGGCTATTGACCTCCTGAAGACGATCTCTGTGGAGATCCCCAAACTTGTAATCAGGCCCATAATGTTCTTGAAGTAAGGTGAGCAAGATATTCATCAAATTTGTGTTGAAGTAATCTGTCAGTCAAACTCTAAATCGGGGCCTAAGCCACACATCTAAAAATACTTTTAACTACATTATATTTACATCTGCTTTTATACTTTTGTAAAATAATGTAAGTCTGTTCTGCTATCTTTTTAAAGGGCTATCCTATCTAGCTAAATGAAACTCGGGCACACATTGGTATTTTTGCTCTTTAAAAAATTGTTGAGATGAATGTTCTGCACATGTTGCATACTCACAGGCCATGTTAAGATTTCACACTTTACATTTATGTTGTATTCTATGGACCACAGTTTAAAAAAAATAACTTGACATATGTCAATACATAGGCCACCTTTTTAACAACAGTTTGTTGAGGGATGGCAGACAATAAAGGCCATGGAGTCCTGGGCCCCTGATCTACATATAGAGCAGCACATAGCCAATTGACCTCCCATTACCACAGCCCTGAAAAGTGCCTAAGACAGCCTGGGCTCAGGTCACCCCAACCACTTTCCCATTCACCACTTATGTGATCCAACTGAGTTCCCTTTCTTCATAGGGGATAAGAGACTGGGGTCCCCGGAAGAGCCTTCACCCACCAGAACCTGACAATGAGCAGCAGAGGCAGAAACTACCAAGCGCCGCGAATAACCTCCTGCAGCGCATACACAGATTATGATTGATAAATTTATACTGCTAACACAAGAGGGAGGCAAAGGAACTGGTGATAAAGGGGCAGCAAAGAATGGGACGACGCTACAACAAACAGTGTGATCCTTCAGGCAATACAGGCAGAAGGAATAGCACTGGAAGTTAAGATTAGAGAGGTACAAAAAATCGTGGCTCTCCTATGCTAAGGCCTTCAGAACGTGGGTGATAGAGTCACTGGAGTGCAGAAATAAATATCTGCATGGAAGACACTGTACATAGCATGGAGACTAAGGTAGCAAAGCTGTAGAACCTCTACCATATGCTGGAAGACCAGGTAGAAGATGGGAAATACCACTCCAGATATAGCAACCTATGCTTTGCTGGATTTCCTCAAGGGGTAGAAAGCATGAACACTGAAGGATTTCTAGAACAATGGCTCATATCCTGGGTCTCTTAAAAAAAACTATCTTCCTGTTTTCTTGTTCAATGTGACCATAAATCGCTAGAAGTCCTGCATTTCCCCAGGGGGCCACCTCACCTACTGATTGCTCAGCTGATAAACTACCAAGACAATAGCACTATACTTACAGCCATAAAAGATCATGGCATTTCCAGACCATACCAAGCACGTCAAGCAACAGCGCAAGTCCTTTAAAGCTGTTAAGTAAAAGGTGCGGGCTCCAAAAGTGGCCTGGAATTGTTTTATGGAACAAAAACCTCTCAAGAATAAGTGCTCTCTCTCTCCCCCACAGATTGCTGATCAGCAATAAAGAGGGGACGAATCAAAGTCTCCACCGTAAGCGAAGCAGCCATAGAAGATCCCACCAACAAGGAGGAGACCGAATAAGGGATGCAGACTTCTTCAGCTCAGAGGGTCTATGGAGCACCAACATTTGGAAAGCCAAACTCATTCGGAGGATCTTGTATGCTCTCATCATCCCCTTGACCTAAAAAAGGAATGAGAGACAATGAACACACACTGAACTTGGACTCACGAACTAGGATCTGCCCCTGCAGGTATTCCAACGTGGTAATGCCCGCCTTCACTTTCCTTCCTTCTGCACACGGTTTGGATGCAGAGCTTGTAGAGCCCCATTATGTTTTACCATGCCCTTGTTTATTTACTTTTATTTTGTTGCTACAGATGCTTCTGGGGTGAAAGAATGGGGATGGTGGGGATATGTTAAGGAATGTTTCATCCCAAATGGCCTCAGTTTCTATTCACAGGCAAGTCTTTTTACTACAATGCAATCTGCTCACACAATACACAACAGAGTATTTCCCATAGAGGACTTGGACCCAACAGTCTCAGCAGACAAGTGACCAAAGGGTGACACCACTGGAAATGGAGAAACCATGTTACCAGATGTGCCATGCATCCATTTAAAGTTATGACCTGGAATGTAAATGGGCTGAATGACTGTATTAAGCAGGGGGTGGTTTGGTGTTTTGCCAAACGCCACAGCCAAGGGGTACTGATGCTTCAAGAAACACATTTATTGGAAAACACATGCCCCTGCATGGCCTGATATAGCTATAACAGGATGTACCATGAAGGATATCCATAAGGTTACAGGGGTCCACACTGTTACTTCACAAAATCTTTCCACTCACTATGAAGCAAGTTGTTTTGGAGCCTCACAGGAAACATGTAACACTGGTGGGGGTGGGGGTGGACCATGCATACAATTTTCTTAGTGCCTATATACCCCAGTAGCTCCAGGGACCCTTGTTGGAGAGCCTTAGAACCTGTCTACTTGGCTTGTCCTTCGGGAGACTTCAACAGAATGATGGACCCAGGCTGAGATCTATGGACATCCATGTGCGACCTAGGCAGGACAGAAACACATCTGTCATTGGGCAGCATGTTTGGGCCTTTGCAATGCCTCGCGCACTTGTAACCTGACTGCCCTGGAACATAGACACTCCACTGCTGGGCACAAGTCTAGATATCTGATAGACTTGCTCCTTCTACATCCTGCACATGATAGATGCTCACATCCTACCCCCGGGAATCTCTGACCATTGTCAAATGCTTCTAACCCTAGGGCTTTCTGGGAAAAGGAATTAACCAATATGGCAGCCTAATCCGTGGTATTTAGTTAATCAAGAATGCACACAGCACCTAGCACAGGAAATCCAGACTTACTTTGAACTAAATTCCAATGCAGCGGATTCTCCAAGCGTGTTGTGTGTCCGGGAAGGCTTACATGAGGGGAAAGGTGGAAATACTTACGGCAAATCAATACTGTTATAGTGCTAGCTCAGAAAATATGAAAAATGATACTCAGTATGTCCAGTGGTGGATTTTGAAAAAATGCTTTGTATCCACAAATCTTTACCAAGGACTAACCTGGTTAGTGCATCTGACCTGCGTTTCCTCACTGTCAGCGAATTGAAGATGATTCAAGTGTATGGGCACACAGTGGCATCAGTGGATTGTCCAGATGTTCACATTAGTACATCACATTTGCATCTCTTGGTGACAGTTTCTTGGGTGTTGTCCTGTAACAGCCAGATAAACACTGCTGCTAAGTGCCACTGAACCAGCATGTCAGCAAAGGGGTGGTGAAAGGTGGCAGTCCATCTAAGGGTGTCCAGCATTCCGTGGAGCTGCCAACTGTAAGTGTTTCTGAGAGCCAGCTGGCAGCTGATGCTGCTACACCCTGTAATCGTGGTTTATACTGAGTGGTCTTATTGTGTGTTCACTCGGGGGTGAATTCTCAGTTCCAGAGTGCTGATTAAAGTTGGCTCGAGCCGCTTATCATATGATTCTCTTTTTCTCAGTGCACTTTCTGATTGAATGGTCTGTTGCTTTCACATATTCTTCAAAAAATCACACCAAGTAAACAACAGTTATGTTTATAATCAACGAGTCTTGTTACAAACTGTGGATTCCTAATACATTTCCGATGTATTTATCCTTCATCAGGAGATTATCATCTTTCTAGCCAAGCATTTCTGAAATGAAATGAAAAGTGTACATACAAGCTCTGCAACTCAGAGAAACCTGGATACATAAATGTGTTCATCTTGGTGGTGTAAATGTACTAACTTGTCCGTTCACTAAGTGCTATGCTCGTAAAGTGCCCTGTCATGCAGTTGTGCTATCTATAAGACTCTAGATGGGCTGATATGTGCTTGTACACACCATCATCATCATGCTTGTTCATTAAACTGATGGTATATGCAAAAAGCTATTTTTGTAGATGCTTGAAATGCGACAAATACTGTTAGTGTGAGGTCACGGACCGAAAGTAAACACAAAAGAACCCTCAAACACAAATGGAAATATGCGCATGCTGGTCCAGAAAAGGATTGGGGAAAAAGGGGGCATAACCACGACTTACACCAGGCTGTGTGAAAAAGGCTGCTTTATTGAAAACAGGTGCACCTAATAATCAGCATTACCTGGCCTTTGCCTCACAAAACTAACGACCTCACTAAACAAAACATATGCATGTATTGCACCCCTCGCCCCTAACCTCCCCCCCTTTCCCTCCCTCCTTTTCATATTGCCCTCCTGTCCTCTTCCTTACGTATTTTAGTGATTGCTGTTTAAGACCGCTCTTCCCAGTTGATAGTCCTCTGCAACTATAACTGCCATAACTTACTGCCGAACATTTAAACAACCTGGCATAGTTCACTATACCCCCTCCTTTCCCCCCTGGGCTGCCGCTTTCAAGTCTAAAACTGTGCAAACTCTGCAAAGTTAACCTGCCCCCACCACCAGAAAAAAATGACAGGGTATTTCTGCCCCCCCAACCACCACCCCATCCTAAGCCAAATTGAAACATGCTACACAAAGTGTCCTTCACCTGCAACAAGTAGAGCTCCATGCCCATAAAGGACAGATGAACTCCACCCCCCTAAAAAATACCACGTCAGCCAACCGCAAATCCGAATGCTCTCGGTATATAACACCTCTCTCTATACAGAAGTCTTCCATCTCCTTATTTATCTTTTTCCTTGCGATTTCTATTACCCCAGGTCACCTAGCACCCTGCCATACTCTCCTCAGTACAAACGCTGCCCCAACTATGTGGTACCCTGCCCATTGTCCTAGCACCTCTTTATATCTTTTTTCATGCTTTTCAACACCTGCAAAACGTTTTTCAGCCACTGAATCATTCTCCCCTAGATGAATCAGCAGAACATCTGGACACTGGCCCTTCACCTTCAGCTTATTTAAACAAGATAATGGTTCCCACCACCTCATCCCCCCGCCGTGCTATTGCAGACTGAAAACTGCAGGAGTGGCACACCAGCCAAATGGACAGCATGGCGTTCACCGGCCCTGCTACTGAACCTGGAAAAAATGGAAAAAAACACTACAGCAATCACCATGTTAACCGTCAATGTTGACCACACTCCTCGCACACATATGTCCGATAAACATCCAATGCCCATTTCCCCGCCCTCATAATACGCTCCCTACCCCACCCTCTTCTACCTGCTTCGGTCACCATGCCTATTCTAAAGGAGTGTGTACCAAATTCCCCGGGAACCAAACTCAAGGCCCGGGTTCCTTTCCGAAGTAGGGACAACAACTGGAACGCCGTTACCAGCCTTTTGTCCTTGTGTAGAAACACCATCTCATCCAGCTGTCCTTCCTGCTCCCATAATCTGTGCCCCAGAGCTACATGGCATATAGCTCTTTTTGGATAGGCCTTCAATAAAACACTGTAGCCCCGGCCTCATTGATCTGTTTTTGTCCGGTGCAGCCACACCCATACCAAACCCCTCCCAATTTCAATGTCTTGCCACTTAACCCCCAGGCGCTCTCATCCACTTAGGAGTTCAAAGACTCTGAAGGCCCCAAAAAACATTTCTACCATCACCGTACTGAATGTCAAAGTCTTGTCACTGTCGAAACAAACTGAAGGTAAGGCTTCCACAAGGGCCGTAAGAAGAGTCAGCGTCACTGGCCTCCTGTAGGAAAGTACCATCTTGTCTGGCATGTTACCCCCATTTTTCACTGTATGTATGTTGTTTTAGCCCTTGTGTCACTGGGATCCTTCCAGGCAGGACCCCAGTGCTTATAGTATGTGCCCTGTATGTGTTCTCTGTGTGGTGCCTAACTGTATCACTGAGGCTCTGCTAACCAGAACCTCAGTGTTTATGCTCTCTCTGCTTTCTAAATTTGTCACTGCAGGCTAGTGACTAAATTTACCAATTCTCATTGGCACACTGGTACACCCATATCATTCCCTTGTATATGGTACTTAGGTACCGAGGGTATTGGGGTTCCAGGAGATCCCTATGGGCTGCAGCATTTCTTTTGCCACCCATAGGGAGCTCAGACAATTCTTACACAGGCCTGCCACTGAAGCCTGAGTGAAATAACGTGCACGTTATTTCACAGCCATTTTCACTGCACATAAGTAAGTTATAAGTCACCTGAATGTCTAACCCTCACTTGGTGAGGGTTAGGTGCCAAGTTACTTAGTGTGTGGGCACCCTGGCACTAGCCAAGGTGCCCCCACATTGTTCAGGGCAAATTCCCCAGACTTTGTGAGTCCGGGGACACCATTACACGCGTGCACTATACATAGGTCACTACCTATGTGTAGCGTCACAATAGTAACTCCGAACATGGCCATGTAACATGTCTAAGATCATGGAATTGTCACCCCAATACCATTCTGGTATCGGGGGGACAATTCCATGATCCCCTGGGTCTCTAGCAGAGAACCCGGGTACTGCCAAACTGCCTTTCCGGGGTTTCCACTGCAGCTGCTGCTGCTGCGGCCAACCCCTCAGACAGGATTCTGCCCTCCTGGGGTCCAGGCAGCCCTGGCCCAGGAAGGCAGAACAAAGGATTTCCTCTGAGAGAGGATATTACACCCTCTCTCTTTGGAAATAGGTGTGAAGGCCTGGGGAGGAGTAGCCTCACCCAGCCTCCGTAAATGGTTTGATGGGCACAGAGGGTGCCCATCTCTGCATAAGCCAGTCTACACCGGTTCAGGGATCCCCCAGCCCTGCTCTGGCGCGAAACTGGACAAAGGAAAGGGGAGTGACCACTCCCCTGACCAGTACCTCCCAGGGGAGTTGCCCAGAGCTCCTCCAGTGTGTCCCAGACCTCTGCCATCTTGGAAACAGAGGTGTTGGGGGCACACTGGACTGCTCTGAGTGGCCAGTGCCAGCAGGTGATGTCAGAGACCCCCTCTGATAGGCTCTTACCTCTCTTGTATGCCAATCCTCCTTTCTTGATAGCCAAACCTCCTTTTCTGGCTATTTAGGGTCTCTCCTCTGGGGAATTCTTCAGATAACGAATGCAAGAGCTCACCAGAGTTCCTCTGCACTTCCCTCTTTGACTTCTGCCAAGGATTGACCGCTGACTACTCCAGGATGACTGCAAAACCGCAACAAAGTAGCAAGACGACTACCATCAACATTGTAGCACCTCATCCTGCCGGCTTTCTTGACTGTTTCCTGGTGGTGCATGCTCTGGGGGTCATCTGCCTTCACCCTGCACTGGAAGCCAAGAAGAAATCTCCCGTGGGTCGACGGAATCTTCCCCCTGCTAACACAGACACCAAAAGACTGCATCACCGGTCCTCTGGGTCCCCTCTCATCCTGACGAGCGTGGTCCCTGGAACACAGGAACTCTATCCAAGTGACTCCCACAGTCCAGTGATCCTTCATTCCAAGTTTAGTGGAGGTAAGTCCTTGCCTCCCCACGCTAGACTGCTAACCTGTGTACTGCGTGATTTGCAGCTGCTCCGGCTTCTGTGCACTCTTCCAGGATTTCCTTTGTGCACAGCCTAGCTTGGGTCCCCAGCACTCCGTCCTGCAGTGCTCAACCCTCTGAGTTGGCCTCCGACGTCGTGGGACCCTCCTTTGTAACTCTGAGCCAGCTCTGGTTCACAAACCTTCTAAGTGCCTGCTCTGGTACTTCTGTGGGTGCTGCCTGCTTCTGTGGAGTTACTGAGCGCCCCCTCTGTCTCCTCCTCCAAGGGGCGACATTCTGGTCCTTCCTGGTCCCCAGCAGCACCCAAAAACCTTTACTGCGACCCTTGCAGCTAGCAAGGCTTGTTTGCAGTATTTCTGCGTGGGAACATTTCTGCAACCTTCAGCACAACGTGGGACATCTTCCACCCAAAGAAGAAGTTCCTAGTCCTCTTCGTTGTTGTTGAATCCTAAGCTTCTTCCATCCAGAGGCAGCTTCCTTACACCTTCACCCAGGGTTTCCTGGGCTCCTGCTCCCCCTGGACACTATCGTGACTCTTGGACTTGGTCCCCTTGCCTTGCAGGTCCTCAGGTCCAGGAATCCATCTTCAGTGCTTTGCTGGTGTTTATGGTTCTAGCAGAATCCCCCTATCACGACTATTGTGTCCTTTTGGGGTAGTAGGTGTAATTTACTCCTACTTTTCAGGGTCTTGGGGTGGGTATCTTGGAACCATGACTGTTTTCTTACAGTCCCAGTGACCCTCTACAAGCTCCCATAAGTCGGGGGTCCATTCGTGATTCACATTCCACTTTTGGAGTATACTGTATGGTTTGTGTTGCCCCTAGACCTATGTTTGCCTATTGCATCCTATTGTAATTCTACACTGTTTGCATTACTTTTCTTACTCTTATTTACCTGTTTTGGGTTTGTGTACATATAACTTGTGTGTATTACTTACCTTCTAACTGAGGGTACTCACTGAGATACTTGTAGCATATTGTCATAAAAATAAAGTACCTTTATTTTTAGTAACTCTGAGGTTTGTGTTTTCTTATGATATTGTGGTGTATGATATAAGTTGTATAGTAGGAGCTTTGCATGTCTCCTAGTTCAGCCTAAGCTGCTTTGCCATATCTACCTCTATCAGCCTAAGCTGCTAGAAACACCTCTATTCTACTAATAAGGGATAACTGGACCTGGCACAGGGTGTAAGTACCACAAGGTACCCACTATAAGCCAGGCCAGCCTCCTACACCTCCTGGCTGGGCCCCTGTTACTGGCCTCCCATGCCCCACCCGCCAGCAAGCGTTTTCCCAGTTCTCCTGCCGAAGGAGTGTGCCCCCAGTGCAGTTCCTCAAGAATGCTATTCTAGCCAGTTTCCCTGCTATAGTCACCATGGATTGTCCCTCCTGTATCAAAATAATTATATCCTGTACTACATCCTCCACACACTGGCCCTGCCATCTAGGTGCCCCATCTTGCAAGATTTCCTGCCAGGCTTAAGCATAAGTCTGTCGCGTGGTTACCGCTAGCAAGTTCAGAACCAACTGAAGAAGCCTCTGTCTCCTAATGACCACAACTATGGGAGCATCTGTCCTCTTGTGAGTTCCGTGTCCATGGTCAGCCCAAAGAACCTCTCCCACTATGAACAAGACAAAGCATCTGCAATGTCATTTCCACACCAAGAACATGTTTTGCCTTGAACGAGATATCAAGCCTGAGATAAAGCAGAACAAAAGCACACAACAATTTTGCCATATGCACGTCCCTTGTGTATTGCCGGTTGACCACTTGCACTACTGTCAAATTGTCGATTCTGAAAAGGACTTTCTTGTGGGCTAATTCCTCACACCAAAGTGTCACTGCTACCACCAGAGGGAAGAACTCAAGAAAAGCAACGCTGCTCCCTCCACATTTGCACTACAGTGGCAATTCTTCTGCATACCACCTGCCCTGCCAGTATAAGCCAAATCTGGCTCCTTCCGCGGCATCTAAAAAAATTTGAGCGACCCACTCCAGTTCCCTCCATTGTCGCAACGGGACCTAATTGAAAGCCTCCAAAAAGAACTGCCACATCCTCAACTCCTCCTTGACCCCCGTCAAAAGCACATGGTGATGAAGCAACTGTCTTCCTGCCAAAGAGAGATCCAGCCTCCTACAGAAAGTCCTCCCTGCTCTGACTACCCTGCAAGCAAAATTTAGGTGACCTAAATGGACTTGGATCTTCCTCACTGCCACCTTCTGTTTCCTCAGCATACTCTCTAACAACTTAGCCATCGTCACCTTCTTGTCTAAGGGCAAGCGCGCCTCCATTACCACTGAATCAATTTTAATGCCCAAAAATGAGAGAGGTGTGGGGGGGGGTCACTGTTGTCTCCAGAGCCAAGATAACCTCTAGCTCCTCCATCGTGTCCTGAAAATCCCATAGCATCTCCATGCATTGCTCTGAATCGGGGTCACCTACTGTGAAAAAAGTCATCTAGGTAGTGTGTAATCCTACTATGTCCTGTCCTTGCTAAGGAAACCCACGGCAAACAGCACTCAAACAATGATCATGAGATGGAACAACCCATCAGTAGCGCCTTGTCCACATACCAGCAGCCCTCAAACTGAATACCAAGGAGTTCAAATTCATCAGGTTGTATCGGCAACAAATGGAAATCCAACTTTATGTCACTCTTTGCCATGAGGGCCCCTTGTCCGACCCGTTCCAGTAAAACAAATGCTGCATCTACTGAGGCGTATGATACTGATACCTGCTCCTCTGGAATAAAATCATTTACAGATGACCCTTCTGGCCAGGAAAGATGCTGGCTCTATCTGAACTGCCCAGGTTACTTTTTTGGTACCACACCAATTGACGATATTATGAGGTTCTGCATCGGCCAATCCAAAAATGAGCTTGCCATTGGACCTTTAATTTCCTTCCTTAGATTGTCCCTGACCACTTGCTTGTGAATCTCCACCGATCTCCGATTTTCCACCCAGCTACACTGTCTAGGACCATTGTATCCTAGTCAAAAACCCTCATGTAGCAGAGCTGCATCTTGAGGTCTGTTGTACTGATTCAACCAAACAAGTAGCCTATCTATTTGAACTCGAGAAGAAGCGCTTACCACCAGTTCTGTGGAGAACTGTTGAGACTCCCCAATGCTCTGCTGTGTTGTCCACCAGCTCCCTGAAACACCTGCAGCCCGTCCCCGTAGCAATTAACGAGGGCATGTCTACCTGCACACTTTAAACACCTTGTGCTGAAAGCGGCAATATTCATGGGTGCACAAGCCTTTGTTGAAGTCCCAGCATGCCCTGACCTGTCCTGTGCTCTGTCCACTATTTTGCCCTTGGCTGCCCCTGCCACCCCTCCCTGGGTGGGACGTTCTCAGAAGGGGAGGTAGAGAACTGGGAGACTGCTCGCTGTAAATACAGTATTTCCAAATTTTGCTGGTCCCACAATATGTTGCCATAAATCAACATCGATCTCCCGCCCATTGCACTTCCGGGTCAACCGCCATGCGGGCCCGAAACTCCTTGTCACACTGTACACATGCGTACCCCCTGTAGTTCAACTGAGCCTTTCTGATCACGCCTAAATACTTAAGGAGGGCTATTGATCTCTCCCAGTACACACTAGCAAAGATCATTAATGCCACTGTTCAGTTCTCAGTTGTGACCGACACCTTAGGGTGTTTTGCCAGCTCAAATTCCTCCTCTTTAGATTCCTCCTTTGACCGAAGCCCCCTATGTAAGAGTTTCAACATTTCAACATACTCCCCTTTCCAAATGTTTTCCTTTGTTGCTAGTATGAGGTGTGCCCCCAATGGCTTAGACATCTCCCTATAAGGCAATTTCTTAACCTTTATTTTCTTACTCTCTAAACCTGCCTGCTTATCTGACCTACTGTTGAATGCCTGTACCCCTTCTTGCACTGACCCCGTCACCCTCTTTGTGTCCACCTTCTGGTCTTTGACCCCTGCTCCAGTCGATCTGTCCTTCCATACCTGACTTCCTTCATCTGTTCCCACTCCCACATCTGCCATATATCTGCTCGGCCCGGAGAGCTGGTCATCTCCCTACCTGCCCCTCCCTTACTAACCCAACCACGATTCGACGCCACACCTCTCTCAACCTGGTTGTTCCTACTGGTCACCTTTCCTTTCACATACTGCTCTTCCCATCCCTCTTCTCCCCAGCTACTCTCATTACCACGACGCCCCCCAAGCGACGACTCACCACCCAGAGTAGACCACCTAAATCGGCTGTACACTTTACTTGGGGGCTTGCACCGCCACTCCTCTTGGGTCTCTACTTCTCCAGCATAGAAACATCCTGTATCACTGACTCTTCCCCAGCAAAAGACACTTCTTCCTCCCAATTCCCTTCCTCTCCTTCATCATCGCTCCATTTCAGGAGCACTGCCACCAATGCTTATGCAGATCCCCGTTCCACTACCTTCGCTAGAGCCCCTAGCCCCTGCCTGCTCTGTCTTGGGCTCCTTTACCAGCTTTCTTAGCTGGTTTAGTAAATCTAATTTCAACCTCCCAGCCCTCCTCATCCTGTAACAATTTCTCCCCTTCATCCACCCATCTTCCCTTTATCCTTTGTTGTAGCCTCTGCCCCACGTGTTCATATAGTGTGGGATCAAATTGAGCAAAACACGTTCCTTTTTCAAAATCAACCACCTTATCTATTTTTCTCTTTTTTTACCTCTGGATGCATGTTTTTTGCCATCCCTCTTTAACCCCTCCCCCCACTCTACCTCTGCCTTTCACCGCTGCACCCTGGGAGTTCTCCAAAGTACCACCCACTTCCCTCCTCCCACCCAATCGACCATGTCCTGGGGAAAGCAGCGCTCTAAACGTCTCAGCGCTGCTCTCACCGCCTTCTCCACAATACCCCACCTTCAATGTGGCCTCGCCTCTGGCACCTGCTACTGAACGTGCACCACACGGCCCGCCCCCCTGAGGCTGCGCTCCGATACCCGGAGCGGCCTCTCTTGCTCACCTGTGAGCTGTTTTCGCTCTGGGACCCAGCAGCGGACAGTCGATTACCGCCACCGCTACCCCCGCTGCTGCTCGTCTCATGTGCTGTGTCTCAGCGCACATGCTTTTCTCCAGTAAGTCGAGCCTTCTGGCCTCCTGGAGGAGCCTCAATGCCTGCTTAACTTTTTCGTCATGCATGCCAGTAAGACAAAAACATGAATCTATAAACAGATATTTCGTGTTTTACACTGTAGCGCCCAACAAACCAAGAACTATTAACCTCAGATCTAGACTGCCCCTAGCTACCGTGTCTCCTCGTCAAAATAGCGAGGAGCGACACGAAATGGCCGGGTATATAATCGGAGAGTGGTCAGAAGCCCAAAGTAGCCCACATGCACCCCAAGCAGTCTAAGACTGTTCCATTTCCCCAACAATCCCGGGGGTTGGGGTGTTGAGGGGGATGTCCCGGGGTCTTCTACTTCCACAAGACCCCATTGAGTTATTAATGCAAGTAAAGTCAAATCCATGTAGGCCATTAACTGGTCGCCAGTTGACTACTAGTAAAACATAAACAAAAACCATAAATCGCTGTAAAGCCTAATCGACCGCTGGTAAAATGTTGACATAAACCGTAAACAGCAGGTGCTCTTCGTGGCTAGGTTTGTGAATCTTTCCCTTGTAAGGAAGCATAGTTATAAAACAATTAAGCAGGTGGGGTGGGGCTAATTCGACTCGCAACGCCAGGAGGAAAGTCGAATAAATGTATGATCGTGCCAGGTAAGCGTTTGTATAGTGTGATCATATTTTACCTGATAGGTGCAGCTGTGTTGAAAGAGGTGCATAGACGAAGAACGTACCCTAAAGTCAAGTGATTACAAGTACATATGCTGGCTTCATTGAAAGGTGGAAATACGAACGGCATTTACCTGCAAATCAATACTGTTTTATAGTGCTAACTTAAAAAATATGACAAAGGCTAGTCACTATGTCAACATTTCAAAACATGCATCTTAAACGCTCTGTGTATCGGCTGACCGATAAAGTAATAAATATGGCCGTCATATTGACAGTATAAAAGAGAGTAAATATTACATACTGAGGGCCCTGTGTGTGCCGGCTGACGTGGGATAGTGAAGAAACCAAACATTAAGTACTGCGTTGTCCAGGTGAATTGTCATGTAGATGTGTATGTATGTAGCCAAATGTTGATTTCTTTGTATCCAGATATATAATTGAAAAATTAAGTTAGAGAAACCTGGTGAGAAGGCTTATATGAATACGTGCTTACACTGTTGCAAATACAGAATTATCATGGCAACGAGAGGAAATAATGCATGATAAGCTGATTGGAACTGATTGACAAAGAACACAATGTGCAAGAAATCTGAACCTATAATTAGAGCTATAAGAAGTATACCTGTACCATTTGGTCATAAGACCACATGGTTGTACAGTGTCCTACGTTCTAATCCTATAGATGTCACTCTACAGAAGTCTTTTACTCATATTGCCACCTAGTATATTCTCAAGAACTTCCAGCCCTGCTAAGTGTCCCGCATCTTTCGTTAGAATAACGCATTTCCGTTCATTTTCCCCGCATTGCCGCACTACCTGAGATTTTCACACTAGTCCTGAAGTGTGGTAAAACCTTCTTGTTACAGTTTCTTACTTTGCTAGGTAAACTCAGAGTAGTGTTTATCAAAGGCCACAAGTTGGCTCTGGTGTACAACGGGAGGTATAGGATTCCCAATACGTTACAATATTTACAGGGTTTCTTCTTCTTCATTGCTTGATTTTGCTTGCAAGACTGTCACGCATAGTCATCGAAATGTCATTCATAATTACACTGAAATCATGAAAGTGTCACACATAGCAATCTGAAACCTTGGAAGCTATGACCTTCCAGTACTTGAAACCGTATTTCCGATACATTGTGCTGGCGATCAGAAAAGTGAGTTGCCACTGTAGATTTCAAATTATTTTTGCGTATATTGCTGTTTTGTTGAGAAATTAGGATTTTGAGTTTTCTCTCCTTTTTCCCTATATACAAAAGGCTGCAAGGGCAATTTCAGTACATATATACACTTGGCGGTATTGCAGTTGCCTCTGATTTTGAATTTAATTTGGTTCCCTTTGTGTGGGTGATTGACAAGTACCCTCTTAATTACATTGTTGCAGTGCACTCTTTGATCGCAAGGTGTGATGCCGATCACTTGAGGTTTCGTTCTTTGTATGAGTTTCTTAGATACAAAGTGTTTGATATTAGTAGGTCTCTCATAGGCAAATATAGGTTTTTCACTGTACAGTGGACCAAAGTCTTGTTCTACTTATAGAATTTCCCATCTTTCATTGATATTTTGTCCGATCTTGGCACATTGGGTTGAGAATTTAGGAAATAAATTGAACCTTGTTATGTTGGGCTTGTCAGTTTAATTTAGCAATTTTTGTCTCTGTGATTTATCTGCTCTCATTTTGGCATTAGTGATTATTGTCTGTATAATTAATTTTCACTTTGGGCACACATAAACAGGGTCTTAATGAAAAAAATACCATGGGAAAATAGCATATAGTATATTGACTGTTGACTGCTCCTTTCAGTGACCCTGTTGTTTCTTTTTTCATCTCTATGTTACTTAGGGCCTGATTATGAGTTTGGCGGTCCGTGCACTGGCATTGTGGCAGCGGTGGTGTTCCAACCGCCATCAGCTCGGTGATTGAACCACTGTATTATGAAGTTGGCGGTCCCTTAGAGCAAAGACCGCAGCGGTCCCACTGGCACCTTCAGGCAGTGCAGACCGCATCGGTCTCACCGGCACCTTCAGGCAGTGCAGACAGCTGCGGTGATGAGGCAGGACAAAAATGCTGGCGGAGCCAGTGTTTTAACTGGACTCATTATGATGTTGCACACTGCCAATGTGACTCTGGCAGTCTAACAACCACCTCTAAGCTGGTGGAAACGGAGAGCATAAAGGAAGCAACTCACCTGCAGGCAGTGTTAAACCTCTTGTGCCGCCAAGGAGCCCATCACACTCGCCCTGCCACTGCTGCTGCTCATCAAAGTTGCCCAAAATCCACACCGCAATGGACGCAACCCGTGTCATTAATCTCAACAACAGATCATCTCACCGTCATCCACATGATATGGGGCTTATGCTACAGGCACCGAGTATATGTGTCATTGTGTCCACCGTCGGAGTCATTCACAAAGAATGACACATTAACAGCCACAAAATGCCCCCTTTGGGCAGGTCACTGACACTGCACCACAATAGTCCACAAAAACACACGTCTGACCATCTCAGGCAAAGGGACAGTGGAGTGTACACAACATTGTGTCACACAACAGCAACACATCAACATCACATCTACCAATTCAGCTGACACCCTCACATTGCACACATGCCATGGACTGTTGTCAGATTGAACACACATATGTACGGATGTGTGATAGTACACTAACATCCCTCCCATGAAACAGCCCTGCAATGGACCCACACATCACCCGGATTGCAATGCAGTGAAAGGACAATGGGATGTTCAATAGTTTGGGAGAGACACATATTCAAAGCTCACTGTGCAACCAATACCTGCACATAGGGATGGGGGCATCAGGAGCAGTCACTGAAAGATGCTGCCCTGGGTCACAGGACACATTTTGTACATGCCCCTAAAACAGCATTTGCACAGGAACTGGCCTTTCATGTATCTCAGGGACAAACTATAGTAGAGCCAAGTGACATGCCTATCTGCATAATGTGGAAGTGCAAGTCAAGAAAGCAAATACAACAGCAACAGCATGTGCCATACATCTAGATGAAGTAGCTGCACGGTACACACATCAAAATGGAACCATGAACAGTCAAATGCAAAGGAAGCTAGCACAATTTAACACCCTTCATGTGTGAACAAAAAAAACACCAGCATCCACACATGAGACAAATGTACAATCCATATCAGGGGGGACAAGTCTAACACCTTGTATGGACAACACAAGATTAAATACTTACCAAACCAAACATAACACAGTGCAATGACACCCGTTTAGATTAACACCCACTTATCCAAACAGTCAACATCTACCTTTATCTTGGGTGACATCAGCACTGCTTACAAAGTCAGATATTGTAAACACCAGCAAATGGATCACCAATCAGTCTGAAACACACACAATTGTAGTCGTATAACACAAGTTACTCAGGAACTGCATGAAGGTAGAAAAGGAATTGCAGGACAAATGTGTACCCCCCCAAAAAAAATTGGGTTTATTAACTCATAATTTTTCTGAACAAAGGCTATTGGCCAGTCCATTTAGATGTCCATGCATGTCACTGTGCTAACACTTGGTCTCCAATCACTGCCAGGGAACTTCCACAGGAAGGGGCATGAAGTGGGCAGACAGGCATCTCAGGGATCATCCTTGGGTGGGGTCAGATTTGGGGTGGGTTTGGGAGGGGTGGGGTGGGCTTCTTGGGGGGAGGGGTATGGATATGGGTGCTTGAAGGGGGCAGGTATGACACGGGAGGACTTCAACGTAGAAGAGATAGAATGGAATGTGGGTGGGGGCTTTTGGGGTTTGGAAGGGGGTGGAGGGAACAGAGGAAAGGGCAAGCTCAAAAGGAAACTCTCCTTGGGAAAACAGGGAGGGTCTGCAGAAGTGTTTAGGGATTTGGAGGCTGAGGGAGTAGTTGTCTTGTCTATGGGTGTAGATGCATTGGGTGAGTGCATGTGTGAGGTATGCTTCTGTTTGGGTGGTGTCTGTTGCATGTGTGAGTGGGTGTTTGTATGTATTGGGGGCTGGGAGGTGGAGGTGCTGGCCGATATGGGAGTGGTGGATGTGTGTGTGTTTTTTGGGGTGGTGTCTGTGGGTATGTTGGATGTGGTGGATGTTTATCTGTTGGGGTGGTGTCTGTGGGTATGCTGGCTATGGTGGATGTGTCTGCGGTGTTGTGGTGTCTGTGAGTATGGTGGATGTGGCGGATGTACCTGTGTGTGTTGTGCTGGTGTATGGTGGATGTGTCACTGGCTCTTGTGGTGGTGTCTGTGAGTATGCTGGATGTGGTGTGTGGGTCATTGGGGATGGTGGGGTATCTGGTGAAGTGATGGCTGATATGTTCGTGGGTGTCTGTTGAGTGCCTGGGTGCCGGTGTGTTTTGTGGTGTTTGTGTCGATGTGCGCTGCTCATGTGTGTTGAGATGGGTGTGTGCAGATATGTTGTTATGCTTGGGGCAGATAAGGGAATAGGGGATTTGGATTGAGAAGAGGGAGGAGGAGGGGAGAGGAATGTGGAGGGTGGCTAGCTGACCTCAGTGAGGAGGCCAGAGCCTGTTAAGATCTCTGTAAGCCAGACGTGCCACTGTGAATGCCTTCCAGGAAAGCATTGGTCTACTGAAATTTGCTGGCCACTCCTGGATGGCATTCACAATTGCAGTCTGTCCCAAAGAGATACTCCTCAGGAGGTCAGTATCCTCCTCACTCACTGCAGCAGGGGCAACGGGCTGGGGTGAGATGCCTGCTGCAAAATAGACGCCCACCCTCTTGGGTGAGTGGGCACAGTCAACTGGGTGGGGAGAAACACAGAAGGTGGCGATACAACTGGGGGTGGCAAACAAAGGAGGTACAGGAGCAGGTCCTGATGGGTCCACCACCACTAGGGAGTGGCCAATGTAGGAAGAATCTGATTATGACGATGTTGATCCTTTATCCTCTGTGGCACTCCCCTCACCCTCCGGGCCAGCGGGTCCCTCTGTGTCGGCGGTGTCATGACTGGAGGTAACATGGACATATGCTTCCGCACTTGGTTGTGCCCTGTCTCCCTTGCTTGCCTGGGCTGATGCTGGAAATACAAAGAGGAAAGGTCACCACATGTTCCTGATTACACTTGAACAACAGCTGTGAGTAGCAAACATTACCATGACGTCAAGCCGTTCCCTGCAACTAACAACATCAAAGTGCCTCCTACATGTACGATACCATATGCATGCATGCCATCTCAACTGTCAACATTTGCCTCAAGGAAAATCAGGATCTCAGAGAACTACAGTTGCATAGCTGAAATTGTGCAATCATAGTAACCATTGAACAAGAAGGAGACCACATCACCTTCAATGCTTGGCCTCATTGAGCATACCTCAGTTGCCTCTTGTCATACAATAGTAGGCCAATACTAACTTCATTCCCACATATCCCACACAAGGTCATACAGACATCTATTTGTCACATACACAATAACACAACAATAAGAAATGATGCACCTAAAACCTGCCATATTGCTGAAAGCAGTACAGTAGCCTTGAGAAGTTGACATGAAAATACTCATGTCATACTGTAAACATAGTAACAATGCACACTTCACCATGTGTAATTTGTCCTAATGGAGTCATGTCAGTAGTACTAAAGTTGCTCGACATGCTAAATATTTGGCATACAAATGTATACTGTAGACACAATGTGCAAACTGTCACGGAGATATGTCCCTAAGTTCCACAACACAATGAATCAGAAAGTCCCAGGGAAATCACTACTAATGTCTGGCACATCTTACAATGATATACTCTGATTGCATCAGGAGATGCCATTAGTCCTTTGTATATTGGAGAGACACAGAGATTTGCAAGTACTTGTAGATGGCCCCCAACATTTTGCCCAATGGAAAACTACATTACTGTCTCTGTTTTGGTCCTGCAAACCCAGATGTCTGTGGATGAATGGTTGTACCCAACCACATATGATTCCAACATAACTGCAGGTCCGTCCATGATGCATGCCAAAAGTCAGGCAACAAACCTTTCCCATTACACATTTGCAGTACACTTCTCCACATGATGCCACATCAATGGCATAGAAATGCACGCTGTGTGTAAAACCTCTAGTCCTACCCGCCATGTCCCTTCTTGCTACTGCAGTTGTACTTGCCAAATGACATGCTATGACAGGTGAGGGTATGCGTGAACCAACAATCAATGGTGACACTCCTCTCTGTGGCACAACATGAAATACACAGATAACCCTGTGCGCCCGCCCTCCCGCTTCCTGACTCAGCCCGTGCCTGACTGAGGAGAACAGCTTGCATGCAGTCGCCAAACTTTTAACAATAAAATGGGAGAGGGAGTAGCCGTTTTGGCGCCAAAGAAGGTAGTTCAGTGACCATCTTGAATGAAGGCGGTGGTTTACATTATCATTGTTTACGTGCATTTAGGACGTGTAGACAACGGAGCTAAGGGCATAGTATATTTTCTATTTGTAGGGCATAACACTTTTGCAGTTTTGAAGTAGACAGACCTATCTTCCATTATTTGTCACGCAACTGGAATTAAAATTACATTAAAAACATAGTAGTTTACCATATTGTAATTCCTGTAAAGAAAGCTTATCTTATTTTGTAAATTGTAGTTACTGTTTTGTTCAGAAATTTACAAAATGGCAAACGCACCGATGCTAATGAGATTGCGTTACAGAGTGACATAAAGACAACTCCGGCCTGATGTTAGCTCGTCTTATTTCAGGTTACCAGGGAGCTTAGGTTTTGTAAATAAGGTGCGTACCTGCCCCTCCCCCAACTCGCAATTTGTTCTACTACACGCGCTCTTCCAGCACTTGAAGAATGCTGTTTTTTTCTCTTTTAATTGGTTGACCCCCAACAAGCGACATGTTTATGATTGGGTGGTGCCTTGTTTGGAATGTTTTTCATCAGTGCTTCCCAGCCTTTTGATTTCTGTGGACCCCCACTTTAACATTAATGGAACCCAGGGACCCCCACTGAATCATCATGGGATCCGGGGACCCCCGCCTGAGGCATTACTGGAAGCTGGGGACCTAATTTGTCAATATTTGTTAATATTTTTAAATTTTCTATCCTCTCGCGGACCCCCTGAGAAGGCTTTGCGGACCCCCAGGGGTCCCCGGACCACGGGTTGGGAACCACTGTTTTTCATGATTGGTTAAGTAGAGGGGAAAGACGGTTTCAACTGCAAATTTTAGTTTGGCTTGCATTTAAATTTTTCTTATGTTGCCGTAGTTTCGTGTTGTATGTTTGTTGTCCTGAGGTGGTGATATGTTTTTCCAATAGACGTGAATGAATGTATTTGGTATGTTTCTGGACGGATGTGAGTCTGGGCTGCCGTCCACACCAAAACTCAAGTTCATTGTGTTTTTTTAATTTATTTTATTCGTTGTTGCCAAGTTTTCAGTGCACAAGGTGGAGTTTTTTTGGCTTTTTCAAGCCAGGGCTGGTTTTAGTCAAAGATAAGTCTGTCAGGATGGTGTTTCTGGCCGGATGTGAGTCTGGGCTGCCGTCCACACCAAAACTCAAGTTCATTGTGTTTTTTTAATTTATTTTATTCGTTGTTGCCAAGTTTTCAGTGCACAAGGTGGAGTTTTTTTGGCTTTTACAAGCCAGGGGCTGGTTTTAGTCAAAGATAAGTCGGTCAGGATGGTGTTTCCAAACCAGCCAGATCCAATTGACCCCGCAACCCCACGCAGAACCCTCCCTAATGTTCTATATGACAAAGTGACGGGTTCTCTGGACTTGTTTCCTTTCATCCAGATATCAGCAATATGGAAAACAAGAATTTTAAAAGCTTATGGGTCTGAAATGTTCCAAGTACAAGCAAAGATGTGGCCAAGCAGGTTAACTATACTGGAAAGGACACTGGAGACTGCACAAGTTTGCTGTAGGCCTTTATATCAGACAAAGACATAACACTTGTAGATGGAAAGTAGAAAATAATACCAAGGTGATGGGAAAATCGACCCTACTCAGCCCAGATCTCCTGCTCTCCAGCCGTCATGGCTAGTTAGAACATAGCTATGGAGCACCCTGGGTGACACTATACTCCCACCTCAACAACAACAAGGTGATGGATGGGATGCTTGTATTATTCTTTGCAACAGCCAGTTTGTTTGGGCCTCTTTCCAGTGCACCTCTTTTTTGCCTGCCATGCCACTGTAGACTAAATACTGCCTTATGCACATCAGCACGGGCCTTGCAACAGTCTTCGAGGGAACAGTCCTCTCCGAACTGCTAAGCTAGGCTCGTCCCTGAATAGATCAAAGGGAATCGTGGACCTGTTAAGACCTCTTTAGGTCTCGGGTGTAGCTTGAGTCTTATGTCATAGTGAACAGGGGACAGACATCTGGGCATACCATTCACATTACAGGTGTAAAATGCAACAACAACAAGGTGATGGGTGGACTGCTTGAATTGGTCTCAGCCACTGGCAATAGGTCGGGCCGCATTCCAGTCCATCATGTTTTGCCCACCATGCCACTCTAGATATGGACCTGGCTTATGTAAATCAGTACCAGTCCAGCTCCTTATGGGAACAGCCCGTCTCAAACTGCGACACAGGGCCCCTTCCAGAAAGGACAATGTGCAACCACAGACCGGTATCAACCTACTTGGACCTCATCAGTGAGGTATATATTTTTTTGTATACTTTCATAATTGTGGCGGTTATGCACAAATGTGGGGCCAGTGCACACTGCCACTGTAACCAAGTTATGCCAGACTGATGAGCCCTAATAAGGCCAAAACCGGTCTTGGTTGCTTGTGTTCTATTTCAGGGAGGACCTGGCTTGGCAGTTTGAGCTGGACTATTTCTATTGGAGCAGGGTTGTTGTGACAGAAAGTCTTCTGCATGTCTTTGAAGAGTGTGCTTCCCTGGCTAGTGTTGATCTCCTGCCAAGTCAAATGAAAGAACTGTAGGTTTTCTTGATAGATACCCCAAGGAACATGACAGTTCTGCACGTTCCCTGAGGGTCTTCTTCTTTACATGGTTTGAGACCCTAGAGCTTGTTTACATGGATTGAAACTCTAGAGCTTGGCTTTGAGTTCAAGAGGCTTGTATAGTACAACCCACTTTTAGAGAGAGTGGCTACTGCACTTTACTTAGGTTGTGGTAGGCTGACAGTGGTGGCAGCATTAATTTATACTCAGTGGTACCTATACCCCTGTCTTTGGAAGGGCCTACGTAGCAGCTCCTTCCTTGTAAATTGTCTGTGCAGTCTTATTTGATTTCTTGCCTGTGAGATGTGTGTATTGAGAGCCAGTGGGTTCACTGGGTGAGGACGATTAGCCAAGCTAGTTTCTGTTCTGCTGGACATTCCAACTCCCTCTCTATTCTTAGAAGGGGCTTTTCTTATCTCTTATATCTCTTATCTGTATTTAGCTAAGTCTCCATCTGCTGGGCTGACACCCTTTCTTTCTGCTCGGCTATGGTCAGGGACTCCTTGTCTAGAATTCATTAAAATTCCTTTCTGAAGGGTAGGGTAGAATGGTACCAAGAGACAGGAAGAGCCCTCCTCAAGTTAACTCATCAGAAACTGCTGACACAGTGAACATATAGGAAATATGCCCCAGGATCGGCGGGGCCATCGGGATGCAAAAGTAGCAGACTCTCTGATTGGATTAGCCTGACACTCAGGGAATGATAAAAGTCTGGCATCATGGGCCAGTTGTTTTTGTTGGAGGTTCCGAGAAAGCAGAGAACCAAGAGTGGAGTCAGGGTTAGATTGGAATTCTTTCAGACCCAGAGATAGGGTTTGAACTTGAACAGGTATCTCTTTTATGGATTACCAGTAAAAGAAATTTACCAGTCTGACAGAAGTAGCTGTTTCTGCGGTTTCTTATTGCTGGGCACCGGAGCAGAGACAGGCCTGTAGGAGGCTTGTGGAAGAATCTATCGATGGAACACAAGGAGCCGTCAGACAGCTGCTCAAGATAAGGAAACTTGCTGCATATCAACATTGAGGGAGATGGGGTGGGCTCCATGTTGTCATTGAAGTTGAGACTAATTTGCCCGACCCCTCCCCTGTGTTGTGGGAGTCTGTGGGTGCTTCTAGGTACCACCTGTATCTGGGGGTAGAGTGCCATGTTGAAAAACAATCCATTTGAACCATTGGCCCCTGTCCTAGGACTTGTATAGTGTCTAACTTTGTCCTTCTTTGTCCTACACTAGTAGCAAGTAACACAGCCCCTGTGGGTTCCCAGCTATTAGAAAATCTAGACTGAGATCAGTGGGCTCTGTGGTTCAGGATCCCACTTCTTTTGTGTTACCTGAAGGTATCAGGGTGGATTAGTACCTTGGCAAGCTGCTACCCACCTACAACCAGCCGCGTGGCTATTAAACGAGCGTGACCCCATTAACCGTGCCACTAGGCACGCCTATCCAGACCCCTTCTAACCTCAAAAAAGGATGGGCACTTCTGATGCTTTGGGAGATGAAGCAGTGGGTAGATGTGGAACATTTGACTTCATATCAACTGCTAAAACTCTAATACAACCATTGGTACCATTGCTCCAGCTTTGAAGAGTAACCCTGTGCAATGTGATCTGTTCAAGGCAATGTTAACTGTCTTTTTATAGTGCCTAGGACCTATATTACTCTTAGGGGTCAGAACTTTGGCCCAGAGGGTGGTAGTAACGTCTGGTTGTCACTGTATATCTTAGTTTTATTTGTAGTATATTTTTTTGTGTGTGTATATTAAAGCACGTTTTATAAAGTAAAGCACTAACTGGACATTGATCTTATTAGCTGGTATTGCGGTGTAAACTGTAGTGTTAATGTTTAAACATTCCCACTTCCTTGAATAAGCCTTGGACTGCTCTGTCTCGCTATCCTGAGAGTCAAGTGCTGTAGAGAAGTTCCTGGTTATCCAGTTTGGAGTGCAGTTGTACTGTGGCCCCAGGACAGCAGCAGTGAACCACTCCAGTTGATGCAACTGTAGTCTAGTAACCCCTGACTGCCCTGGTGCCAGGAACCAGGTTGTCCCAAAGGTCAGCTGATTTGCATGTGGCTGGCTCCAATTTGAGGTGACATGGTATGCAAAAGAACAATAGACTGGGATTATTCCTGAGTAATTAGCAGTGCCTGAGATTAAATCAAGCATTCCATTAATCATTGATTTGTATACTTTCCTAAGTTAGGTGGATATGCCAAGCATGGGTCACATGCACACTGTGCTGCTGGAACAAAGCTAAGCCTGACGAAGAGGCTTAAAAATGGCGAAACTGGTCTTAGGGTGCTTGTGTTTTGGCTCAGGAGGACCTGGTCTGGCAGCTCAGGCAGGGCTTCCCTTTGGAACAGGGCCAAGACTAATATGCATATTGCAGGGTCCCCACTGAGGTGGTATAATGTGGAAAGTAACAATGGAATGAGATTCAGACTGAGTAATTGCCCATGGCTGAGATTAATTCAAGCATTCCGTCCATCACCTGTTTGTACACTATCTTAAAAGAGATAGGTATGCACAGGTGTAGGTCCCATGCACACTGTGCCATTGGAACTAAGCTATACCCAACTGATGAGCCCCTTTAAGGGTGATAACTGCCTTCGGTTGCTTGTGTTCCAGTTCATGGAGGACTTGGCCTGCCGGTTTGGGCTGGACTATTGAGAACAAGGTGAAGACTGATTGCATGTGGCTGGGTCCAGGCTGAGGTGGTATGGTGTGCGAAATAACAACGGGTCAGAATAATTGCCGGTGGGTGAGATTAGTTTGTGCATTACATCCATCACTTTTTTTTGTATATTATGACACTCACATAAGCACGAATGAAAGGTGCTAATCTGAACATCCACAGTCAGAAAAACCACACCATCCCATCCCCATTGCAGTTTTTTTTATATACAATGTTTAATTGTGATATAGTGTTTTTTTTACCTATGTTCAACCTAAAGTGCTATTGATGAACCTGGAGGGGTGGTTTTCCTCTAAGTAATTTGTTGCTCCACCACTGGTCTTGGTTAACATGTAGATTGAATATCAAATAACATTTCAGATTCAAATATAGAGCACATTAGACTTCACCTTAAAAATGGACAAGTATTAAAATCAAAGCCATAAAAGTTAATTAAAGGTTTAAATCCTTCCGTAGGGCAAAAATCATCTGTTAATGTCAATCAGTTAGTCATTGAATTCAGTAAAATAGAGGGAAACTAGGAATAAATAAATAGAACCCAGTGTAATTTAGCTCTAAAGAAATTAATCTGATTTATAAATCAGAGGTCAGATCAATGTATTGCCCCCTTCTAAAGATCAGCAGAGAGTGAGCCCGAAACACTTTGGGTGGGGTTACTTTTATAAGGTGGAATAAATAAGATTCATAAATTTGGTGTGAATGTGCAACGCCCTAGAAATCCTATCCAACCTGGTTAAAAAGCTATATAGTTTAAAATCACATTTGTCTGCACTATCCAATAATTTCATATAATGTAGTTCCCATACCCGCTGCTCCTTTAACATCTTATAGTTAGTACAAATGTTGTTAAATCAAGGTTAAGTTCCAATGATAATCACAGCGTGGTCCAAATTAATTGTATTAATCACACCGTCTTAATACAATTATGTGTTTCCTTCAAAACCCCTATACCAACTGTATTAACACAATGTCATTAACACACAATAAATTCAAGTGCAGCGACAAATTATGTCAGCAATCTCATTATATAAAAGCTCTGATGCTAGCCTCCGATTATGCCAAGGCTCATACTGTAGTAGAAATTCTAGCAATTTCCTTATTTTGCCACCTTTTCACAGATCTACATACTGGGGCTGGAAGTGGCGCTAAGCAATAGTTCCAGTGTTGGAATGCCCTTTTGAGCCTGTGCAGATCTACCAACTTGCTTGTCTTAGGGATTTGTGCTCAGAGCCAGGGGCTACTGTGGCAATTGTGCTTTTTGAGACTTGAAATATTATGTTTTTTGCCAATGTTTGCTATAGTGGTGAGGTCCTGACAACTCTCACAAGAATAACATTTTATAAAAAACCATGCACAAACAATATGCGCATTGACAAACCCAAAGGCTGCCCACCAATATCCGACCCATTGTCTTTGCCAATGCTTGTTTATTTTCATGTTTCCCATTATCTTGTCGAAACTGGTTACAATGATGTTCTATTGTGAATATTTTCTGGAAATACTAGCATGCATTTCACAGTGGTTTAGCAAAATGTTTTTTTCCTAGTTGTATTTTTTGTGAACGTTTTATTTTGAATTTCTAAAAGAAACACAGGTCCCTCAAGTGGAGAATTCTTCGTTTTAATGCACCATAGAGACACACTGGATTATATGTTGAATTTCCCAATGGATAATATTGTGCCAATGGTGGGGAAACACAACATCATGTGAGAAATAGTAATAATCACAAAATTTAGCACGCAGGCGTTCCTCAAGTGACATAAAAACTCTGTGACGCATCTTCCCTCACCTCGGATTTCCACACAAGGGGCAGACTACTATCTCTCTTGTACTATCCAAACTGGATTATGCCAATGGCCTCTACCATGATCATCTCTATCTATTATGAAAAAACTACAATGCATTCAGAACTCAGCTGCCATGCTACTATTACATGTGAAGCCACAAGCCCACACCTCCCCTGCCTTGAGAGCACTACACTGGTTACCCGTAGCCAGAAGATCCACCTTCAAGCTGCCTTGTATCACCCAAAAGGCTATACATGGAACAGGGCCACTTTTCATCAGAAGCGAAATAACCAAATACATTCAACAGAGAAACCTCTACTCAAGATTGACACCCCGCCCTAAAACACCACCATACAAGAATAAGACAATAGCTAGTACATTCTTCTCTGTTCAAGCAGCCAAATTACGGAATTCATTACCTCCAAATATAAGATCCACAGATAACGATCTTGTCTTCAGAAGTCTACTCAAGAGTTGGCTCTTTCCTTCATAACCACCATATTCAAACAGCAATGGACTGCATATGCCTGTGTTGATAAATATTTATAATCTGATTATGTGTATATTCTATTCTAGATATGTATAGTTCTTCAAGAAATATGCATAGTTACTATTTCATAATAATAAATTATACACATACTCTTTAAGCCAGTTTAACAAATGTATATTTACTCACGGTTAAATATATATATGCATGTGTGTATGTGTGTGTGTGTATGTGGGTGTGCATGTATGTGTATATATATTTGTGTGTGTGTATATACATATATGTGTATATTATTCTATATTTAACATGTTCATATGCCATTGCATAACTACTAGATACGTTGTTATATTAGATACTTGTGAATCCCTGCATTCTTTTTTATATCATAAAGAGCAAATATTATCCTAACCTTTTAACAGCAAGCATTTTGCTATTGAAAAATTGAGGAAAGATAAATTAATGTTAGAAAAGGACACTTATTAGTTAACATCAAAGATTACAAATCTTGAAAGTCTGTGTTTCTACAAAACTACTTTACCTCTCATATTATTGTACCCATTATTATATTCCCTGCACATTTATTCCCTTGCTATGCATTTGCATTTGCATATCTATTTATTTATTAATCTAGTCCTACTATACTTTATCTCACCTTTGACTCATCCAAAACCCCTTCTGCCACTGTGATTTCCCTAACCCCTTTCCAGAGACTCTTCCCTCCTCCACCTCTTCTTTATTCATCCCAAGCCTCATCCTATTACTATAAACTCCCAATTAACACTTCTGGATTCTTCCCTCTTCTTTCCTTTCATTACTCTGTTCAATCCAACAAACAATGTCACATGTCCTCTGCTCAAATGAATTCATACTAATACTGTGCTTATATTTCCCTATACTAATCCACCACTAATTCCTCTTGGGTTCCAGAGTAGCTGGCTACTCGCGAAAAAGCGCTTCAACGCTTCGTCAGGGGTAGTAAGCGCTATATAAATACAATTACAATAAATGTAGCCCCATTGGAAATGTCCTATCCCAAACACAGGTTGTCATGCACATATGTGTGAGGGAATACAGAAATAATCCCATGAACACAGGTAGACCATGCATGAAACAGCAGTGTACGCATTTTGTCAAAAGAGAAAGGGACACATGCTAACATGTTGGCACAAGGAATGTTGGCCACAGTGATGGCACATAAATCATGTTGATAGACTTTTCCCGCTTACCCAAAGAACAATGTATACTCTGTCACATGTATGATGGCCATCTTCACATTAAAGACAGTAGTGAGGCACCAGCACTCATCACACACCGAAGACAAGTGGCCTCTGGGGGTCAGATGCCAATTTACTAATTTGATCAGACATATGGCTGAGGACAGTGGTCCATCACTTCTGTTTCTTTGGCCTATAACACTGAGTGGTTGTGATCTATAGTGCCAGAGCCTGACACATTAACTTTGCTATGTGACAGGCAGGAATATGCCCTATACTCAGCACCTTGTGGCTGTTTTGTTCCTGTAAAACGCCCATCAAGTCCAGGTACGCCACTGCCAGAATGCGGGCCATTGGGGTGGTCATGCTCCGACATGCACCCAACCCAGGGAGGACAGCCCAAGCTGGGCCTCTGTGATCTTCCGAGCCTAGGGTCTCAGGTCCTCCCACCTCTTGCGACAGTGAGCCCTCAACTGGCAATAGATCCCCAGGCGCCGCACCTTCCAGGCAATGGCTCTCCATATATCGATGGGTGTTTACCTGTATAGATGCAAAAGACAAATCAAGCGATTACAATCACAAGTTTTTGCACACATGGTTGTGTCATACACGTCAAGACAACAAGCAAAAAATTGTCATTTTGACAATACACCACAAGTGTAAAGCACACATGCCAATAAGTACAGGGAAATGACTACAGACTTTTGTATCCATCTGCAGAGCAACCCACTATCCTGCTCATGGCCTACAATGACTGAGCAAGCCTATTGACATCAGGTACCCCATGCTCCAGCAACATGTATTGTGATGTGAACCACAATAAAACACTACACACCTATGTGGCTTCAGGAGGGTAAACTCCTTGGGACTGACTGGACCAACACATTTACACTCTGGAAGATTGACTCATTTCATACAGTCCGTACAGGCAGCTACCATAGTTCAGACTTCACCATTACACTTGAGTGACAATGAAATGGATCGCATGGTGGGTATCGAAAGTGTCTTCCCTGTGCATGTGTGGACATGAGGCCTACCAAATGCAGAATCATGCCACTTAGGGGTGGGGTTCCGTGGTATGTATCTGTACCACGGAACACTCTTTTTTACATATATAGTTCTAAACTACAGAGATGGCATCCAACATATAAAGTTATGCATTGCACAATGTCTGCTAGTGTCTTTCCTACAGCCTGGAATAGGTCACATAGTGGGAGAGACATTTGACAGGCCCAAGTCTCTGCAGGCTGTGCATACGGAACTTGCATGACGCTCACAGTTCCATCACTTCAATGTATGACAGAACATCATGTGGCCATCAGCAATGTGTCTTGAGACTTGTGTGGCAACCTGAAGGGCACAGTGAGTCAGGACATGCCTTCTAGACAACAGTTTGGTAAGGCCAGATGTGGGGTGAAAGATCTGTGGCACTGTTGGAAAGTAGATTATTGGTAAGGGCAGGTAAGTACCTACACTTAGCAATAGGCCACTGACCTCCACTTAGGTCCAGTTACGTCTCAAAAAATGAAACCCAGCTCAAGCCTTGGTAGCTTGGCAATGAGCAACAATGCTTAACTTAGGAGACAAGTGTGCAAAGCATTTAAAAATCACAAACAGTACATAAGTAAAACACAAAACCCAATAAAAATCCAACACCAATTTATTAAAATAGATTATATTTTTATCTTTAAAATTACACCAAAATGATTAAAATCAGATAAGGGCAACTGGTTACATGAATTTGTAAAGAATTAATGTTTTCTAGTGCATAAAAGCAACTAGTGCTCAAAGGGTTCAAAAAGGTCACACTGGAAAGGGACCAAATCCAGAGTTCAGGCCACCCACAAGGTACACTGTTGCACTTACTTTCAGAATTGTTTCTTGATTCAGGAAAGTGGTCCACAGCACCAGCCAGGGGTTCAGAGGCTCTGGTTTGCCTCTTGGGGTCTGCGACTACAACTGCCACAATGCACCTCTTCATTTTATGGAGTTGCTCCGAACATCTCCAAACTTCTGGATTTTCTTCCAGAGGTCCTTTTTGGGTCCTTGAAGTCCTTTTTGGGTCCTTGAAGTGTCCACAACTTAATGCAAGGTTCCAGAAGCTCTGAGTTGCTCCTTGGGAGTTGGGACTACAATTTCCAGAATGCGTCTGGTCAGAATCCTCAAATGGCCACAGAACTCTGGTTAGCTGGGCTCTTCTTGCCGGACTTGATGCATTGGACTCTGGGCAGCTCCTTTGTACCTGTAGCAAACAGGGAGTCGCTTATTGAAGCAGTAGAGGACAGGCAAAGTCCTTTTAGTGGTGAAGCCCAAGTGTGCAGCTGGTGCAGTCCTTCAGAGTGCAATGTCCAGGTGCAGGTCAGGGGTCCAGCAGGGCAGTCCTTTTTCTTTTTTTGTCTTGTTCCTTGTATGGATCTGAGGTGTGGGTGCATCTCTGCCATATTTATTGTTGCTCCTGGGGTGGAAAGCAAGGAGGTCCTGGTTGTCCAATCATAAGCAGGCTCCTTCCCCCTTTGATGTCTGCTTCCTGGCAAGTGTGGCAAAAATCAATCCCAGAGAGCAACATTCTTCAAAAATCCATCATGGCTGAAAGTGATTTTTGGAGGTTATACCTGGCTAAGCCCACCCACTGGTGTGGCTAAAAATCCTAAACACACTCCTCTCCTAACCTAATCAAGAGGGCACCTAATTGTCTGGGATTGCAGGAAATGAGAGAGGTCCTGAGCTGCTCCAAATGTCCTTCCATGTCTTTGAAGACCAGTTTGACTGCTCTCTCCCCATCCTGTTTCACCATCTGCTGAGGCAGATCTCCTCCCCCAGGCACATCCTTTGTGTTCAGCCCAGGACACTTCACACCTCATCCAGGCGGCCTGGCCAATCAGTGAAGGGCACTACAGAGCTGAAGTTGGCAACTTTCAGGTAGAGTTTTAAAACTCTTTAATTAAACTAGTTATATTAAATCCAACAATGGCAAGTTGTGGAATTTATTATAACAATTAATTTGATACCAAACTTACGGTATCTGTCACTTGGGGGGACTTTGTTAATTAAAATAAAATCTCCCCATTGTAGCCTATGGAGGCCATTCACCACAGTGAGGGAAAACTAATTTGGCTATTTTACCTCACCATGGCTTTTAAAACAATTTTTATAAGGTCCCTGCTTATAGTTACATGGCACCCAACCCTAGGATAGGGCACACCTTAGAGGTGACTTATATGTAAAAATAGGGTAGTTAAGACTTTGTAAGTACTTTTAACTACAAAGTTGAATTTGCATATAACTTTAGTTTAAAAGCAGCCAGCAAGACAGGTCTGCCTTTAAAATAACACTGGGCACCTCAGCAGCGCACCTATGGGGTGCTACCTATGCTGGGGGTCCCTAAACCTACATGTCCTACCATATACTAGGGACTAATAGGTAGGCTGACATAGCCAATGATAATTAGCCTAATTTGCATACTCATTTTATACAGAGCATAGGCCCTGGGACTGGTTAGCAGTACCCACAACACCATCAGAGTCAGGAAAACACCAGTAAAAAATTAAAAATGGGGGAAAAAAATTAGGGAGCCTCTGCAATCAGCCCCGTTTTCTCACGCTACATATCGCTTACAAAATCCTCTATTTAAACAGACAAGATACATACACAGCTCATGCTGTCATGCACATACATGTTGTCTAACATGTACAACTATCATAAAAAAAGAAATGCCATTGGATGGCGGTAAAGTTTCCTTGCCTAGTTATGTGCATCCAACACAAAGAGGATCTAGCACCCAATGGAACACATCATACAACACAATGTGAATGGACACAACATGTAGTACTGGTCACTAAGACCTGCACCATGTACATCACATTGATGCCACACAGACTGCTACAACTGGCACACAATCAGTCGCCATGGCACATAGGGGCACATTGTAGCCTGTGAGGGGGAAAAGATAGTGTTGAACAGAGTCCATTGTGTCAAAGAGCTACTTACCTGCTCCTCTGGTGAGCCATAGAGCTGTCTATACAAGGGAAGAACCTCACTCACAAGCCTCTTCAGCTCCTCAGGAGACAAGGCAGGGGCGCTTCACCTGCTGGACGTGGCATGATTGCTCCCAGAGGTGGCACACAGCAGCTGAAGTGGTGGAGGTATTTTTGTCATGAATTTGCACAACGCAGTGTACACGTCTGCCACGTGCGTGGTCATCACTGCCGATGGACACAGCTATTGGGCCGCAACCGCCACAGGCAACAAAAGTTAGCCTATGGCTGTGTCCGCCGCAGTTGGAACCGCTAACCGTGTGGAAGACTTCAACTGGCAGACCCAGGCATTTTTTGATGTCCAGTGGAGTAGGTAAGGCTACTGCAATTTGGAAGCTTGAAATGCTGTATATGGCCCTGTAAAATTCGTCACAACAACGAGTGTCGTATCATCCAAAATATCCTAGATCTGCCTTGTCATGTAGGTCCGACTACACAACCACCAGTATACGGTGTTGCAGGGCACAGATGGCATATTGTGGCGGGGCACAGGCCACCACCGCCAATGGTATTTTTGGCAGTCAGAAAATACAGTCACCTTTCGAGGGGCAATCGTCTAGCAGATAGTTGGGTTTCGCCCAAATACATGTTGTGGACATGTGTTGAGAACCACAGCGGTCACATGTGACTCTTGTGTACTTGCCAGCTGGAATGTGTACCATGTGTTGTCTGCCCAGTCAGAAATGCTTTGTCACATGATATTGTTGCCATGAATCATGTATGTTGCTGTGGATACACTGACCAATGTTACAAATAATGTCTTGACACACACAGGTACCCTGAGAGAGGGAGGATGCGACAACCTCCTATCTACCATCCACTGCCAGACCATGGAGGAAAAACACGTCATCCAGTTATACTGTCTGAATAGGCAAAAAACAATGACTTTTGCCTTCAGTTGGAGCTAGATCTGATATCAGCTAACAGGAATCCAGCCTGCATTCTGCCCATTGTACAAATCATGCCAGTACTGCACTTCCTGGCCACACTGTTCACCCAACATACAGTGGCCCTATCTGCTGGTATGTCTCAATCTATGTTCAGTCTGGTGTTAAAGGATTTCCTCTCAGCAATGTTGAAACACAACAGCTATATCAGGTTCCCCGGACATCAGGATTTAGCCAATGTGAAGGCTGGCTTTTATGGTTTTGCCCGCCTCCCGCTTGTAGTGGGAGCCATTAATGGCACACATGTTGGCTTGGTGCCACCATAGGCCACTGAACAAGTCCATCACAACAGAAAGGACTTCCATTCCATCAGCGTGAAAGTTGTCTGTTTGGCTTATCTCTACATCTCAAATGTATTTTCCTATTATCCTGGATCAGCCCATGATTTCTTCATAATGCGGAAGAGCACCATACCCCAGCTGATGTCACAACTGCGATGAGAGAGGTCCTGGCAGGTTGGTGACTCACCTCTGTCTTGATTGTGTGTGAGCAATGTCATGTGCTACAATAATGAAGTGAGTGACTCATTGTTGCACTTATGTCCTATTCATTAACAGGAGACTCAGCATATCCAAAGTGTCCTTGGTTGTTGATGCCGCTGAGGAATCCAACTACACTAGGGGAAGTCTGCTTCAATGAGGCCCATGGAAGAACACAGCAGGCAGTGGAGTGGGGTTTTGGGCTCTTGAAGGCCACATTTCGGTGTCTGGACAGGACTGGTGGAGCCCTCCTCTACTCACCCGGGAAAGTGTGTCAGATTACTGTGGCATGCTCCACAACATTGACCTGTGCAGGAATATCCGGCACATCCCAGTGGAGGGGGAGCCAGCAGTGCCACATGGAGAGAATCCTGCCCTGCCAACTGAGGATGACAGCGGTGAAGAGGAAGGAGATGACTTGCAAGAAGATTTCATCCACACCTCCTTCTCATGAGTCTGAGTGTGTCATGTGATGCCTTGACTGTGACTGTACAATGAACTGTAGTTGTGGAAATGTGTGTATGTGAGTGGATACAGCTCGGGAGCTGATACTCTGCAATAATCAGCCAGAACTGCTTGATAAGATAGCTTGCTGAGAGACTTGTGTCATATGTATGGTTTCAAGCCTATACTTCTTGATTTGTTCTTTGTACAGGTACCTTTAGCATGACATCTTCATGTAGGCATTTCAGAGTTGTGAAATTGGCAGGTATATGATGCTGTTCTGACATACGAAGTGGACATGGATTGTTCCAGGCAATGTATGTCACAGAGTTTGGGTATTTGAGCCCTATGCCAAGACAGCTTGCACAGTGTTTGGGTTGAAGGGCAGAAGTGCCCATTGGACTTGTTTTGTGTGCTGTAGTAGGCCTGATGCATCATGTGTGTCATCATGTGGTCATTAAATAGGTGGTCATTATGACACTGGCGATAGATCCCGCTCACTGTCGCAGTGACGGCCGCCAACATACCGTCGCGGAAGAGAACAACTGTTCGCCATATTATCACACACACTAAACCGACAGAATACTGCCACAAACACAAATCCGCCGGATCAAAGATAAGTGTTAAACTGTTGGCACGAACACCCACACCGTCATGCTAACAAAGCAACCTAAATATAAAAAACCACAACATTGGCCAATACCAAAAACACACAACTGACATTACTACAAACACCACACCCACCCACCAACAGCACTATAAAACACACACCCACATTACCCACAACCTTTTACGAACATAAAAAATAGCCACAAGACAGACACACAAATCACAGACAAAACTACACACACCACTAACAACCAGCCATCCATCACGCACCCCACACCCCACCACATTATTCTACACACACTGCACAACACACATGTCCCCACAAAGGCACCCCGTTTCACAGATGAGGAGTTGCACATCATGGTGGAGGAAATAGTCAGGGTAGAGCCACAACTGTTTGGAGCTCAGGTACAGCAAATATCCATTGCAAGGAAGATGGCGCTATGGCGGAGAATTGTGGACCGGGTGAACGCTGTGGGACAACATCCAAGAACAAGGGACGACATCAGGAAGAGGTGGAACGACGTACGGGGAACATACATTCCATGGCAGCAAGGCACCAGCTCGCCATACAGAGGACTGGCGGTGGACCCCCACCTCCTCCCCCTCAGCTCATAGCATGGGAGGAGCAAGTACTGGCAATACTGCATCCCAAGGGACTCGCTGGAGTAGCCGGAGGACTGGGCACTGGTGAGTCAAAATTTACGACCTATCACCCCACCATACCTGCATGCCATCTCACCCCTTCACCCTGACTCTCATCACTCCACTCCATCCCACAGTGTACCAACACATATGACTAACCCCCAATGCCAAGCCCTGCATGCCATACCCACTACATGTACAGACCTTCCAGCCCTGCATGTACACCCACCACCTATACATGCACTGCAAGGAGAACTAACATTCCCCTCAATATATCACCATACACAAACAAAGGTGGCAGGGCAACAGCAATGATATAGGGGAAGCTAGTGATGTAGAATATGTCACAGACATGAAGCATAATACAACACTTACATCCCTGCAGGTGACCCAGCCAATCCCAGTTGCGAGGAGGTGCTACGCTATCCAGTCCCCCAACAGAAGATGCCCCCAATGATGACAGTAACTCTGGGCATCTGGATCTGGATGAACTTCTTGGCCCATCAGGGACCACTGGTCAATCAGCCACCCCAGCCCACTCCCAGTCCACCACAGAGCCTCCTCCCTCAGTATCCAACACCACAGCACCCACCCAACGTCCCCACAACTCTGTCCCAGGGGTCACTGGGCACACCATTCAGGGGACACAGGCACAGGGTGACAGGGGGAGGACAGGCTCAGGGAAACAACTGTCCTGGAGGCACTCACTAATTTCCTGGGGGCTTACCAACAATCCCAGGACAAGATGGGCCAGATTCTTGACATCATGCAGGAGAACCAGCGGCTGCAGGAGGTACACCATCAGGAGATCAGGAAAGATTTGCAGGCCATCAACACCACCATGGTCTCCATAGCAGGGGTGCTGGCTGACATGGCCAACATAATGAGGGAATATACAGCAAACCAGCGGGCCCCTTCCAGTCAACTGAATAGCCCACCACATCTACTTCAGCTAGTGGACAAGAGGCCCTGCCACAGGACCCACAGGCCACCAGCAACACTCCCCCTGCAGAAGGTGAACCACCCCGCAAACAGTCCCTGTGACTCTGACAGATGCCGGAGACTCTTGCCAAGACCAAGAGCACCTCCAGGAAACGCAACCCTCATGAATGTCCCCCTTGTGTTCCACTCTGTCACCTTGTCCACTTTGAACTGCCATTGCTTCCCTTCCTATGGCCCCTTGGACACTGAGCCTGTACTACAAACAGACTTTACTTACCTCTACCATCACCCCATTCCATTGCACTATTCCATCTATAAATTTCACTACAAAAAACGCCCTTAAACACTTCTTGACTTATAGTGCTTTATGTGAAGAAAATGTGCAATTATGGTAACAGTTACATCTTGTGCAAATGACCTGAACTCTGAGATAGCACAAAAATAATGACCTTTAGCTGTTTGCAGTCATCACATCAGTACACAGTAGTTATAACACCAACATCTGCAAAATGAGAAGGCATAGGTGACAGTCAGTTGAGATGCAAAGGAATTGACTTCCATCGTGCTACAGCCACACTGAAAGGATAAATAATTAGACGAATGGTCATTTCCACTGTCTTACCTGTGTGTCACTGGAAGTACTGCCGTATATCTGATGTTCTGTTGTCCACATATGAATCCTCTGCCTTCTCATCCTCACTGTCTCCAGGGTTCATTGCTGCCACAGGGCCATTTCCAATCTCCTCCTCCTGCAGATAAGGCACATGTCGTCTGAGGGCCAGGTTGTGCAGCATGCAGCATGCTACAGCTGTCCAGTCTATAGGTCAGTATTATGTGCCTGTCCTCCACTGTAGCCAAGTCCAGAAGGGGTCTGTAACCGGGTCTTGTCTCCTCCTCCTTTTCCTCCGCAGTGGTAGGTATCTAAGGGACACAAGAGTGAGTAGGTTGTCACAATCTGAACAATGGAACTACCACCTCAGTGTACATAGAGCATGTATGTAATCGGACAATCTGAATGGAAATGTATGTGCCATTTATAGCAATGATGCAGTTTCCTATTTCTGAATGTTGTCCACCACCAAAAAATGGCAACCACGTCTCCTGTAAGTATGGACAGGTGGAAGTAATGTTACTCCGCCGGCGTTGGGCATCATGGTGGAAGGCGGTCATTCACCGCTGTGCTATTCCTCAGTGTCTAAAACGGGGGTCTATGGAGTACAGTGTCCAATGGGGGTCACCAGCGGGGGTGCGGATTTACACCGCCGCAGACGTGACCACTATTTTCTGTTCAAAACCTCACTTGATTCCTGACTTTCCACAGGACAGCACCTCCACTGCTTGTGCTGCTGTGACCTGTGTTTGGATCCTGCCATGCCGGTGTGACAGGAGAAAGGGCCCCTGCTTTCACTTTGGATGAGTTAGAGCACCTGGTGGACGGGGTCCTACCCCTGTATTCACAGCTGTATGGGCCTCCATACCAACAAGAGAGTACACCATTGGCATGATGCATGTGACAAGGTTGCATGGAGATGTGTGTGCTAGCAGTGTGTAATTTGGGTGGGGGATATGTCTGGTGGTAGTGTACATGGAGTGCTCCGGGTGATGTGTGTGCCACTGGAGATGGAAATGGTATTTGTGGGCCATATGTGTGAAAGGCTGAATTGTATGGTTAATGGTGTCCTCCTGTCTGTAGGTCAGCGCCCATCAGAAGAAGGGATTGTGGCGTGCATCTCCAAGGACGTGCAGACCCTGGGGTTCTATAGCAGGCAGAGCATCCAATGTAGAAAAAGGTGGGAGGACCTGAGACACTGGGCTCGGAAGACCACGGAGGCCCAACTGGGGATGGCCTCCCAAAGAGGGCGGGTGGCTGTCGGAACCTGAGCCACCTGATGGCCCGCATACTGGTGGTGGCCTACCCAGAGCTGGACGGGCACTTGAGGGCAGCACAGAAGCCACAAGGGGGTGAGTACAGTGAGCGTAACAGCAATTATTTTTGGGTAGCATGGGATCCTGGTGGTGGGTTTCAGTTAGTGGGTGCCCCTTAATGCCAGCTCAGCTATTGCTGCATAATCCAGCTCAAGGTAAATGGGTGTATAGCACAATTTGGTAACCTAGATCGGTAGCATTCCATGTAAGACTGGGCTTAGTCGGTCCCAGGAGGGGTGTAGTTGGCGGTGGTTGGCTCTCATCTTGCTGTGGCACTTAGCCAATGTAATGCCAGTGGAATGTATAGTGCTCAGTCCTGATCTCTGTGTGTGATGGTAATGTGTATGCCAACTGTGGTGTTTTTGCTGTAATTGACCCATTCCTCCCTTTCTCTCTCCCGCCCATTATCTTTTGTCATCCTCTCTATGTGTGCATTAGCATCATCTGGCGGAGGGCAAAGACTACTAAGGGAGCTGCATCCCACAGGACCCAGGAGGCAGAGTTCACCGACACCGATGTGGGACGGAGTGCGAGGGGAGCACCACAGCGGAGACAGGAGGTGACAACACTGACTCTGATTCCACCTCCGATGGAAGCTTCCTGGTGATGACGGACACCTCTGGAACCACCCCAGATACAGGTACAGCCGCCACCCCCCTGTACCAGCACTGTCCTCCCAATAGCCCCACACCGGGTTGCCTATGCCCACTCACCCAGGAGGGTGGGCATCTCCTTCGCCCCAGGCACCTCAGGCCCTGCCCCAGTGAGCCCTGCTGCCCTCATTGTTGAGAATATTGACCTCCTGAGATCCATCTCTTTAGGGCAGTCAGCCATTGTGAATGTCATCCAGGGCCTGGCGTCCCAGATGCAGCAATGCAATGCATACCTGGAGAGCCCTACAGAGATCATTTCAGACTCTGGCCTCCTCTCTGATGGCAGCCAGTGTCCCTGTTCCTACCGTTCCCCCTCCCCCCCCCTTCAACTACCACTTCCCAGTCTCCTCAATCCCAACCCATCCAAGGCACAGATGCAGACAAGTATGCACACAAGAGTAGCACAGTCAAACACAGGCAGCACATTTCAGGCCTCATGCTTTCACACAAACAGACATTTGCACGCAAAACCATATCCACTGCCTCCACTGTTTCACCCTCCTCCTCCTCCACAGTTACACCCTCACTCACACCTGCATGCACTGCATCAACAGCCACCATCACCACATCATGCAGCACACACACCTCACTTGCTGACACCTCCACAACATCCATCCACGCGTCCCTTTTGTCCTCCCCCACCCTGCCTGCCCCCTCCTAAGAGACACAAACGCACTCACACAGACACCCAACTGTCATCCACCTCACACATGCACACTGTCCATGCACCTGCACCCAAGTCCAGGAGACGTACACCACCGACAACCACTCCCTCAACCTCCACTCCCATCCCTCCTCCCACACCCCACCCCAATGCCCCTAACAAGCTTTTCCCTGCATGTCTTGAACTCTTCCCTCCCCTTCCACCCCCGTCCTGCCTGTAAGAGCAGGGTCCCAATGACTCAGCCCAGCACCTCAGCCAAACAGTCTGCCACTGCTCCCATCAAATTGTCAGCTGCTGGCACAAAGGGTCCCCAGAGTGTGACGGCTGCCACTCCTACTGAGAGCACACCTCTGGCTCAGAAAGGGAGGACTAGGGTGGTGAAAAACAAGGGACATGAGATGGGGACAGTGGAGGCACCTCCTAGTCCTGGACGCAAGGACACAAGTGACATGTCTAAGGCCAAGGGGACCTGCCACAAGAGGGGATACATGGATCCCCCTCCACCAGCATAGATTACGAACCATCCTCCTCCACCAGCAAAGCTATTGAAGGTTCCCACTCCACCACCAATGAAAGTGAAGGTTCCCACTCCACCACCAATGAAAGTGAAGGTTCCCACTCCACCTCCAATGAAAGTAAAGTTTCCCACTCAACCACTAATGAAAGTGAAGGTTCCCACTCAACCACTAATGAAAGGCAAGAGGCCCACTCCACCAGCAGAGGGGAAGGAGTCTCCACCTCCAGCAGAGACACAGCAGCCCTCACCTCCAGCAGAGGGCAGGGAGCCCCCAACTCAGCAAAGGGCAAGGAGCCTACAACCCTACCACAGGTACAACAACCCTCACCTCCAGCAGAGACACAGCAGCCCTCAACTCCAGCAGAGGGCATGTAGGCCACCCTCCAGGGATTTTTGTACAAGGAGCTCCCTCCAGCACCAGTCAGCAAGTTCCCCACTTTAGAGACTGCGGCCTTGCACTCACCAGCAAAGACAGATGGGCATAGAGCCCCCTCCAGAACCAGTGGGCAGGTTCCCCACTTCAGCGACTGTGGCCTTGCACTCCCCAGCAAAGACAAATGGGCATGGGTCCCCCTCAGGAACCAGTGGGCAAGTTCCCCACTTTAGCTGAGGTGCCTCCTGTAGGAGGCTGGACTGGCTTGTAGTGAGTACCAAGGGGTACTTGCACCTTGCACCAGGCCCAGTTATCCCTTATTAGTGTATAGGGTGTCTAGCAGCATAGGCTGATAGATAATGGTAGCTTAGCAGAGCAGCTTAGGCTGAACTAGGAGACGAGTGAAGCTCCTACAGTACCACAAGTGTCACTTGCACAATATCATAAGAAAACACAATACACAGTTATACTAAAAATAAAGGTACTTTATTTTTATGACAATATGCCAAAGTATCTCAGAGTGTACCCTCAGTGAGAGGATAGGAAATATACACAAGATATATGTACACAATACCAAAAATATGCAGTATTGTCTTAGAAAACAGTGCAAACAATGTATAGTTACAATAGGATGCAATGGGGACACATAGGGATAGGGGCAACACAAACCATATACTCCAAAAGTGGAATGCGAACCACAAATGGACCCCAAAGCTATGTGACCTTGTAGAGCAGAGGTCTTCAAACGGGGGGGCGGGCCCCCCTAGGGGGGCCTTAAGTGATCCCAGGGGGGGCCCCAGACTCTGGCCAAAATAAATATTATACAGATAACACACCTTTGTTTTAAGCAGAAGCATGTTATTGCAGTTTTAAAAAGGTAACAGTACTTAACTGCAATGTTTAAATAGGTTTAGACATATTTAAACATTGCCATGTTTATAAAATAATTGTGAAAAATTCTGAGGGGGGCCCAATGATTTTTATTTTTCAACTGGGGGGGCGCGGCATTAAAAAGTTTGGAGACCTCTGTTGTAGAGGGTCGCTGGAACTATTAGAAAATAGTGAGGGTTAGAAAAATAGCCCACCCCAAGACCCTGAAAAGTGAGTGCAAAGTGCACTAAAGTTCCCCAAAGGACAAAGAAGTCGTGATAGGGGAATACTGCAGGAAAGACACAAACCAGCAATGCAACAACGATGGATTTCCAGTCGAGGGTACCTGTGGAACAAGGGGACCAAGTCCAAAAGTCACAAACAAGTCGGAGATGGGCAGATGCCCAGGAAATGCCAGCTGTGGGTGCAAAGAAGCTTCTATTGGACAGAAGAAGCTGAGGTTTCTGCAGGAACGACAAGGGCTAGAGACTTCCCCTTTGGAGTATCCCTCACGCCGTGGAGAGTCGTGCAGAAGTGTTTTCCCGCTGAAAGACTGCCAACAAGCCTTGCTAGCTGCAAATCGTGCGGTAAGCGTTTTTGGATGCTGCTGTGGCCCAGGAGGGACCAGGATGTCGCAAATTGCATCAGGAGAGAGAGGGGACGTCGAGCAAGACAAGGAGCCCTCTCAGCAGCAGGTAGCACCCGGAGAAGTGCCAGAAACAGGCACTACGAGGATGCGTGAAACGGTGCTCACCCGAAGTTACACAAAGGAGTCCCACGTTGCCGGAGACCAACTTAGAAAGTCGTGCAATGCAGGTTAGAGTGCCGTGGACCCAGGCTTGGCTGTGCACAAAGGATTTCCGCCGAAGTGCACAGAGGCCGGAGTAGCTGCAAAAGTCGCGGTTCCCAGCAATGCAGTCTGGCGTGGGGAGGCAAGGACTTACCTCCACCAAACTTGGACTGAAGAGTCACTGGACTGTGGGGGTCACTTGGACACAGTTGCTGGATTCGAGGGACCTCTCTCGTCATGCTGAGAGGAGACCCAAGGGACCGGTAATGCAGCTTTTTGGTGCCTGCGGTTGCAGGGGGAAGATTCCGTCGACCCACGGGAGATTTCTTCGGAGCTTCTAGTTCAGAGAGGAGGCAGACTACCCCCACAGCATGCACCACCAGGAAAACAGTTGAGAAGGCGGCAGGATCAGCGTTACAGAGTTGCAGTAGTCGTCTTAGCTACTATGTTGCAGTATTGCAGGTTTCCAGCGCGGTCAGCAGTCGATTCCTTGGCAGAAGGTGAAGAGAGAGATGCAGAGGAACTCGGATGAGCTCTTGCATTCGTTATCTAAAGTTTCCCCAGAGACAGAGACCCTAAATAGCTAGAAAAGAGGGTTTGGCTACCTAGGAGAGAGGATAGGCTAGCAACACCTGAAGGAGCCTATCAGAAGGAGTCTCTGACGTCACCTGGTGGCACTGGCCACTCAGAGCAGTCCAGTGTGCCAGCAGCACCTCTGTTTCCAAGATGGCAGAGGTCTGGAGCACACTGGAGGAGCTCTGGACACCTCCCAGGGGAGGTGCAGGTCAGGGGAGTGGTCACTCCCCTTTCCTTTGTCCAGTTTCGCGCCAGAGCAGGGCTAAGGGGTCCCCTGAACCGGTGTAGACTGGCTTATGCAGAATTGGGCACATCTGTGCCCAAGAAAGCATTTCCAGAGGCTGGGGGAGGCTACTCCTCCCCTGCCTTCACACCATTTTCCTAAGGGAGAGGGTGTAACACCCTCTCTCAGAGGAAGTCCTTTGTTCTGCCATCCTGGGACAAGCCTGGCTTGACCCCAGGAGGGCAGAAACCTGTCTGAGGGGTTGGCAGCAGCTGCAGTGAAACCCGAGGAAAGGCAGTTTGGCAGTACCAGGGTCTGTGCTACAGACCACTGGGATCATGGGATTGTGCCAACTATGCCAGGATGGCATAGAGGGGGCAATTCCATGATCATAGACATGTTACATGGCCATATTCGGAGTTACCATTGTGAAGCTACATATAGGTAGTGACCTATATGTAGTGCACGCGTGTAATGTGTCCCCGCACTCACAAAGTCCGGGGAATTGGCCCTGAACAATGTGGGGGCACCTTGGCTAGTGCCAGGGTGCCCTCACACTAAGTAACTTTGCACCTAACCTTTACCAGGTAAAGGTTAGACATATAGGTGACTTATAAGTTACATAAGTGCAGTGTAAAATGGCTGTGAAATAACGTGGACGTTATTTCACTCAGGCTGCAGTGGCAGGCCTGTGTAAGAATTGTCAGAGCTCCCTATGGGTGGCAAAAGAAATGCTGCAGCCCATAGGGATCTCCTGGAACCCCAATACCCTGGATACCTCAGTACCATATACTAGGGAATTATAAGGGTGTTCCAGTAAGCCAATGTAAATTGGTAAAATTGGTCACTAGCCTGTTAGTGACAATTTGAAAGAAATGAGAGAGCATAACCACTGAGGTTCTGATTAGCAGAGCCTCAGTGAGACAGTTAGTCACTACACAGGTAACACATTCAGGCACACTTATGAGCACTGGGGCCCTGGAGAACAGGGTCCCAGTGACACATCCGACTAAAACAACATATATACAGTGAAAAATGGGGGTAACATGCCAGGCAAGATGGTACTTTCCTACACCTCCCCACCCCTCCCCCCCAGCCCGCTGAGCTGCCTGCCCATTTCCAACATGATGCCCCTGAACAGTGGATTCCGGAAGTTGTCAAGTTGGGCCTTGGACAGTGCCCTGTGGCCATGTGGCCCTTTTGTGCTTTGGACTGGCCATTGGCCCATTTTGAACATTGTCGCCTGTATTTGGAATCAAATGGACAATAACGTGGCTGTTGGCATAAAATTATAGTGTTTGCTGATTCTCATAGTTGTCCTTGTTTTATTTTAATGTGTGTCCTGTGACATTAGTTTAACTCTACAGCTGGTTCTGTGTATGGTGTATGTGTGAATGGTGTGTGTTGTGCTTGTGTGTGTCACTCTCCTTTTCCTCCCTCCCTCCCTTGGGTGCTAGGTGGCTGTACTCATTGTCATCATCGGCATTGGTGTTCCATGCGGTCCATGGCAAAGAATAGCATCAGGAAGACTTGAAGTTCCGGTTCCATGGCGGCGGCGGAGTCCTCTGTGTACCTGTTGGTGAGTCTTTCATTTTCTGTGTTCTGTTTCCGCCAGGCTTTTGATGGCACTGGTACCGTCCCGGAAATCGTGGCGGTTTGCTATGTCATAATATGGTGGGCTTTTCCTTGGCTTCTGCCTGGCTGTTGATGGCTACCGCCGTGGTCAGTGGTGTTAATGCCCTGGCGGTTGGTGTGGTACATTGGCTGTCTATGGGAGGTATCACCCCCATGGTCATAATTTGGCGGTATTTACCACCAGCCTGTTGTCAGTATTACCACCATTTTATCACTCACCGCCAATGTCATAATGACCACCATAGTCCTAGCTTATGACCAAGTTATTTTTCCTTCACAGTGGCTAAACACTCTTTTTGTATGACCTGTATGTAGCTGTAGATGTGTTTCATCATTGTAGGCCACAGTGCATGTGCCACAACACTGACATATATTTGTGTCAGACCACCAGAGGCATAGGCATTAGATTATGATGGCCCTGTGATCAGGGACTGTTGTACTGCCATCTATCTGTATCTTGGATTCTGTGATATTGAATTACTTTGGTCTTGTATAAAATAAGGTTCAAGCGGATGTCATCAACCACATCAATATATGCCTATTCTACAGGACAATGTCTGACAAATCCCTTTCTTCCGTGGTCTGGAGCTCTGTACCTGCCAATATGTTCATTTACTCAGTACGAGTCAATCATTCATGATTTCTAATTGTTCAGACGTGTTGATAGCCTATGTGCTGAACATTTTAATAAAAACTTTTGTTTGAGCAGACCCTCATATTTATGTGTTTGTGTGGGAGGATTGTAATCCTGAGGTGGACACTGCGTACATGCAACATATCCCATCTAGAACAAGTACCTTGGATCATCATTGTATGGTTCACATGGTCTGACATAAAGGGTGATTTTATTGTGCAGCCTTGACTATCAGAAAATATAAATGACATGACTCAACAAAAATTCAAGTATGAAAGGGTCAGTCAAGGTGAATGAAATCAAGCAAAGATCATGGAATGTGTTTTTGTTATTCTAAGATTTTCACGCCCCATTTGGATGTATGGCAAATGATGGGCCTTGGTAACTGTGATGTTGGGCCTAATGATACACACTGACAGTGTTTTAACTCAGATACTCTGGATATTGAATGTTTGTGGGGTACGAACAAGACAGTGGCAAAAGGTGAGCAGTGAGCGTGCATGACATTGCATTTTTGTGACTTCTATTTTGTTGTAACTTACCAAAGTCAACTTCGCCACGTATTCCTGCCAAGCTCTCAGGATGACCAAGACCTTCCTAGCCCAGGAAACGAACATTAATGGGGCACTGGGATGGCCAACACCAGTCATCTTAGCCTACAGCTGGTGCCTGGAGACCAAGGAACAGACCTTGCCCCTGAGGTCATTCCACCTCTTCCTAATGTCCTCTTTTGTGCGAAGGGTGGTGCCTACAGCAGTCACTCTGTTGACGATCTTGTCCCACATTTCAATTTTCCTGCTGAGAGGAGTATGATGGACTTGTGCTCCAAACAGTTGTGGCTCTACTCTTATGATTTCCTCCACCATGACTCTTACTCATCTTCAGAAAAATGGGGATTTCTTACACCTGACATGGTTGAAAAAAGAATGGATGACAGGGATTTACTTAACAGGGGAAGTTTAATAGGGTATGAATGGACAGTGTGTGCAGGGTGTTCAAAGGGATGGTGAAAAAAGGGGTGCCTAATCTATGTACTTTACAAAAAAGATGCTTGGGCGTCGTTGTCTTCCAGAGGAAATGCAAAAGATTGTGTTATATGAAGGGGTATGTCTTATAGTGTACTTTGCAGGTGTGTCCAATTGGCCAATGCGTGTCAGCTGTGTTGTTTTTGAATTCATCTAATGTGAGTTGTCTGTTACTTTGTTGAACGCGAACCGCAGTGGTCGACTGCCATTTGCTGACCGCCATGAGGGGACTCCCATGGCAACGATGTGATTGTAATACGCTCAGGGGTTGTCCATGGCGCTGACTGCGTTGGAGGTCAGACCACCTGAATCCAGGCTTCCACACTGCTGGCGGTCTGCCTATTTTGCTTCGTGGTCATACTCATAATAAGACGGTCGGGCACAGCCAACCTCGTAATCAGGCCCCTATGGCCTCATTTATGAGGAAATGGGGCAGTGTGGTGCCGTTAGCAATTTTGCTGCGCCGAGCTGCGCAATTTCAAAAACACAGGGATGCACTGTATGCAACAGAATATGACACAATCCAGTGTTTTCCCCTGAGCAGGTGCTCATTCAGCTGTCTAGTGCTACTGCAGCCACCATTGCACCATGGTGCAAGGCTGCCTCCACTGTGGGGGTGATTGTTTATGTGCAGGAAGGGACACCTTCCTGTTAAAAAACAATCATTAATGGCAATGTTCTCCTTCTATGTGTGCTGCAGAATGCAGAACACATAGAAAGAGCAAAAAATGTGGAGAAATAAAAGTATTTCTCCTGATTGCGCCACTCTAATGCCACCCTTGGGAGGCGTTAGTTTTTGTCTCAGCCTCAGGTTTATGTTTCCTTGGAAATCTGGGCAGTGTCAACAAACAATGGGTGTTGCACGGGTATGCCCACAGCAACACCCATTGCATGCCCCTTTGTGAAACAATTGTATTGGGCAGCTCAATTTACAAGGCCACGTTAAGCTGCGAAAAGTGGCTTAACGCTGCAGAGCACAGCGCCATTGGAGCATAGTAAAAAGTGTCGCTCCTGTGGGGGTTGTAAATGAGCCCCTTAGTTTGCTAGAGATTCCTGTGATGTAATCAGTAGCAGTAAGTATGCTATATGTTTTGACATTATCGTTTTTCATATTTGTAAAGGTTCATTGATATATAGTAGCTCTTTGTTCAGCCTATAATGGATACTAGAATAATGCCTGGCATAGAGGGTAGGTTTTCGTTGATTGATTTCTGCATTTATGGTTTGATGTATATTATTCCTGGCCATGAATAGGTGATAAATGATGGAATGCAAGTTGCAGAGTCTTAGAGCCTCATTAACAGTCTGGTGTTCCGAAACCTGGACCCGTGGAGAGGAGACTGCCGCAGAGCTGCCAGTCTTCACCAGCCCTATTACAAGGTTTCCACTGGGCTGACCGATCTGAAACCTCTGAAACCAGAAGCTTCTGCCGGTCAGCCTAGTGGAAATCGTGCAGCGACATTGACTCAGCTCCTCAGGGAGGTGATGCCAATGTTGTCGCACAGAGGGTGCCCCCAGCACCCTCGGAATGTGCACTGTCTGCCGGAGCAGACAGTACATATTCTGAGGGTGCTGGGCAGGGTCAGTGAGGGGCTCCCTTATGGCCCCTAGAATTAGCTTTTCACCGGCCTTTTCATGGCGGGGTCCCTGCCATGAAAAGGCTGGCAGAAACTTGACTTGTTGTCAGCAGTGGATAATCATGTCTCTGACCACCGTCAGCCCGTCGGGAACTGTGTTCCTGGCGGGGATGCCGGTCCCATGGTGGTCCAACTGCCAGGGTTGTAATGTGGTGGTCGGACCACCAGGAGTCTCAATACCGCCAGCCTCTTAATGAGGCCCTTAGTACGTATTAGCTGTACCTGTAATGAGAGAGAACAATATTTCTGTTCATCCTGATTTAGCATATTTATTTGAAGATCGCCACTGTGGTTAGCGTCATCAGTACGGAGGGCCTTGAGTCCATGTTTAGAGACGGAAGGGCTGTGACATACATTATACTCTGACTGTTTGTCTGACATAGGGGGTATTCTTTGCCTGGGTTTATTTTTACATTTATAATTGATGTATATAGATTTTCGACCAAGATCAGGACTGGATAGCACATGTTGTTGTACTATAGGTTGCATTTACATTGGAAGCAGAAAGAAATCTCCATCCTTTTACATTTAATACAACTAGCATATGAGCAAAATTAGAAACAGTAATGGCCTTAGGGCCGTTACTAAGTGTCATAAGAGCCGCAGCAGATATTATTTAACGCCAATCGTGAGGAAAAGTTAATTTCTTTGTTTCCCATTTATGAATATCCCCGATAGAAGACTCCATGTTGAATTATATGCTAGTTAGTAATAAATGGACTGTCAGCTGGGTATTATACTGAGAGCAACCAGGCCAATATTTAGGAATTCTGTTTGAATATTATTTGTGCTATACGTCCAAAACGAGAGGAATACATCCTGGAGGTAATTGATTCATACTAAATGGTCTGCCTTTATTCTCATGGCATACGAGTAGATAGATATAAGTTAAATTGGATTTTATTTCCCTTTACCTTGGTCATCCGAATAAGGAAGTGGGGAATATACTTATTAGTCCTGAAGGTTTACAGAAGTAGTGAGAGGTGCAGCATGGTCTTGATTAGGTGAGGTATGGTGCACTTTTGGTGTTTGGTGTGAGGGGTGTTTTATTCATAGCTGTGTATATACACTGGTAACAGATCACGGAATGGTGTACACTTTGCATGTGTGTACAATCATGGTTAAGGTGATTTGGTGATTGGAATAAATACGCAAGTGGTGTAAGTAATTTTGTTATTGTTTATTTTTGTGAAGGACTTTCGAGTATTTTGTTTTTGTTTATATTAATGTATTATCATTGTAGGAAATTGTGTCACCTCTCGTCATCCCCTGCTTAATTTTAGGTAGGTGGTTGTTGGTGCTCTGAAGAAGGTGTACAGTGGCTGCCAGATTTCACTGAAACACACATTGGCACATGATTGGAACAACATCTAGAAATACATTAGTATTCAGTATCTGATTTAACAGGCCCAGCACTGCGTGGTCAAAAAATAAATAAGAGAAGGAAATGGAAATTATATTTATACGTGTAGATCAACATGAAATGGCCTGGACGTGGTGCGGTGAAGTTAATTTGCAAATCTGAACAAAAAGATGACAGTTGTCAAGTGCTAGTAGTCTGTATATGAAAAGTTGTCTCGGTTGTAGTATGTATGAAGTGTGTGTGTGCAGAGGGCATGTTGTTATGATTTGTATGAGGTGGTCATTGTATGTGATGTGGGAGAAGTTGATCATTCGTGTTATTGGAGATATATGTTATGATTAATGCTTAAAAGGAATATGTTTGGTATGAAAATATGGTATTTTACCTTAATAAACATGTTTTGATAATATCAGTTCTCTCCAAATGAAATAAGCCTAAGGTAATAAATACATTTTAGTTTTATGCGACTATATTGTAAGTTCTAATGCATTTCAAGGAGAGGAAGGTTGCCTTTTAGTTTGTTTTCTTTTCCTTGTTCAGCTCCCTTCATTTGTGTCAGGACCCCTCTTTCTTGGTGTATATTTTCTGTTGGTATCCTTTGCATCGAATTCTCTCTTCATATTCTGTGGAGATAGTCGTATAACTGCATAATTCTGATGTAATACGTTTCAACCAAATCAATTGAGGAAAAGGTAAAAAAAATTCTTAAGAGTTTCTGGATAGAAACTAAAATAGTGTAATGTGTTGTTTTTGTCGGTTGGTCTATGGTAAACCTCTGTGATTATCTGGTTTTCTTATAGCATTACCAAAACGTCAAGGTAATGTAACTTTAAAATGATCATTTTTAAGAAACATTTCCAAGATGGTATTTTGTAATTCATTGTAGGCTCTTGCCATATAATAAAATATAAAGAATTTACTTGACGAAAATGATCTTGTGAGGGCCCAAAATGAGATACAGAGGGCTGAGGTCTCTTGGAGTGTCACTTGAGTGTCCACACTTTACATTCTGAGATAGTGCATGATGACTTTGGGGAATTGCAGAGCAGGATATTAGGCCTTGTGTCTATGAATGGGTCTGTAGTGTTCTGTATCAATCACCAGGAGTAACTCTCCTTTGTCTGCCCTCTGCACTGTAATGTCACTATTGTTAGCCAAAGAATAAAGTGCGTTTCTGTCTTGCTTAGTGAAATCGATCTTTTTGAAGGAGGTTTATCCCACATGATTTTGTTTCAGTGGTTCCCAACCTTTTGACTTCTGTGGAACCCCACATTACCGTTATTAGAACCCGGGGACTCTCACTGAATCATAAAATCATAATTGGAATCCAGGGACCTCTCACTCAGTCATTACTGAAAGTTGGGGACCTAGGGCCAGATGTATGAAAGCTTTTTGCATTCACAAATGGTGCAAATGCCCATTTGTGAATGCCAAAAGCCATTTCAGAATGTATTAAAGGCATTCTGAAAGCAATTTTAAGGAATCGCTAAAATAGCGATTCCTTAAAATTGCAACCCTGTTTAGAGAGTCGCAAATTGCGACTCTCTAAATAAGAAATCGCAAATAAGGATTCCTTATTTGCAAATTCTAAGCACATGTAAGAAGCAATTCCTTAATGCAAATTGGGCATTAAGGAATCGCTATTTACCACCAAGTTGAACTTGGTGGTAACCATGTGCAAATTTTAAAAATGCATTTAAAATGCATTTTTAAAATGTACATGTAAATCACACATGCCCTTTTGGCATGTGTGCACCTTACATGTCCTAAAAAACTTTTTGGAGTGCAGCAGAGGGGGCCTTATGCCCCCAGCACCCTGGGGTTTTGCTTTTCTAAAATTGCGATTTCCAGTTAAGAAATCGCAATTTTGGAAATTCAAAAAATTTGCAAATATGGGCCTACAGGCCCATAGGTGTGAATGGGGCCGGTATCGCAATTTGCGATTTGGTAATAGCCTTTTCGATTTTTAGGAAATTGCTATTACCGAATCGCAAATGTGATATATTGCATTTTGCGAATCAGAAATAGCGATTTCTTAAAAATCGCTATTTCCAACTCGCAAAAGGCCTTCTTGATACATCTGGCCCTTAATCTATTAATATTATTTAATTTTCGAAGCAGTCGTTTGACCTCCTGAGGAGGTTTGGCAGACCCCAAGGGGTCCCTGGACCACAGGTTGGGAACCACTGGTCTAGGTCTTTGTTCACCAATCTCAAATGCATTCAGGGTTTTGTGCATGATAGGAGACACAAATGTACTGGGTGGTTATAATTCCTTGCATTTATTGTCTTCTGTGTCATTTAATTAATTCTGTATCTAGGAAAAAACTATTTTAACCGAACATTTCCTATGAATAAATATATGACAACATTTGCTTTGAAGCTATTGGTATTGTAGTTGGGCAAAAAAGATGTTTCTTTAGCTAATACTTGCTTTTGGTGTTTGGTCAAAGTGATGCCTAATATATTGGTAATCAACTCTTCTGATTGCTCCTCGGACTTCTCCTTTATTTTTCCTTTTCCCCTCCTGGCTTTGTATCTGTTCTCTTGTTTGCCGCCGGGCTCTGGGATAACAATTTTTATGGTTTCTTGTTGGATTTGTGAGTTTGTTTTGTGCTATTTTGGGTGATGCAGTTTTGCCTTCACCTGTTGTGGTCACAGTTTTCGAAGTTGACAGACTATTTTCTTACGAAACTGTGCTGTCTTCTGATGTCACCTCAGTACTATTATTGTTTAACTTTCTTCTTGTTTATGTCTATGCCCATCCAAATGATAATTGATTGTATTGAGTTTATTTTATTTTTTTCTTTGGTGTAAACTGTGTTTGGGATCAACTTTTCCAAGATTTTTCATCATTCTGGCATATCAATTATTTTTGAAAATGTAGTTTTAATGTGTGCAATCTCTTCCTCCAGTTAATGTATCACTCTAGCTAATTCCCTCATTATTATTATTAATAAAAGTAAATCCAGATATGGAATAGGACCGCTCTACACATTTTTAAATAGTTTTACATAATATAGTTTTTAGAGATACTCTTAAACGCTTCGGTATCCTTTTTGTCGTGTGATATTGAATTAAGATTGTCATATGTAATTTTTGGTTGATGTAGCCGCACATTAAGTATTCCAGTGACACAACTTCTGTTGTGAGGTTTCAGTACAACTTGTTTGTAGCTTAGTTTCTCTGATTAAAGGATACACCTCTAGAGCTTTTTCTTGTGTGTAAGCCGATATTGTGGCCCTGTTTTGAGTGAGATGTGTTATTTCTTCTAAAGACAAATTCAAGTGGGAGCATCAAACCTGTAAACAGAGAACATTTATTAAACAGAAGGAGGAGTTCTGTCAGTGCAAACCCTTTAATCCATGGTTTAGGATGATTGGTTTTGTTATTATGTGCAATACTAAGTGCACTCTCTGTTCCCTTAAAGCCAATTACTATTGCCTCAAGTAGATGGTGCTTGACCACAGAAAGCGGCAGCTAAATGAAACACTGCTGTAGAAAATGCACTGAAGCCATCTAGCACTATCTCAGAATGTAAAGAGTGGACACTCAGGTGACAATCCAACAGATAACTTTAGGCCACTAGAAGTTCAATAATATGGCTCAACTGTTCCTCCTGTTGCATAGTTGCACCCATCAGACTTATACTTCTGGTATTGACATTTGTGACCATGTACTGAGCCCCCTCCCTGCATCAGGTCTTGCCCATGCCCTTTCAAAACTGCCCTGTGACCTTCACTGGGTGGTCACAGGTGTAGTGTTTCCTGGCTGCACAGCAGATGTTATCACTGTGGTTGTCACAGGAGCCAGAACGGGGGTGGCCTCAGTTATTGTTGGTGTAGAGCAACAGTGAAACTGTGGGGCTTATGATGTTAGAAATGGGACAAAACTCTGCTTAAAGTATTAGATCTTGTGTCCTGAGGAAGAGGCAGAGGGTACTGACCACACAAGGCATGTCTTCAAAATCATTATTGGCAGGAGTGCTGCCCTCACCGAAGGCTTGTTTCCTCAGGCAGAGTGGTCAACACAGTTGAGGAAGATGACTGAGATCTTGCTGCAACCTTGTAAACATAGTATCAAGTATTTTGTAGACAATGAAAGTGCATTGTATTTCTTAAGCAATATATTAACTCTAAACCATTTGGCCTTTATTCATGTTGATAATGCCAAACAGCTTCTGAATGTATTTGTACACTACTTTTCGAATTGAAGGTCCATACACTTCTTTCTTTCTGTTAATGTACAACATGTTGAAAAAGGTTGATGCAGAGTAAAGAGACAAAATAGACAAAGGCCACTATGCACACAATTCTTGCCCAATTGGGAAGGGGCACCAGGAACACTCAGGGAAGGAGGCTGCATGGGACAAATCACCTTGCAACTGCCCATAAAACATTTGCACAGGAAATATCCCTACATCTATTTCAGGGACCAACGGTACTAGACCAAATGTCATGCCCATCTGCACAATGTGGAAGTGCAAGTCAACAAAGCACATACTACTCCAACTGCATGGGATATACGTCTACAGGAACTAGCTGCAAGGGGCACACACCTGAACGGACACATCTACGGTCAAATGCAAACAAAGCTAGCACAACTGGACTCACTTCATGTCTGCACTAACAAAACTCAAGCTGACACACATCAGATTAATACGTAAGCCATATCAGGGGACAAGTCTAACACCATCCATGCTCACACTGGACAAGACAAGATGAAATACTCACCATAATAAACGTTACACAATGCAGTGACACCACCATTGCATTAGCACACACATACATACACTCAACATATACTCTCCTCTTGGGGTACATCAGCACTGCCCACAAAGTCGCATTCTGCAAATAACAGCAAATGGAGAAGCAAGCAGGCTGAAAAACAGGCAACTGTAGGCACAAAACACAAGTTAATCAGGAACAACATTAAGGTAGAAAAGCAATTGCAGGACGAATGTATATGCAAAATAACTAACTGTTTGGGTTTATTAATTATGAAGTATGAAAGTCCAAAGATCATTGGCCAGTCCATACAGATTTGACCCAAAGAAGCACAGTGTTGTGCCAAACTTGAATCCCAACTTCCATTGAAACTCCACAGGAAGGGGCATCAAGGGGGCAGGCAGATACCTAAGGAATTATCTGGAGGGGGTTGGATTTAGGAGGCGGGTTTGGCCTTGGAAGTGGTGACCTTCTTCTCAGGAGGGGTGGGCATGTGGGGGGGAGAGATATTGGTGGTTGCAGGTGGGGCAGTGGAGGCCTTGGAGGTGGAAGGGACGGGTGGGAGCTGTGTGGGTGCCTCTTGGGTTTGGGACCAGGGGTAAGGTGAACAGGGGGTAAGGTTAAAGTCCAACAAAAAAAGTCTTAGAGACATCAGAACATCAGGAGGGGATTGGAATTTGAAGGTTGAGGGAGTGGTTTTATGCTGTGTAGGTGGGGATGTCGTGGGTGCGTGCTTATGGGAGGTAGGCTTGTGTGTGGTGGATGTCTGTTGGGTGGGTGAGTGTGGACATTTGGGTGTCTTGGGATGGGGGTATAGGTACTCAGGAATGCCCCTCTGGGGCACCATAGAGCAGTTCATACAGGGGTAGGACCTCAGTCACCAGCCTCTCCAACTCCTCTGGTGAGAAGGCAGGGGTTCTATCGCCTACTGGATGTGGCATGATTGCTCCCTGAGGCAGTACGCAGCAGCACGGTAGTGGAGGTGTTGCTGGCAGCAGTGTCAGGAGTCAAGTGAGGGATTTTGCAGAACATGGTGGTCACATCCACCACGTACGCACTCGTCACCACCGACGAACACAGCCATTGGCCTGCGGCCAGCATTGGCAACAGCATTAACCTATGGCTGTGTCCGCCACAGTTGCAACTTCATACTGCCATGATGACTTCCGCTGGCAGTTGCGGTTGGTTCCGAATGTCCAGTCAAGTAGGTCAGGTAGCTGCCATTTTAGTGGCATGACTGGGTTATCAACACTGCGTGACACCTCAGAAAATGTTTTTTGCACAAAAACCTGCTAATCTTGCCTTGTCATGTAGGTCCTGCTAATCAAACACCATTGTTGAATGTTGCAGGGTACAGATGGCAAGTTACAGTAGGGCACAGTGTACTCCTTTCAAAGGTCATTTTTGTGCTTGGGACATCCAGTCACATTCCGAGTGACGTTTGTGATGCACATTTTGGATTTAGTTCCCGATATATGATGAGTACACGTGTGGCAAACCAAGGGGAGTAACATGTGATCCTTGTGGCATTAGTAGCTTTGATGTGTACTGCTTGCCATGTCCATCCCTTCTAAATTGACTTGTCACATGTTAACCTTGACATGCATCATGTATGTTGCTGTGGACACAATGACTATTGACAGAACTCATTCCCTGTCATATATAGATACAAAGGGAGAGAGAGGATGTGTGAACCAGCGGTCTAACATCTGCTGCCAGACCTTCAGGTCATGAAAGAAAGACACATCATCCTCCTGTATCATATGAATCCACAAACAATAGTGGATCTATGTTTTCAGTTGGAGCAAGATGTGATGCCAGCTATTAGTAACCCAAACAGAATACCACCCATTGTATGTCATATCAGTGTTGCACTTCATAGCCACAGGATTCTTCCAACATTCAGTGGCCAAAACGTGTGGTATGTCCCGAACTATGTTCTGTCTGGTGTAGAAAGATGTCCTCTTAGTAATGGTGAAACACCTGGACAGCTACATCCAGTTTCCCCAACATGGGGATTTAGCCCATGTGAAAGCTGACTTTTATGCTTTTTCAAGCATCCCACATGTGGTGAGGGTTATTGATGGCATACATGTTGGCTTGGTTCCACCACATGCCAATGAACAAGGGAAAGTGGAGAGATTATCAAAACCCAGCAGTTCCCTTCGTCTCTCTATAATGAACAAGCTCCTGAGTGACCCATAGCCATATCCTAAAGAGCAAGGGTATCAGTGTAGGTAAATGCTCTGTTCTTTTAATGTCTATAGCATGGTACACTGGAATCAGTTGGATCAGCGCTTAATTTGAGCCTGTGGTTTCCGGTGTGAGGCACCGGCACTTACTTTTGAGGGGCAGCACTTATTTTTCTACCTCAAGCATTTACTGAGAGCAAAAGACACGTAGGGAAAAGACGAAGGAAGAGAAAAACGAAAAAGTGACACAAAGGGAGAAAGCAGAAAGCTGCAAGAGTGAGCTGAAGTGGCAGGGAGTGGCTGTAAATTGATTAATGAGGCCCAAGATGGCTTTAGGATTAAGTTGCCTTAGTATTCCCCACTCGCACATTTAATTGCAGCAGCCGCTTGTTTCAGAGGAGTGCTTTGGGCAACCTCACATTTTTATTTACAAATTAAGTACTAAATGGGGAACATCTAGGAAGACACAATAACATTATTACTAATTCATTCTTGCCGAGGGTGAGCTTGTCTAGAATGTTTACTCCCCACAATTCTGCTCATAAAGTGCTGCTGCCTGAGTCTTGGATTGTAAAACTCATGAGCTGGAGAGATTGGTATTAGATTTATTTATGTGATAGGACCATGATAGCTTGGATTCCAACGTTATGCCCAGATAACTAACATTAGTTACGTGCTCCAGTTGCTGCTGCCGTATAGAATAACAATGTTCCATTTAAAGATCTTGTGTGGTCTAATCAACATGTATTTTGTTTTGCTCAAACCGATTTCAAGACTCTTTGCAATACAATAATTGTTAAAGCTTCCAGGACCTTCAACATATTGGACAGCAAGATGGTATCATCTGCAAAAAGTAATGCAGGTACTGGAGCACCACTAAACTTCGGGGAGTTGTGGTTACACACCTACATTAATTGTACTTTAATATACTTAAATTAATAAAAAATGTTATACAAAATTAAGTGAAAAGTGTGCATTTATTACTTCTAACTTTTCACATGTCGGTGGATCTCTCCGCTAATGGGGGAGAGGAATCACTATGATAAAGTTTAGGGAATTGATTTAAAATGTAAAAAAAAATGTGAACAAATTCTAAATATATTTTATGTTAAATATTAATATAAATTAATTTTATATATTCATTTTAAATGGAGAACAAAACACGTTACAGCACCATTAACTTAATTTTGAATTACATGTTTCATTAATTTACATATAATACAGTAAATAGAATTATTTTCTAGAGCTATCTCTATTGCTATCTGTATTTAACTACTGCTCCATCTTGACCACAGACTCCGTTTTGTGCTTAGTTTAGCTTCAAACACCGTCATATTGGTGGTGCAGGTATTTTTCCGCACACAACTTATGCAACATGTTTTTCGTTCCTCTCGCTCTCTTTCTCACCAAAGCAGGGACATAAAATGGGGGAGTGAGGGAGAGATAAGGATGTACCTAAGAATGTTTATGGTATGGCAGGGACAGTTAGTTCTTGGGATCGCACCTTGGGATGTGGCCAATCTCTAAACGTGCTCTTTCAACACTGACCTGGTACAGACAGCATTTGAACAACAACTTACTGTATGGGAGGAGGAGTTTCTAGAATTATCCTCTCTAGCTTGTTTAAAGTATATAAGAGGGAAGCTTGATGACCGGGGGGGAGAGACAGAACTCATTTCTGGGAGGGGGACGCCTTGCTCACATCCCATTGTGGGTAGTTCTCTCTTTTCGCAGTCATTTGGGTTCAGGACTTGAAGCTGGCAAAGAGATGATGTCTATGTCAAGCCCCATGGTGATGCATTTTTAATTCTTATTTTTAGTTTTGCGTTGTGCATGAATATGTAATCACTATATATAGATATATTATCCGTGGTTGAAACAGTGTATTTTATTTGTTTGTTTCTTTGATCATTATTATTCCACTGCTGTGATTATTTCTAGAAGTGCACTTGTGTTGCTGCATTTGACCTAAACACTCACATTATGCTTTCCCTTTAGAAACTTTGAGAAGTGCCTCAATAAATTCATTACTAGGACTAAGAATGCTGCATCCTTGGCATTCCTTTCATTTTGTCTCCTTTCAGTATGAAGATCAGCAAAACAAAATCTTAAAACAACGATTTTTAAAAACAAATGCCACCTAAAGTAAAATATGTATATAGTTACAGATCATGTGTTCAATAACTGCAAAACGTTGTGTATAGCATTAATTTAAATCTATCTAATTATTGAAAAAAAGTTACATTTATTTCTAAATAACATAACCTTAGCAATGTTTTTATCATAAAATAATATTTATATATAAATATGTATGTGTGAGTGTAGCTATATGTGTGTGTTTGTGTGCATATATATGTGGGTGTGTGTATAGATAGATGGATGGCTAGATAGATAGATAGATAGATAGATAGATAGATAATGATCTTCCCAGGTAAATCCACAAAGGGCATCAATCAACATGTATCTTCGGCACAACCATGAAGCAGTTCCAGTCAACTGGCCTTGGTCTCTTGACTTGTATATTTTCCCATTCCCATATATACTGAGAAGACAATAAAAATAAAAAACAAACCTCACATGAACAGTTCTTTGGGTGCCATGTTGGAATATATCTAAGTGCACAACTTTAATATAACATACATTGTAAAACCATCAACAAGGAATTATTATAATCATGTGATCCCTATAATGGAATTCTGTATTCACGTCATTCAAATAATCAACACAATATCAATACAGCATATCCCATTTGCAAAATCATAAACCTCTTCACTATGAGAAGTCTAGCTTCCAAGTCACATGATCACGCTCAACTAGAGCACCACACTGGAATGGTAAATTAGACAATCAATCTCAGATCTGTGACTGTGCAAACCATCATAAATGAATACATAAAAAAAAAATGACCACATTGTCATATTTATGTTATCTGCATTGTGCTTCACAATCATGCCCAAGTGAGCTTATGTCTCCCAGTTGTGAAAATGTGCAAAAAAGATTAAAGGTCAGAATTCAGAACAGCAAAATCAAAACACAAAAAGAATAAAGCCCCAGTGGGTGCTTACAATAATTCCTCATACTAAGTAGATGCCATAAACAGGCCCACAACTGGTGTCTTTCATATAAGCTCCACATGTTCTTTGGAATAATCAGCCTAACCAGTGTCTTTTTATTCTTTGTCAAAAACTGCAAAAATACCGAACACAAAACCAAGAAAAGACAAAAATGTTTTAAAAAAATGTAAAGAAATCTTACGTGTATCGATGTTCCATCACCCAAGTGCTTGAGTCGGAAGAAAGAACCAGGGGCACCATATAGCCCCACATGGTGTAACAATGATCCCCTTCTTTCCTACGGTAAATAAAGATAAAAATAATCCATGTTACACGATGAGCCAGAACCGTCCTCCACGTCCAGATGTCCAGGAGTGTTGTTGCTACTGAGGGCTTCATCCAGGGGGGTAGTGGCAGTCTATTTTGTGGCTTCTATGTGCCCAGCGACAGATCCACCTGCTGATGTAGAACTTACAATATTATTGGGTATACTGGGACGTCTACCTCTAACGGTTTTGTGTTACAGTAAGCACAGACCTTGTACAAACTTAAGTTGTACTTGATTCAGGTGTCCCAGGTTACCAGGGTATTGGTTGATTTGACATGGTGTGTGACAATTTGACTCAAGCAGATGCTGAGATGGCAGATCAGTTGCACTTTGGCAGATTGCCTGAAAATGACATCTTACCACCAATGAAGCCAACACAGTGGAGAGTCAAGATATGGCTTTGACCATTTGGAGGCCTAGTTGAGTGGGATGCAGGCAGACCCAGTACTTTGTGGTATATGTGACTGGAGTCATCATGTGCACAGTGCTGTGTCAATGTGTCTGCTGCTGCCAATCTGGTGATGCATCTTGAGGCCTTAGGAATACTTGTTGTAGACACTGGGTAAGGTTTCATTCTTGTCTTCAATAGTTTCATCTTGGCATAGCAAGTCAAGATGGAGCTAGGTAGACAGACACATCTCTGATTTGAGCATGATCTTTGCTTGATCACCCCCAGGTGAGTACACTCCAATTGAGAGTTGACAAACAGGGGTTTTGGACAACTGAACACTGTGCTGGTGTTTGGAGTTCCAGAAACAGGGCCTGCTGTGAGTTGCAGTCAGGTCACTCTCTCTACACCCCCAATACTTGACAAATGTTTTCACACAGATATTTATTAAAACAAGAAACTTCCTGGTGAAACAGAGAAGTAACTAATTCACATATAATTATTGGAGTCAGCCCTCTTCAAGAAGTACTTTATGGTCATCTTCTGTATTAAGGCCAACAGGAGTTTTGGTCTCCAGGTCAATAATATATCTTAAGTCCTTTTTTTCATGGGGTCAGGGTCCTATTGTCATCCCTGGTTCATCTAGGTATATCTTCCACCAAATAATATGAGAGCAGATTCCTGTCATTCTAATAATCCATTTGGAAATTCCTTGCTACGGGTATGTGCATCAGCATTATCACTCGCTCTCATATTTTCTAATATTTTTTTCGTAGCTTGGTGGATGGTACTATCCACATACAGTTTGCTGCAAGTGAACTCAAGAACATGGATCATGTGGTTAGTACTACATGTTAGAAACTGATTCATCATTTTAGTGCCCCTGATGAAAGAAACCAAGTAATTCCTCATATTCGTACTGTTCTTGCAGGCTTTGCAGTGGCTACAAGGCTAGAAACCTTATAAATTACCTAACCTTTTCCCTTAACAGTTATATCACAATGTACCAGTTTGTTCCTAGGGAGACACCTCTCCTAAATATGATGCTGGGTCTGTCTTCTAGTATTGCCCCGAAGGCAGGACACTGCTAACAATATTCCAGTGTCTGCGCGTGACATTACTAACTTTCCTCGATTCTGTGTTATATGTGGTAAACATGGTGCCCATTTATTGACCAGCCACATCTTCTATATTCACATGCTGTGAAAGCGTACTATCTCTGCTCTTGGACCTCACATTTTCCTTTGCTCTCTCTAGGGCCCATATAGGATATATTTTCTCTGAAAATCATTTGTTCAAATCCTCTAGCTCATTAAGAAATCCTTCTTCATGACTGCAGTTCCTCCTCATGGTCAACAATTACCCATATGAAATACAGCATTTCAAAAATTCTGGGTGGATGCTGAGAACATGGAGCAGCCGGTTTCCTGTCAAGTACTTCTGTAAACACTAGGGCAAAGCTACTATCTTCAACTTTCACCAACACATCTAAAAATTCAAGGTGGTTCTTACTAATGGTACACGTAAAATCTAGATTGACTAAGTTATTCCTGATCTTTTAGACAAATTCAAGGGCTTACTCCTCTGTGCCCTGCCATATGATGAATAAATAATCAATATAGCAGAGACATAATATAGCGGGTTCCATATCGTTCTCTGCATCTGGTGCACTTGCTCCTCCCACCAAATCATAAATTGCTTGGCAAAGCTGGGAGCAAAGCAAGTACCGTTTGCAGCACACTCAAGTTGTCTGCAGAGCTGTCCATTAATCAAAAGTATATTATTCTTTAAACAGAAATCCAGAGTTTCCAAGAGCATCTCAGTGGGTGATAGTAGATGTATTTTTAATTAAAAAGTGTTTGCACACCTCTGTGCCATGATAATGTTAAATGTATGTATACAATGAACACAAAACTAATATTGTTAATGAATAATTGTGTGGCCATTCCACTCCTTCAAACATTCCTTGAATGTCCTCAGTGTCTTTGGTATTAAAAGAGAGGGCTAAGATGAAGTCCCTGAGGAGGAAATCAATATGGCTCTCATGACATTGGCGGTAAATCCCACTTATCGCCATGCTGACTGCTGCCAAGATACTGCTGTTGCGGCAGATATCCACTAACCATATTAAGACACACACATATCAATCAGTCACTATACAGCCACACACACAAGTCTGCAAGCCCAAAGGTCAGTATTAAAATGGTGGTATCAAAACCCACACCATTACGCCAACAGAATTACGCCCACAACATTATGACACACGAATCACAACGGCGGACATTCAATGGCGGTAAACCATTGGTAGTACATACCGCCGCACTCAAAATACGCACGCACTAACAAAACAACATCACATTGGACAATTCAAACTACACACACCTGACACACATACACACACCACAACCCTTTATGAATACAAACCATTGGCACAAGACAGACACCACAACCACAGACAAGACCAAAGACACACACCACCTACTTCTATACACCACCCACGCACCCTACATCACACACCCCAACTCATCACCCTCCACACCCTCACCCACACCACTCACACTACACTTATAGCACCATAACAACACCCCAGGTTCTCTGAGGAGGAGCTAAGGGTCATGGTGGAGGAAATCATCCGGGTAGAGCCACAGCTATTTGAATCACAGTGCAGCAGATATCCATTGCTAGGAAGATGGACTTATGGCGTAGGATCGTGGTCAGGGTCAACGCCGTGGGACAGCACAATGGATGACATCAGGAAGAGGTGGAACCACCTACGGGGGAAGGTACGTTCCATTATAGCAGGACACCAACTCCCTGTCCCATAGCTAACAACATAGGAGTAGCAAGTCTGGGCAATCATGCATCCTGAGGGCCTGGCAGGAGTACCAGGAGGACTGGACTCTGGTAAGTCACTTCTCTATTACTATCACCCCCCCTACCTGCATGCCATCACATACCCTCACCCTCACTCCCATCACTCCTCCACCTCCCACACACCCCACCTTCACAACCCACTCATTCCAATGCCAAGCCCTGCATGTTCTACCAATGCATGGACACCACTCACAGACATGCATGGACACCTATCACCACAGCATGCACACTAGAGAGAATCACCCAGCCCACAAAATAATAACTCACACAAGGCAAAGCTGCCAGGGCAATAACAACCATAGAGGGCAACACACCCATGCACAATATGTCATACGCAGAAACAATAACACTGCATTTACATCCTCACAGGTAACCCAGCCAATATCACCGGAGAAGAGGTGCCAGCAACATCCAGTCCCCCCCACAGAAGAGGCCCACAGTGATGACAGCAGCTCTGCTCGCCTGGATCTGGATGACCAACCTGGCCCATCAGGGACCTCTGGACAGTCGGTTACCCAGCCACAGTCTCACACCACCACAGAGCCTCCCCCATCGGGAAACACCAACACAGCACCCACCCAGCGGGCCCATACCTCTGTCCTCAGGACACGTCAGTCAGCAGTGGGTCCACCACTACAGGGATCCCAGGCCACCCCACAAACACAGGGCAATCAAGGACCTGGGGTCAGTGGCAGTGGGCACACGGTTCATGGGACAGAGGCACAGGACAACAGGGAAGCTGGGAGGACTGCTGTGTGACAGGGGGAGGACAGGCCCATGGAACCGACCCTCCATAAAGCACTCACTGCGATCCTGGGAGCATACAAACATTCCCATGATGTGCTGGGCTAGATCTTGGACAAGATACAGGAGAACATGAGGCTGCAGGAGGGACAGTGCCTGGGGATCTGGGAGGACTTGAAGGCCGTTAACACCAAACTGATCTCCATTGCAGGGGTGCTGGCAGACATGGCCAATAGTATGAGGGAGGCAGTGGCACACCAGCGGGCCCCTGACTCTAGCCAGACTACTGAACAGCCCTCCACCTCTGCTGCCGCTAGTGGACAGGAGGCCCTGCCACAGGACCAATAGGCGACCAGCACCCCTCACCCTGTAGAAGGAGAACGACCCCACAAACGTTCCCTGCAATCCAGGCAGAAGCCAGAGACTATTGCCAAGACCCCTGCCAGGAAATAAGACTCTCCTGATTGTCACCCTTGTGTCACACTCTGTCACCCTGTCCACCTTGAACTGCCATTGCTCCCCTTCTTATGCCCCCATGGACACTGCACCTATGATATAAATAGACTGGACTCTAACCTGGACTTTCCTCCATCATCACCCCAGCCCATCGCACTACCCCCTCTTCTTCAGAGCACTGCAATAAACACACTTTGATAAAATACAAGTATTTTGTATGTCAAATGTTTTCAAAATGTATTCGTTTAACCAGGTCCAAATATTGCAATTCAACTGTACAGTAATGTTTACATAGGAAAGACCTGTAGTTGGCTGCACTGAGCACACCAGGAGCAATAGTGGGGCACCAACATCTGCAAAAAAGAGATGCCTATGGGTACAGTGAGTGGGCATATAAGTAGGAATTCACAGCCTGCCAGTGACAATGTCACACATCAAACTGTCAATTGTATGTAAAATTACACTGTCTTACCTGTGTCTCATTGGAAGTACTGACAAATAACTGCAGTTCTGTTGTCCTCATCCTCTGCCTCCTCATCTTCACTGTCCGCAGGGTCCTCTGCTGCCACCGGCCATCCCCAGCCGCCTTCTCCTGCAGAACAGGCACATGGCGGCGCACGGCAGGTTGTGCAACATACAGCATGCCACGACGATCTGGCACATCTTCTTGGGTGAGTAGCACAGGGATCCACCTGTTAGATGGCGGCACCGAAACCTGGCCTTCAGGAGGCCAAATGCCCTCTCTATAATCCGTCTTGTTCGCCCATGTGACTCATTGTAACGTTCCTCTGCCCTTGTCCTGGCATCCCTCACAGGGGTCAGTAGCCATGAGAGGTTGGGGTAACCAAAGTCACCTGCAAATATCGAGGGACAACTGTTAACCACACACTCACCCTTCGGTTCCACAACATACCCATACACCAACATCTACTGGGTGCCAGCAAGGGCTCACCTATTAGCCACACCCTGTGCCTCTGGAGCTGGGCCAACCCATTAGGGATGCTGCTATTCCTCAGGATAAAGGCATTATGCACAGAGCCAGGATACTTAACATTAACGTGAGAGATGTACTGGTCCGCCAGGCACACCATCTGGACATTCATGGTGTGAAAACTCTTTCGATTTCTGAATACCTGTTCATTTCGATGGGGAGGAACAAATGCAATATGTGTTCCATCTATTTCCCCAATGATATTGGGGATATACCCCCTTGCATAGAAGTCAGTTTTCACTGTGGCCAAATCCTCCAACTGGTGGAAAACGATATAGCTGCACATGTGTTTAATCAGGGCAGCCAACACTCTGGTCAGCACTATTGAGAACATTGTCTGTGACATTCCTGCTGCCAAGCCCACTGTCACTTGGAAAGAACCAGTTGCCAGGAAATGGAGCACTGATAGGATTTGCACAAGAGGGGGGATCCTAGTGGGGTGACGGATAACAGATATTAGGTCAGGCTCCATTTGGGCACACAGCTCAGTGATTGTGGCCCTGTCAAGTCTATAGTTGAGGAAAATGTGCCTGTCCTCCATTGTTGCCAAGTCTACCAGGGGTTTGTACACGGGGATGTCTCCATTTCCTATCCACCCACAGTGGTTGCAATCTATGGGGCAAATGAGTGAGCAGCTGGTCATTATCTGTACATTCTAACCACTACAGTTCAATGCATGTTGTGACTGTAACATTATTTTGGTGGGATATGTCCAAAATGTAAAATTGTGTACTATAATGCAGTTAGGATCCATGGCCTGCAAACCCCCCTGAAATGCCGTCCGCCTGTCCTGTATGGAGGGACGGGTGGAAGTGAGGTAATTTCGCAGACGTTCTGCACAGTTGCAGGAGGCGGTCAGGAACTGCTGTGCAACTCCTTATTGGCTATCATTGGGCCCTATGGGGTACAGTGGCCAATGGGGATGTATGCCGGCGGTGATGGTACGCACCACCGCAGACGTGACCACCATTTTCTATCTGTTCACTCACTTACTATCTGACCTTCAAAAGGAGAGGACCTACACTGCATGTGTTGCTGTGACCGGTGTCTGGAACCGACTATGGCTCATGTTACTGGGGAAGAGCCCCTGCCTTCACCTCAGCGGAGTTGGAGCGACAGGTGGATAGGGTCCTACCCCAGTACCGACTGCTGTATGTGCCCCCAGACCAACAGGCGAGTACACCGTGAGTACAATGCATGGGGCGTAAATCCATGGAGTGCTGTGTGTGAAGGCCTCATGTGGGGGGGTTGGTGGATGGGCCCTGGGCAGTGTGCAGCATGTATGCTGGGCCATGTCTGTGCTAATGGGGATAGGAAGGGGCATGGTGGGCCATAACTGTAACAGCCAGGACGGTCGGACTAATACCTTTCCCTGTGTCTATTTCCCTGCAGGTCAGCGCCCATCAAAAGAAGGGTATATGGTGTGCCATCACCAAGGACATGCGGACCCTGGGGGTCTACGGTAGCTGGAGCACCCACTTTCGGAAACTATGGGAGGACCTGAGATGCTGACCATGGAAGACGGCAGAGGCCCAGCTGGGGATGGCCTCCCAACGAGGAAGGGGTGCCCGTCGATCCCTGACTCCCTTGATGGCCTGCATACTGCCAGTGGCCTATCTGGAGCTGGATGAGCGCTTGGGGGCATTACAGCAGCAACAAGGGGGTGAGTACAGTGCCCTACATTACCACTTATGCCTGGGGGTTGGTATCCGGGTGAGGGGTGAGGGCCCTGTGGATGCCTCTATGCCATGCCTGGCATTGCAGAGTAGGTCCCTTGTTGGGCAGAGTTCTGATGCGAAAGTCCTCCAACCAAGCTAGTAGGCATCTACTACTGGGCAGTAGTCTGTGGGCCTCAGCTATGCTGCAGTTTGCGTTAGGTGTCCCTATCCATGGGCTGGTGACTAGCATGGTTACTGGTAATGCATTGCCTAATGCGTAGGCTGTTCCCTGTGTTTGAGTGTGTTGTGTACGCCAACGGTGGTGTTGGTGCCGCCACTGACTAAGTGTATCCTTTGTCTCTTCCCCCCCTTTTTATTGTGTAACCCTGTCTTAATGTGCATTAGCATCATCTGGCCATGGCATGTGCGACGACATTGGCCTCAGCTCCATGGGAAGCCGAGGCCAATGCAACCACATGGTTTCCACTGGGCTGACTGGTGGAAACCTCTGATTTCAGAGGTTCTCACCAGTCAGCCCAGTGGAAACCTCGTATGGGCCCTGGGAAGAGACTGCAAGCTCCGTGGTGCTCTGCTCTCCACAGGGCTAAGGCGCCGACAGCCAGCCCGCCAACTTCGCAATGAGGCCCTTTGTCTCCATTTCCTTCGGAGCTCTTCTTTGATCAGCTCTATTTCTTTCAAGACTTGCTCCCTATCTAATCACACGTAGTTGATCAGTATCTGTATCATGTTTCTTGAGCTTTTAGCCGAATTTTCTGCCCATTCTACAAGTGTGTTTGGGTCAGGTGATTCATAGTAGTGGACTGCTTTGTTCGTAGTCCCCTTTGGAAAATCGCAGTCACAATAGTTCTGGAAGGAGGTATCCTCCCAACATTTGGAGATTTCTGTTTTGGACAGCTTTTCTAGTCGCTTAAGTTTTCCCATATATTGGATTCCTCCTTTGTACTTTCCGACTTAGTCCCCTCGTTTGGATGGTACTTGTAAATAACAATTTTGCCTTTCTTGCTCTATAAGTTTCTCATACAAAAAAAGTACTGTGATGTGGTCAGAGCTGGCTGCATCATATCGCTTTTTATTTCTGGCTGGTGGCAATCGGGAGATAGGGCAGGATGTGGCAAGCAACAAAAAGAGGTGATGATTGGGGAAAGCAACAACAGAAGAAGGGAGCTGGTGGACGCAGGGCAAGCAAGGACAGGGGAAGGGGGTGAGGAGTACATGTAAAGGAACAACAAAAATAAAGGGAATGGGTTGTGGGATTTACATGCGCATGCTTAGGGGTGCCAGGAGGCACTAGAAGTCCCTGAATGTCCTGGCTTCCTAAGGGATTGCAAGGCTACTTGGTATGAAGCCTCTGGTACGAAAGACAGGACTTGGTTTCCACTCAGATCCATCACCACCATGAGCCTCAGTCTTTGTGCAGGTCAGAGTTTCTGGAGGATCGGATTCCGTATAGGGACATACCTTGACACATGTTTGAGGGCCATTTAGAGCCTCCCAGCATCATTCTGAAAAGATAGTAGAGTGTATGCAATCAGGTTATTGGACTTTCTGCCGCTTCTGAGCATTACAAACATTTCTGGTAATTGCATGAGTCTGTAGCAATACTACCAAGAGGTGCCCTGGGAGTACTGAACAATTCTGGTGAACTATCAGTGATGTCTCCAGCAACCTTTTGTTGCCAGCCGTGTCCCGCAGAAATAATGCTGCTTTCATTAATCCCAAACCCTAATCTTTGCCCCTCATATTGCAGAAAAGTCTGTCTGTAGTGTTACATCATCCCACTTCATGGACATGCACCTCGTTTTGGACTTTAACAAGTTGATCTTTTTCATAGGTCCAAGGTAGAGGCACAGAATAGAGGTGTGTGAGTATTTGAGGGGCAAGTCTTCCCATGATGGTCTCCATTTGACTGTGGGAGACCACTACTTTATGATTCCCACCCTCCAACTGGCCAGACCACCGAATTTCCTTTCTGCCATGGAGCAGTTTGTGCAGTGACCCAGTTGCAGCTGCAGAGCTCATGCGAGGCGGAGAGCTTAGAATGTAACGCAGGATGGTTATGGTGGACACGCATCCATGAGGTGCTCCTTCCAATTCACTGGGTGACTTTGCGCCCCAGCTGAGTCACCCACTCTGTACACAGAGGATCAGTCTTATGCACCTGGACGGCGCTCGGCGCTCCAGTGAGAAGTTAATTTCATCTTTTTGATATGCTTCAGCTAAAAATATCAGCAGGGAAGAGTGCAGAGAGTCAAGGGACAAGCAACAACAGGGAGACAGGGGTATGGGGACTGGGCAAGCAGTGATGGGGAAGGAGGTGGGGTGGTGAAAGAATCAACTCGGTAGAGGGTGGGGCAAGCAAGAAGGTGGAAAGCAATGATGATAGGGCAAGTGATGACAATGGGCAACAAATATGGGGCAAGCAACTAAAAGAAAAAAAAGTTCCTCCAAAAGCCAGAGGAGTAGAATTACACTAACTTGAACAAGGAAGCAGTACTTGAGCCAAGCTTTGGGTGGACAAATAAATGAAGAGGAAGTGAAGCTGGCATGCATTGCTTAAAGAGAATCAAGGAATTGAGAGTGATGTTGAACTCACCAGTAATAATCAATGGGTTGGTTCTTCTGGGATTATGTATGAGCCCCTGTGTGTTACTGGAGCATCACTTTTTTGACGCTCCTGGGTGCTTACTGCAGAGCCATATCTACAAAGCCACTTAAAGCCACCCTGGATGGCTTTTTATTGTTTTGTACATATGGAGACATTGGCACATCAACTGACTTACAACTTCACTTACTATTTCTGTAAAGAAAAAGTGGCATATTAATGTTGGAATATGTGTGTATATGACCTTCTGCTCACAGTTTTTCACCCTTTAGTTCAACCACTGAGGATGAATAGGAGACGGAGACATCCCCCGTCTACAGACCCCTGGTGGACCTGGCAACAGTGGAGGACAGGCACATTATCCTGACCTACAGACTTGATAGGGACACAATCCAAGAACTGTGTGCCCAATTGGAGCCAGACCTGATCTCAACTATCTGGCACCCCATAGGTATCCCCCCTCTAGTGCAGGTCCTGTCAGTGCTTCATTTCCTGGCAAGTGGTTCCTTCCAAGTGACAGTGGCCATGGCATCAGGGATGTCACAGCCTATGTTCTCAAATGTGCTGAACAGAGTGTTGTCTGCCCTGCTGAAACACATGTGCAGCAACATCGTATTCCCCCAGGCACTGGGACGTATCCCCAACATCATTGGTGCCATTGATGGTACACATATTGCATTTTTGTCCCCCCCCGCCCCTGGAGAAATTAACAAGTGTTCAGAAATAGAAAAAGCTTTCACTCTCTGAATCTGCAGGTGGTATGTTTGGCAGACCAGTACATCTCCCATGTCAATGCAAAGTATCCTGACTCTGTGCATGATGCATTTATCCTGAGGAATAGCAGCATCCCATATGTGATGTCTCAATTCCAGAAGCACCGGGTGTGGCTAATAGGTGAGCCCATGGTCCCCACCCAGTTGATGTAGGTATGTGGGTGTGGGTTTGGCCCTAATGGTGAGTGTGTGGCTAACAGGTATCCCTCGATATTTGCAGGTGACTCTGGTTACCCCAACCTCTCATGGCTAATGACCCCAGTGAGGAATGCCGGGACAAGGGCAGAGGAACGTTACAATGAGGCACATGGGCGAACAAGGAGGATCATTGAGCGAACCTTTGGCCTCCTGAAGGCCAGATTCCGGTGCCTCCATCTGACAGGTACTACTCACCCAAGAATGTGTGCCAGATCATCGTTTCATGTTGCCTGTTGCACAACCTGGCCTTCAGACGCCGGGTGCCTTTTCTGCAGGAGGATGAGCCTGGGGATGGTCGTGTTGCAGCGGTGGAGCCTGTGGACAGTGACGAAGCGGAGGCAGAGGAAGAAGATGTGGACAACATAAATACACTAATTCAAAAGTACTTCCAGTGACACACGGGTAGGACACTGTAATTTCACCTTCCATTGCAGTTTTGTGTTTGACATTGAACATGGCAGCCTGAATTCCATATTTCTATGGCCACTTACTGTACCCTTTGGTATCTCTATTTTCAGATCTCTGTGCCCCACTTTGGCTCCTGGTGTGTTCGCTGCTGCCCACTACAGGTCATACCTATGTAAATATTACAGTGCATTTGAATTGCAATGTTTACAGTATGTGAAACTAATACATTTGACAGACTCCATATTTGATTTTGTTCCAAGGGTGTTTATTTTGGTGCTAATAAGTGGAGTGGGTATTGCAATGGGCTGGGTTTCTGGTGGATGAAAGTCCAGAGTAGAGTCCAGTCTATTTGTATCACAGGTACATTGTCCAAGGGGGCATAGGAAGGGGCGCAATGGCAGTTGAAGGTGGACAGGGTGACAGAGTGGGACAGAAGGGTGACAATCAGGAGGGTCTCATTTCCTGGCGGGGGTCTTGGCAATGTTCTCCGGCTTCTACCTAGATCGCAGGGACCGTTTGCAGGGTGTGTTCCCTTCTGCAGGGGGAGGGGTGCCGGTGGCCTGTTGGTCCTGTGGCGGGGCCTCCTGTCCACTAGCGTCGGCAGAGGTGGAGGGCTGTTCTTCGGTGTGGCTAGTGTCAGGGGCCCGTTGGTGTGCCACTGCCTCCCTCATGGTGTTGGCCATGTCTGCCAGCACCCCTGCAGTGGTGACCAGGGTGGTGTGGATGTCCCTGAGGACCTTCCTGATCCCCAGGTACTGTCCCTCCTGCAGCCGCTGGGTCTCCTGCAACTTGGCCAGTATCTGGCCCATGTTCTCCTGGTAATGGTAATATGCTCCCAGGATGGTGTTGAGTGCCTCATGCAGAGTCGGTTCCCTGGGCCTGTCCTCCCCCTGTCGCACAGCAGTCCTCCCAGCTTCCCTGTTGTCCTGTGCCTCTGTCCCCTGAACCGTGTGCCCACTGCCACTTACCCCAGGTCCCTGATCATCCTGTGTTTGTGGGGTGGCCTGGGGTCCCTGTAGTGGTGGACACACTGCTGATTGACGTGTCCTGGGGACAGAGGGATGGCCCGCTGGGTGGGTGCTGTGGTGATGTTCCCTGAGGAGGGAGGTTCTGTGGTGGGTTGGGACTGTGCCTGGGTCTCCGACTGTCTAGAGGTCCCTGATGGGCCAGGTTGGTCGTCGTGATCCATATGTGCAGAGCTGCTGTCATCACTGTGGGCCTCTTCTGGTGGGGGACTGGATGTGGCTGGCACCTCCTCTTCGGTAACGTTGAGTGGGGGTCCTGTGGGGATGTAAATGCAGTGTTATTGTATCTGCATGTGCCATCTTGTGCATGGATATGTTTCCCTCTATGGTTGTTATTAGCAAGGCAGCTTTGGCTTATGTGAGTTGTGATTGGTTTGGCTAAGTGATTGTCACTAGTGTGCATGCGGGAATGATGGGTGTCCATGCAGGTCTCTGCTGGGGGTCCATGCATTGGTGTAGCATGCAGGGCTTGGTATTGGGATGGGTGGGTTGTGATGGTGGGTGTGTATGTGAGGTGGTGGAGTGAGGTGGGTGAGGGTAGGGGTAGGAGTGTGTGGAGGCATGCAGGTCAGGAGGATGTAGTAGTAAAGATTTGACTTACCAGAGTCCAGTGCTCCTGCTATTCCTGCCAGGCCCTCATGATCGCCAAGACTTGGTCCTCCCATGTTGTTAGTTGTGGGGGAGGAGGTGGGGGTCCACCGCCAGTCCTCTGTACAGCTATCTGGTGTCTTCCAACCACAGAATGCACCTTCCCCCGTAGGTCTTTCCACCTCTTCCTGATGTCATCCCTAGTTCTGGGGTGCTGTCCCACGGCGTTGACCATTTCCACGACTCGCCGCCATAGCTCCATCTTCCTAGCAATGGATGTATGCTGCACCTGTGATCCGAGTAGCTGTGGCTCTACCTGGATGACTTCCTCCACCATGACCTCTAGCTCCTCCTCTGAGAGCCTGGGGTGTCTTTGTGGTGCCATAGGTGTAATGTGAGTGGTATGTGTGAGGGTGTGTGGGGTAATGTATTGGGGTGTGTGCTGTGAGGTGCGTGGATGATGTATGGGTGATGGTGTTTTGTGGCTCAGATTCAATGGGTGCTCCTGGCTTGTCTCTCTCTCACTTGCCAAAATATTTGGGTCGTAAAGGGTTGTGGGTATTGTGGGTGGGTGTTTTATAGTGTTGTGGGTGTGTGGGTGTGGTGTATGTATGTGTATTAGGTGTATGTATTTTGAATTGTCCAATGTGGTGGTGTTTTGTTAGTGTGTGTGTATTTTGAGCGCGGCAGTGTGTACCGCCAATGGATTACCGATCATGACTGCCACGGTGATTCGTGGGTCATGATGCTGTGTGTGTATTTCCGTTGGCATAACAGCTTGGATTTTTGTACTGCCAGTTTATCACTGACTTTTGGGCTGGCGGACTTGTGTGTGTGTGTGTGTCTGTATAGTGGCAGATTTCTGTGTGTGGGTCATAATACGGGTAGCAGTATACCGCCGCGGTCGTGGTATGTTGGCGGCAGTCAGCATGGCGGTAAGCGGCACTTACCGCCAATGCTGTAATGAGGGCCTATTTTTTTAAAAAAAATATTAAAACTTATATTTATCTATTTTTCCAAATACAAGCGTGAACAAGGCTAGTCCAAACGCGTTGCTCGGGCTGGGTTTTTCAATAGCAGCAAGTATAGTGGAGCATATATAAAACACATTTGGGCACTGTTATAAATGGCGTCTTTGGTTAGCAGTCAGGTAACCCTCTGTCCAAGCAAGGACCCCCACTCTAGTCAGGATAAAGGAGACTCACATTCAGTTAACCCCCGCTCACCCCCTTGGTAGCTTGGCACGAGCAGGCAGGCTTAACTTCAGAAGCAATGTGGAAAGTATTTGTACCAACATACACAGTAATACAGTGAAAACACTACAAAAAGGACACCGCACCAATTTAGAAAATAGGTAATATAAAAAACAAGACCCAAACGACAAAAATCCAACATACACAAGTCAAGATATGAATTTTCAAACTAATAGAAGTCTTAATCCTTAGAAAGCAGTGAGAATGATGTTGTTATGCAAAGTACCTAGTTATCATCAAAAATAAAACCGCACGGGCGATCTTGCGTCGGAAAAGTCAGCAATGCCTCAAGTCCTTACTCGCAAGTGAGGCTGTGCGTCATTTCCTTCTCCGGTCGGGTTAGCGATGCATTGTTTTTTTCCCACGCAAGAGAGCAATGCGTCAGTTTCCCTACGAGGCACCTTGGATCCGTGCCGAGTTAGGTTGACAGGGACGATGCGTGGAAAATCCATTCGCACAGTATCAGAAAACCACGCTGCATGGGGTTTGCGATGTTATCAGCCTCCGTAAGCGGGTGTTGCATGTCGTTTCTCCATCCATTTTGCGTTGATCTCCCAGCCGCAATGAAGGTGGAGCATCAATTTCAGCCACGAAGCTGGCGCCTCGTCATTTATCAGCAGCGCTGCGGAAGGTGCGTCACAAATTTCCCTGCACTTCATTTTGTGCATGGATTTTCTGTTCTTGTCTGCCAACTTCACATTTCAAGGGCCCAGGGACTGGATAGGACACCACTTGGCAGGGCAGGAGTCTCAGCAGCTAGTCCAGGTGCTGGCAGGGGAAGTCTTTGATGGCCCTGAGACTTCGACAACAGGAGGCAAGCTCAATTCAAGCCCTTGGAGATTCTTCTGAAGCAGGAATACACAACAAAGTCCAATCTTTGTCCCCTTTCAGAGGCAGAGGCAGCAACTGTAGGATAGCCCAACAAAGCACAGTCACAGGCAGGGACAGCACTTCTCTTCAGCTCTTCTCCTTGGTTGAGGTTTCTATTGAATCCAGAAGTGATCTAATTTTCAGGGGTATTGTGTCCACTACTTATACCCCTTTCTGCCTTTGAAGTATGCAAACTTCAAAGGAAAGTCTCTCTTGTTTCTAAGATCCTGCCTTGCCCAGGCCAGGCCCCAGACTCATACCAGAGGTTTGTAGACTGCATTGTGTGAGGGCAGGCTGTGAGAAGCTGGCCTGGTTTTAGTGGGTACCAGAGGTACTTACACCTTTTTCCAGGTCCAGTGGTCCACCTTAGTGAAATGTAGGCAGTGTCTAGCAGCTAAGGCTGTCTTAAGGTAGCTGTAGCAGAGCAGCCAAGACTGAACTAGGAGACATGCAAAGCTCTTGCAATACCACTATAGTCACACAGTACTTATACATAAGAAAGACAATACTCCGTGTTACCAAAAATAAGGGTACTTTATTTTAATGACACAACGCCAAAAATATCTTAGAGGCGCTACTCCTTTTGGAGATAAGTATTATACACAATATTACTAGTAACCAAAATCAGGTAATTAAACAGTCATAAAATAGTGTAAACAGTGAAAAACACAATATATTGCAATGGGCCTAAAGGCAACACAAACAATACACTAAAATAGTGGAATGCGAATGTTGGTATCCCCCCTAGGCAAGTGTAGTGTGTAGAGGGGCTCTGGGAGTGTAAGAAAACACCAAAGGTAAGTAAAATATCCCACCCCAGTGCCCAGGAAAACAGGAGAAAAGTACAGAAAGTTTCCTCAGAACACACTAGAAGTCATGGTAAAGGATTATGCAAAAACCAAGCAAGATTGCAAGAAACCAACAATGGATTCCGGACCTGAAGACCTGTGGAGAGAGGAGACCAAGTCCAGAAGTCGATTAAGAGTCCAGGAAGAACAGGAGTCCCTGTTAACCCAGATGAAGATGCAAAAGTGGATTCTCCGGTTGGAAGAAAAAGTCAGAAATGCCCCCAAAGAAGACAGCTGCGGGTTCCTGGTTGGTGTAGGAGATGTCCCATGTCGAGTAGAAGAATGCAGGCAGGTTTTCGTCGTTGGATTCAGCACCAATCCTTGGCTCACGCAAGAGACACGTTTGGCGGGAAAAGGTGCTGCCTGGGCCCAGGAGGGACTTTGGGGTCTCAACTCAGGGTGAGGATAGAGTGGGGGCTCTCAGCACTTCAGATAGCCCTCAGAAGACCTGGCAGCACCCACAGGAGTCCTACAACACGGGGACAAAGGAGTTGCAGCACTACACAAAGGGATCCCACGCCGTCGGAGAACAACTCAGGGAGCAGAGCGTCACAGAATAGAGTGCTGGGGACCTGGGCTACGCTGTGCACTAAGGATTCTTAAAAGAAGTGCACAGAAGCCCAAGGAGCTGCAAAACATGTAGTGCACAGGGGTACGTCTGGCATGTGGAGGCAAGCTCTTACCTCCACCAAATTTGGACAGCTGGACCTTTGGACAGTCAGGGTCACTTCGGTCCACCACCTGTGTTCCAGGGATTATGCTCGTTGAGATGGGAGGGGACCCAGAGTACCTGTCGTCACTGCAGAAGGGTGCCTGCTGAAGCAGGTAAGTGACTCTGTCACTCCACGGGAGATTCCTTTGGTCCTTCTGGTGCAGAATGAAGGTAAGTAGGTCCTCAGAGCGAGTACAATCTGGAAACTGTTACAGATGCTGGCAGGAGCTGAAACTACAGAGTTGCAGTAGCCTTCTTGGATACTTCGTAGCAGTTACAGTGTTCTGGAGCGTTCTGCGGTTGATCTGACGGTCAGAAGCTGAAGCAGAGGATGCAGAGGAGTCTAGGTGGAGTCTTGCAAACAGAATCTGAGGAAACACCCATAGGAGAGACCCTAAATTGCCCTGAGAGAGGGATTGGCTACCTAACCAGGTATGAACCTATCAAGAGGGGTCTCTGATGTCACCTCCTGGTACTATCCACTGAGATGCTCCCAGAGGGTCCCCACACCTTGGAATCCAAGATGGCTAATGCCAGGGACACACTTGAGGAGATCTGGGCACCACCCCTGGGGTATTGATGGACAAGGGAGTGGTCAATCCCCTTTCCTTTGTCCAGTTTTGCACCAGAGCACGGACTGGGTGTCCCTAAACAAGTGTAGACTGTGGGGTCCTGACTAGCAGGATCCCTATGAGACAGTAAAAACACATTGGCAAACACGTCGGAAGTTGGCGGTAACATGCCAAGAAAGATGGTACTTACTACACAGGTACAACTCTTTCCGGTGTAAGTGACCACTCCTCCCCTCCCTCCCAGCACAGATGGCTCATCAGGATATGCAGGCTACACCCCAGCTCCCTTTGTTTCACTGTCTAGATGAGAGTTTCAAACAGACCAACTGTCAAACTGACCCAGACAGGGAATGCACAAACAGGCAAAGCCACAGAATGGTTTATGCAAGAAAATGCCTACTTTCTAAAAGTGGCATTTTCAAACACAGAATCTAAAAACAACATTTACCATAAGATATATTTTTAAATTATGAGTTCAAAGACCCTAAACTACACATCTCTATCTGCTCCCAAAGGGAAACCACACTTTAATAATATTTAAAGGCATCCTCCATGTTAACCTATGAGAGAGATAGGCCTTGCACAATGAAAACCTAATTTGTCAGTATTTCACCATTAGAACATAAAAAAACACATTAGTATATGTCCTACCTTACACATACACTGCACCCTGCCCATGGGGCTAATTAGGACTTAACCAAGGGGTGCCTTACATGTATGAAAAGGGAAGGTTTAGGCCTAGCAATTTGGTACACTTGCCAAGTCGAATTGGCAGTTTAAAACTGCACACACCGACACTGCAGTGGCAGGTCTGAGCCATGTTTACAGGGCTACTCACGATGGTCGCACAACCAGTCCTGCAGGCCCACTAGTAGCATTTGATTTACAGGCCCTGGGCACCTCTAGTGCACTGTACTAGGGACTTACTAGTAAATCAAATATGGCAATCATAGAAAGCCAATTACACATACATTTTACATAGGAGCACTTGCACTTTAGCACTGGATAACAGTGGTAAAGTGCCCAGAGTATCAGAAACAGCAAAAACAGAGTCTAGCACACAACAACAACTTGGGGAACAGAGGCAAAAAGTTAGGGGAGACCACTGCAAGGATGCCTAGTCTAACAGGCACCAATGCAGTTCCTATACTTGTAGCACGAAAACAAGTGGAAGAATTGGCATGGAATTTGGCAGGATCTTTTCGGTACTACAGTTAAGTAGGGTAAGTATTCTTTAAGTTGTCAGGTGTTTTAACTAGTGCCACATTTCAGTGTTCTGGAACTCTCTTAGACCAATTTCCATGTTATTTACAGTAGGCATCATTTTCGGATCTGACTAAACAACCCTTACTAAATTAAGTTCTAAGTGAGTTGATTTGGTCCTGGTTAACTAAAGTAAGAAGCTGCTTTGCAGGGCCTTTACCAGTGCACATAGGTCCTAGATGATGGCCACAACCTGTGTCCATTCTCTGTCCCCAAAATGACTGTGCACATTTCTTGGTTAAGGGTGCAAGGTTTGGTCTTTGGACACATCCTGCACATATTTACTCTGAAACAATGAAAAGAAAACGTTTCATTTTTATATTTTAAATATATTCTGTTTGCCTTTAAGGAAAATGGGCTGCATTTAAAACATTTTTTTATTGATAAACAGTCACAGACATGGTGGTCTGCTGACCCCAGCAGGCCACCATCCCTGTGAGTTTGGCAATTCACAAATGGTCGTAGAGGAATTGGTTAGATATAGTTTGTGTACATTTAATCCAGTGTTCAATTAATAAATAAGACAACTCCATACTGTTAAAACATATTATTACTCAATAGGATTCAGGAAGTTCAAACAATGTAAACAAATCCAACAACTGTCCATCTCATAAACAACAACACTGTATATAACACCCCTAGATCATGGACTTATACTAGTATCCACACCTGTGTTTGTGGTGTTTTCTTGGGTTTAACAGGTGGTACACATGGTGTGATTTGGCAAATTGCACGTACTGTTTAAAATTAATTTTCCTAATGTGTAGGTACTATTTTACAACAATGAGTCCTGATGATGGTCTGACGGACCTCTGACTGCCACCACAGGCCGAAACGTCGACATTACCTTCTCATTTGACAAACAGAATTGAAAGTCCATGATATTGCTTGAACTAGGACTGAAAAACAGGCAATTATTGTGCAGGACTGTGTCAAGAGGAGGGTTATAACCCCTTCCTGGATGTTCTGTTGGGATTCAATCTTGTGATCTAAGGGGGTTATATACAGTGTTGTTTATGAGATGGACATTTGTTGAGTTTGCTGTACATTTTTTGAACTTCTTGAATCCTATTGAGTAATATAGCGGATTTTAACAGTACGGAGTTGTCTTATTCATTAATTATAGCCTGGATCATATGTACACAAACTATATCTAAGCAATTCCTCTAGGAGCATTTTTAAGTGAGACATTGTCTGTAACCAGTTCCTAGGTGAATACTGGGTTGCCCCTAAGTGTGTTTATTCCCAAATGGGTTGCAAATTGCGACCCGTCTCATGAATATTCATGAGGCACATCACTTGGGACCCATTTAGTAATCGCAAACAGTGTTGTTTACACTGTTGTACATTTTCTGTATTGCGATTCATAAATGGATTGCAAATTGCAAGTCGCAAAACAAAAGGTTGTACATCTGGCACTTAGAGTGGAGTGCCATACACTGGAGTAGCATGCCGTGGAATAGCATAGAGTGGAGTGGCAGACAGTGGAATAGCATAGAGTATAATAGCATATACTGGAGTAGCACATAGCAGAGTAACATACAATGGAGTGGTGTACACTGAAGGAGCGTAGAGTGGAGTTACATACAGGGTAAATGCATAGAGTGGACTGGCGTAGAGTGGTGTTGTGTAGAGTGTAAAACTTGGGGGGTCATTCCGACCCTGGCGGTAAAATCCGCCAGGGCCGGGGACCGCGGATGCACCGCCAACAGGCTGGCGGTGCATCCCTGGGCATTCTGACCGCGGCGGTACAGCCGCGGTCAGAAACGGGAAACCGGCGGTGTACCGCCGGTTTCCCGCTGCCCTGGGGAATCCTCCATGGCGGCGCAGCTTGCTGCGCCACCATGGGGATTCCGACCCCCTTACCGCCATCCTGTTCCTGGCGGTTTTGGCCGCCAGGAACAGGATGGCGGTAAGGGGTGTCGTGGGGCCCCTGGGGGCCCCTGCAGTGCCCATGCCAGTGGCATGGGCACTGCAGGGGCCCCCGTAACAGGGCCCCACCAAGAGTTTCAGTGTCTGCCATGCAGACACTGAAAATCGCGACGGGTGCAACTGCACCCGTCGCACCCTTCCCACTCCGCCGGCTCCATTCGGAGCCGGCTTCCTTGTGGGAAGGGGTTTCCCGCTGGGCGGGCGGGCGGCCTTCTGGTGGTCGCCCGCCCAGCGGGAAACTCAGAATAACCGCGGCAGTCTTTTGACCGCGCAGCGGTATTCTGGCGGTTCCCGTTTGGCTGGCTACGCCCGCCGCCAGCCAATGTCAGAATGACCCCCTTAGTGTGAAGTGGCATAGAGCAGAATGTTCTCAGTGGAGTGGCGTAGACAGTAATAGTGTATAATTGAGTAGCGAACAATGGAGTGAAGTATAATGGAGTGGTGTAGACTGGAGTGTCATACAGTAGCGTAGGGTAGAGTGCAATAGCATAGAGTGGAGTGGCATACATTGGAGCTGGGAGCAATCAAAAAGCATAGAATGAAGTAGAGTAGAGGGCCATACAATCGCGTGGCATAGTGTGGAATAGCGTACAGTGGCGTGACATACATTGAGATAGTGGACTGTGGGGTGTTGTTTCATGGAGTTGCACACAATGGCATAGAGTAGGGAGAGGTGTTGTACAGTAGAATGGCGTAAAGTGGAATAGCATATTGTGGAGTAGCTTCCAGTGGATTGGTTTACAATGGAGTGATGTAGACTGGAGTGGCATACAGTGACAATGCATACAGTGTGCTAGCATAGAGTGGAGTAGTGTAGAGTGGAGTTTTGTACAGTGGAGAGGAATAGAGTGGAGTAGCCTATACTGGAGTTGGCTACAGTAGCATGGCATACAGATGTATGTGAAACTTAGCAGCTATGTAGATTATGGTATGTAGAGTAACGAAAAACAGTGAATTGTGCTGACTTGTGTTTCTCCAAGTTTACCAATCAACACAGAGCCACAAATGGTGGCCTTGTGTTCCTTCCTAAATTTGACTTAAATGTTGAATTGCCCATGCAACACCATAAGTAACTCAAGGGTACCTCAATCCAAGAATATATCTAGGCCTTAGTTATATTTTGGGCCACGTGTACTGTATACTTTGCAGTGTACCGTGGTATATGGTAATGACAAGCTGGTATATAATTGGGTAACAGCTGTTTTTAGAGAATGAAAAGCAACCATATTGTTTTACTACAGTTTGGGTGTATTCAGGGTTAGGGCCTTAGATATAGGCAAGTAGCAGGTCCCTGCCTATTACCACTTTATCTAAGTGGTAATAGATAAGGACGTTTATTTGAATATTTTTTAGATATAGTTTACGCCATGTACCATGGTAGTTTCAGAAACTATTGTGAAATTCCATGAAAGTACCACAGTGACAGATATCACTACGTTTAAATGCCTCATAACTTAAAAAAAATACTTACCCTACTTAGCTGCTGTGACCAAAATGCATCATCTCTGCACCATAATGTATAATCCAGCAAAATTTCATGTAAATCCATTCAGCTGTTTTCCCGCTATGTTTAATACAATAGTCCATGGAAAAGGTATTGGTGGAAAAACAAATTTTTTTTACCTCTTTTTATTTTTGCACTCCCTTAAGGATTCACCACAAAAAATTACATCATCTCAAAATGTAGGAAATGCTATAGGTCTGAAAAGTTTTACTGGGATTCGTCAAACAGGTAGCAAGTTATTGGAGAGCTAATATCCAAGAAATTCCTTGGATTTGGCAATACTAACTATAATTAAAGAGTGGCAATCAGATTTAATGTGATTTATTTCTTATCTAATGTATGTGTTATGTATTTGTTCATTGCTTTACATAATAATGTGACCATAAATGTGTTGTTTACTTGTTCATGTAGTAATTCTGAAACTTTACGTATGCATTCTAGTTCATTTGTTGGACTTCCTTGCTACCTTTAATAGGATTGTGCTACATATGAACCCTGAAGTGAAAGAAAGCCAATCATTGTTGTAATAAAACATAATGTTATTTATTTTCCTAATGGCCAAATATCATGTCCTCTATATAGTAGTTTGTGTAGCTCTTTACTACATTTTCCATTTTTTTGCACAGTTTTATTTTGTGAGCCAGAGAGCATGTATTCAATTTGTTATGTATTTGTTTATAGATTTATATTAGCATCTGCCCATAAATGGGTCTTTCACTTGTTCATGTAGTAAATCTGAAACTTTACATATGCAATCTAGTTTATTCTTTGGATATTCTTACTTTTAGTAGGATTATGCTACATATGAAAGTCAAAGTGAATGAAAGGCAGTCATTGTTAGTGGTATAAAAAAGGAGATTCTTATGTTTTTTACCTAGTGTCCTATTATCATGTCCCCCAGATAGTAGTTTCTGTGGCTCACTGCTAGGACAATGTTTCATTTTGATGCACAGGGGTGCAGAAGAAAGATGGTTTTTGTTTTGCTTGTTGGGCCACCTTTATGTTGTGAGCCAGAGAACATGCAAAGAAAACTTATTTAGATTAAGACATGTTCTATTTGTTATGTATTTGTTTATAGGTTTCCATTAGTGTATGACAATAAATGGGTGTTTCAGTTGTTCATAAAGTAAAAAACTGAAACTTTACATATGTAGTTTAGCTTATTTTTTGGGCTTCCTTGCTACTTTTGGTAAGATTGTGCTACATAAGATTTTTAAAATCTCTTTGTTAGCATTTTCAAGATAAAGACAACAAATAAATATTGGACAGTAAAACATACACCCCTGAGCAGGATTTATGAGTGATAAGAGAAATAGGCCCTCATTACGTCCCTGCGGTGGCGGTCTCACCGCTGACAGGCCTGCGGTGAAGGCCACCACATTACAAGTGTGGCGGTTTGGCCTCTATCAAACTGCCCCATCCCTGCTGGTACCACCAGGGCGGTAGGACAGCCAGGCCAGAGGACAGCACCTCCAGGCCGGCTGTCCACTGCAGACTGCCAGTAGTATAATGAGTCAGCTTTCCGCCAAGATTTCCACGGTGGTAGCACCTCCACGAAAACCCTGGCGGAAAGGATGCTGGTGACAGGAAATTCCTTTCCTGTCCTGTCACCCACAGTTGACTCCCCCAACTCCCTCTTGCAAATACAATACCCTCCCACTCCCTCTTCCGTGACAGCACCCCCCTCCCTCCATACATCCACACACCCACCACGCATACACATACACCAACACTTACATACACTAAAACTTCCATATACGCATACACCAAAACTTACACATTCACCAACACACATACATACACTCATTCACTCGCACCAACACATGCATTCACACAAACATTCCAACACGCACTCACTTCAACAATCGCACATGCATTCACACTTACATTCGCACACTCATACACACACGCATTCACGCTTACATTCACATAGATGTACACACAGGCATACACACACATTCATACTTACATTAACACACGCATACATAAAAATCCCCACCCCCTCCCCTATCGGACGATCAACTTACTTTGTCCGGAATGGAGGTTGTCTGCCAGGGAAGGGGACCTAGTGCTTCCACTGCCAGCAGCGCCCTGCCATCAGGACACCACCATGCTGTATTACTGCTAGTAATATGCCATCCGGAGTCCTTTTAGCGTGGCAGTGACGGCGGTGGAAGCGCCTCTGTGCCACCGACCGCCAGCACGACTGCTGAAGGATTTCCACCCAAATTATGGCGGAAATCCTTCAGTACTCGTAATATTACGGTCAGAAGACCGCCAGCACTGGCGGTCTTCTGGCGAACGCAGCCTCAGCGGTCTTTGTAAAAGACCGCCAAAGTCATAATGATGGACATAGTGATTGTAGGAGTGTAGTTGGTATGTGATACGTGCAAGCGAAATACTAGGCTCTGTGCATAAGACCTGATAGCATAGCAAGACATTTAAATAACAATATTGTACAGGGTTTCACACATGGTCCAGTGAACAATAACCAATACTGCATAAATGCCAAAAGTAATCTTGATAACATCTATAATAACTTCCAGGTGGAGGTTCTTCACCTCTTCAGCACACGGGGTGTGAGGAAGGGGAGCAGAGAGTGTAAAATCCATGATCTTATTCGAGCAGGGGGTTCTGAAGGATACACTGCAAGAGGATGTTAGAAATTGGGTCTCTAGTTCACAGAGGTTTGCACCCTGTCCATGTAAAGGCCACAATCCTAGCCACGGCAAGTAAGTTACACTCCCTAAATTAACCTGTGCTCACCCTCTGGTAGCTTGACACAGAGCAGTCAGGCTTTACTTAAGAGGAATTGTGTAAAGTATTTGTGTAACACAATACAGTAATACAGTAAAACCACCACAAAAATCCTCCACACACCAATTTAGAAAAATAGAGAATAATTGCTGCAGTGAAACAAGACCAAAATGATAAAATTCCAATCAGCGACAGCCGAGATATGAATTTTGAAAGATTAAGGGCCTTATTATGAGTTTGGCGGATTCACACTAGCGCCCTCGTAAGCATATTACAATGTTCCGACAAGGCTGACGGCAGGAACATTGTAGTACCCGGTTCCTGCCAGGCTGCCTGGCTGCACCATGTAGGAAAGTACCATCTTGCCTGGCATGTTACCCCCATTTTGACTGTATGCATGTTTGTTTTTGCCTGTGTGTCACTGGGATCCTGCTAGGCAGAACTCCATTGCTCATAATGTATGCCCTGTATGTGTTCCCTGTGTGGTGTCTAAATGTATCACTGAGGCTCTGCTAACCAGAGCCTCAATGTTTATGCTCTCTCTGCTTTTAAAATTGTCACTGCAGGCTAGTGACTAATTTGACCAATTCTCATGGGTACACTGGAACACCCTTATAATTCCCTTTTATAGGGCACCTAGGTACCCAGGGTATTGGGGGTTCCAGGAGATCCCTATGGGCTGCAGCATTTCTTTTGCCACCCATAGGGAGCTCAGACCATTCTTACACAGGACTGCTACTGCAGCCTGAGTGAAATAACGTCCACGTTATTTCACAGCCATTTTCACTGCACATAAGTAATTATCAGTCACCTATATGTCTAAACCTCACTTGATGAAGGTTAGGTGCCAAGTTACTTAGTTTGTGGGCACCCTGGCACTAGCCAAGGTGCCCCCACATTGTTCAGGGCAGATTGCCTGAACTTTGTGAGTGCGGGGACACCATTACATGCGTGCACTACATATAGGTCACTACCTATATGTAGCATCACAATGGTAACTCTGAACATGGCCATGTAACATGTCTAGGATCATGGAATTGTCACCCCAATACCATTCTGGTATTGGGGGTGACAATTCCATGCATCCCCGGGTCTCTAGCACAGAACCCAGGTACTGCCAAACTGCCTTTCCGGGGTCTCCACTGCAGCTGCTACCGACAGGTTTCTGCCCCCCTGGGGCCTGGGCAGCCTGGTCCCAGGAAGGCAGAACAAAGGATTTCCTCTGAGAGAGGGTGTTACACCCTCTACCTTTGGAAATAGGTGTGAAGGGCTGGGGAGGAGTAGCCTCCCCCAGCCTCTGGAAATGCTTTGATGGGCACAGACGGTGCCCTCTCTGCATAAGCCAGTCTACACCGGTTCAGGGATCCCCCAGCCCTGCTCTGGCGCGAAACTGGCCAAAGGAGAGGGGAGTGACCACTCCCCTGACCGGCACCTCCCAGGGGAGGTGCCCAGAGCTCCTCCTGTGTGTCCCAGACCTCTGCCATCTTTGATACAGAGGTGTTGGGGCACAATGGACAGCTCTGAGTGGCCAGTGCCAGCAGGTGATGTCAGAGAACCCCCTCTGATAGGTGCTTACCTTTCTCAGTAGCCAATCCTCCTTTTTGGGCTATCTGGGGTCTCTCCTCTGGGCTATTCCACAGATAATGAATGCAACAGCTCACCAGAGTTCCTCTGTACTTCCCTCTTCGACTTCTGCCAAGGATCGACCACTGACTGCTCCAGTACGCCTGCAAAACCACAACAAAGTAGCAAGACGACTACCAGCAACATTGTTGTGCCTCATCCTGCCAGCTTTCTCGACTGTTTCCTGGTGGTGCATGCTCTGAGGGCTGTCTGCCTTCACCCTGCACTGGTAGCCAAGAAGAAATCTCCTGTGGGTCGACGGAATCTTCCCCCTGCTAACGCAGGCACCAAACTAATGCATCACCGGTCCTCTGGGTCCCCTCTCATCCTGACGAGCGTGGTCCCTGGAACACAGGAGCAGGGTCCAAGTGTCTCCCACAGTCCAGTGGCCCTTCTGTCCAAATTTGGTGGAGGGAAGTCCTTGCCTCTCCAAGCCAGACAGTAATCCTGTGTACTGCGTGATCTGCAGCTACTCTGGCTTCTGTGCACTTTTCCAAGGATTCCTTGGTGCACAGCCTAGCCTGGGTCCCCAGCACTCCGTCCTCCATTATCCAACTCGCTGAGTTGGACTCCGATGTCATGGGACCCTCCTTTGTGACTCTGAGTCGGCCCCTGTCCTCAGATCTTCTAAGTGCCTGTTCCGGTACTTCTGCGGGTGCTGCCTGCTTCTGCTGGGACTCTCTGAGTTGCTGACGCCCCCGCTGTCTCCTCCTCCAAGTGGTGACATCCTGGTCCTTCCTGGTCCCCAGCAGCACCCAAAATCCTCAACCGCGTTCTCTTGTAGCTAGCAAGGCTTGTTTGCGGTCTTTCTGCATCCTCCAGCACACCGTGGGACATCTTCTGACCAAAGGAGAAGTTCCTGGCACCTTCCGTTGTTGCAGAATCTTTGGCTTCTTCCACCCGGAGGCAGCCCTTTTGCCCTTCATCTGGGGTTAAGTAGGCTCCTGCCCTCCCTGGACACTTGCGTGACTCTTGGACTTGGTCTCCTTCCTTTACAGGTCCTCAGGTCCAGGAATCCGTCTTCAGTGTTTTGCTGGCAGTTGTTGTTCTTGCAGAATCCCCTATCTCGACTATACTCTTTCTAGGGTAGTAGAGTAACTTTACTCCTACTTTTCAGGGTCTTGGGGTTGGGTATCTTGGACACCCTTAGTGTTTTCTAACAGCCCCAGCGACCTTCTACAACCTACCATAGGCCTGGGGTCCATTTGTGATTCGTATTCCAATTTTGGAGTATATGGTTTGTGTTGCCCCTAGGCCTATTTCTACCTATTGCATCCTATTGTGATTCTACATTGTTTGCACTACTTTTCTTACTGTTACTTATCTGATTTTGGTTTGTGTACATATAATTTGTGTATATTATTTACCTCCTAAGGGAGGGTATCCTCTGAGATACATTTGGCATATTGTCACTAAAATAAAGTACCTTTATTTTTAGTAACTCTGAGTATTGTGTTTTCTTGTGATATAGTGCTATATGATGTAAGTGGTATAGTAGGAACTTTGCATGTCTCCTAGTTCAGCCTAAGCTGCTCTGCTATAGCTACCTCTAACAGCCTAAGCTGCTAGAACACCTCTATTCTACTAATAAGGGATAACTGCACCTGGCACAAGGTGTAAGTACCACAAGGTATCCACTAAAAGCCAGGCCAGCCTCCTACACAACAGTGCTGTGATATTGATCTCGGCTCCCTTAAAGGAGCTAAGGCCAATACTGTAACACACAGCACCCTTGGAATGCGCACTGTTTGCAAAGCAGACAGTTCACATTCTGACAGTGTTGGGCCGTGAGGGCCCTGCACTGCACATGCCATGTTACTGGTGGTTGCGCAGGACTGGTGCAAACCAAAATCCAGGCCAAGTGCAGTGGAGTGTAGGCTGGCTACAGGACTTCACAGAGACCTCTGAAATAGTACCTTCGGAGGAGCAATACGTTGTCGGCAGGGACACAATGCATCAATATTTATTCCATACGCATGGCAATGCGTCAACATCAGGCTCTGTAGAAGAAAATGAGATGTGTCTTTGGCAGGCCACGCAGAGCATCGTTGTAAGGTCACGCAGCAGTGAAGCCGCCGTCATCAGGTAGCTGGTGCGTTGTCGACGGGGATGTGAAGCGTCGATTTTTCTGCCACGCTCAGGGTGATACATCACTTTTTGAGGATTGTAGATGTAAATGCAATGTGTCATTTTCTTGAGGGCAGCGCATTGATTTTTCTGCTGCCCTCGGGTGATGCATTTCTTTTTGGGAATTTGCCACTGCAAAAGCCAGTTCTCAGGCCCAAGACTGGAGGGGTCACCTCAGGCAAGGGCAGGACTCACAGATGGAAGAGTCCAGCAGCCCCAGGCGAGTTGCAAGCAATCTTTGATGTCCCTGAGACTGGGAAGAACAGGGGGCAAGCCAGCAAGCCCTTGGAGATCCTCTGGTCAACAAGATCAGTCCAGTCCTTGTTCTCAGCATGGCAGCTCAGCAATGCAGAGAAGCAGTTCCTTGGAACAGTCAGTCCATGCATAGTGGCAATCCTTACAACACAGCAGTCTTTACACCAGCAGAGTTATTACCAAGTCCAATAGTGATCTGATTTCAGAGGGTCAGGTGCCCAGCACTTATACCCAAAAGTGCCTTTGATGTGGGGAATGATTTTAAAGCATCATTTTGAAGTGCATAGGTCTCCCCTTAAAGCCCAGCCCTGGATCCAGACTATCAGTGGGGGTAATCAGCCCTTTTGTGTAGACTCAGGCCACTATACTTTGAAGTATAAGTATGAGCCCTTCCTGCCCTCCTACCCAGGAAGACCCATCAGTATTCAGATGAATGCAGTTGAATATCCTGTGTTGGTGGTGTCTGAAGGGAATACACGTATGTAGCCTTCACTCAGCCCAGGCAAGATGTGTACTGGAGATAGGCTGTCAGGCACACAGGACAGTGAGGGCAGAGAAATGCCCACATCTAAAAGTGGCATTTCTAAAATAGTAAAAATATATCCGATTGTACCAGTAAAGAGCATTTATCATCACCCTTCCAATGATATCAAACATGCAACTAATACTATCTGATCGGAACTTACAGCTTGAAAGTATTTTAAGAATTTCCCATTGCTGGCCTATGAAAGGAGCAGGCTTCACAGTAATGAAAAATGACTCTTGGAGTTTTTATTATCAAGACATGTAAACATAAAAGTACAAGTCCTGCCTTTTACTTACAAGGCACCCTGCCCAATGGGTTCCCACAGGCCTATCTTAGGGATGACGTATAGGTAAGAAAAGGGGTGTTTAAGTCTTGGTAAGAGGTTTTAAATGCCAAGTCAAAGTGGCAGTGAACTACACACATAGGCTCTGCAGTGGCAGGCCTTTGACATGTTTACAGGGCTATTTAGTTACGTGGCACAATCACTGCTGTAGGCCCACTAGTAGCATTAAATTTACAGGCCCTGGGAATATGGTACACCACCTTACAAAGCGCTTACAAGTAAATTAAATATGCCATTTGTGGATATACCAATGTTACCATGTTTAGGGGAGCACCACATGCATGTCAGAGCTGGTTAGCAGTGGTAACGTGCTCAGATTCCTAAGGCTAACCAAGAGATACAGAAAGAAAACAGGAGGTAAAAGGCAAAATGTCTGGGGTAAGACCACCCTAATGATGCCAGGTCTAATATGGACTTTGTGGGGGATGTTCAAAATTAGTGATCCCTTAGTTTGAGAGTAACTCCACCAAGGCCAGGTCGGGTGACGCCATTGACCATACTAGCAATTTTAATGAATTGGATTAAGGGGAGGGGATAGATGTAATTTATCAAACATCTTGAGGAGGTATGTATCCCAGAACGTGGCCACACCCTCACCACCTCGACAAAGCTGATCGGACATTAAGGTGTCCACTTTCACCACTGCCCCTTTGTGTGTCACCTAAAACCAAGTAAGAACCGGATGCGGCTGGGCATCCTTCCATTACATAGCTATCTTCCTTTTGAACAAGACCAGAGCGAGTTCTACCAGTCTCAAGTGGTATTTGGTGCACTTGGAGCTCTTGGTGATCCTCAATTAGCAAAGCAACGGGTTGGGAGTCAGCTGTATGTCAACGACAGCAAAAATATGTTCCATCACATTAATCTAGCACCATGCTAGTGGTGGGCATTCCCATGTAAAAATATAGCATCGTCATGACCGGATCTAGGACAAGTGGAAGGTATCCCTGGAAACATTGTGTAAAGTCAGTGGCGGTAAGGTACATTTGATGGAGAAAATTATAATTGTGTGAATTTAAGGCAAGAGTTTCAAGAAAACACGGTTTGTGTGTTCCAGTTCCATTGTTTAACAGTAAGTTTGGTACCCTGATTTGCCGCCCATTGGGGTTTACCCTTTAGTGTGCGATTAGCGTCTGCTGCTAGGAATGCTGTGTAGTGGAAGGATATCACTGTGCTTCCCGCCCCATCTGCAAGGAAGCAATGTAACCCTAATGGAGTGTAGGCTTACTACCAACGGGTGAACAAGTGTTTCTGATAGCCAGCACCAGGGCATGGTAAGTGAGGAAGGAGCCTGCTCCAAGTCCATAGGAGTCCTGGAGATCTGACACAAGTCGCCAATCTGGAGTACCCCTACCACCTGCCATGGCATTGGGTCGTGTACATCTAATAGCACCCTTGTGGCAGGCACGTCCCAGAGAGGAAGCTGTGGTGCATATTAGAGTAGAGTTTGTTTGGGTTAGATGTACCTATTCCACAAATCTTTGGCTATGCGTGGCTGTTTACTTAACTCCTTTGCCGAGCCTCCAGGTGACAATAACCATTGCAAGAGGCTCCTATTGCAGAGCTTATTGAGCACAAACCTATACTCTCCCATTGTATCTCTCCCCAGCCATCTCATTGGCCACTGCCACTGCAACTGCTCTGCAGCAAAATAGAACTCTAAATCCGGCACCCCCAGGCCACCCTCCAACATAGGTCATTGCAACGTCATTATTGAGTCCCGCTTTTGGGAGGGTCTCTGGATCAGGTCAGATTGCAGCCCTCTCAGTTCCTTAAAAAGGGCTCTAGTGGGCTCTTCCGGAAGGGCCCCAGAAAATACAACAGACATGGGAGGGCAAGCATTTTGGCAATAGTTACTCAGCCCACAGGGATATAGAGGTAAGAGCTCTTCCATGATTGCCCTCCAAGAGGTTTTTTCACTATGATACTCATTGACCCCCTGGTAGCAGAAGGTCTCACAACTCCAGAGAAGGCAGTCAAGCCGTAACGCATCTTAGTCCCCCTGATCCACCTGGCTCAATGGACAAATTCAAGATTTTCCCAGTTCACCCAAAGGCCTGCTAAATTGCCAAAGGAATTTAGGAAGTCATAAAATGCAGGAAGGGTGCAGGCATGGTAACATAAATATATGAGCATGACATCAGCATAAAGAGAGATGACGACCCAGTTCACAGCAACCCATATGCCCCAGGTGGGACCCCTGGTGCGCAGTGCAGTTCCAGTGGCTCCATAGCCAATGCAAAGATTATGGGTGACAGGGAGCAGCCCTGTCTCCTTTCTCTTTTTTAAAGGAAAGGAGAATGATATGTGACCTCAGATTGCACACTCTAGCCTGCTGTTCAGTGTACAGTAGCCTGATCCATCTTAAGTCAAGTAAATCCAGGCCAAAGTATTGAAGGCTTTTTCAAAATCAAGAGAAACTGGCATCCGGAGTTCAGGTGCACCCTCCATGGCTCCCAGGATATGGCACAGATGTTGCATGTTGTAAGCGGTTGCCCGGCACAAGATAAACCCACAATGGTCAGGATGAACAAGAGAGTCAACAATTGGGAGAAATTGGTTGGCTAGGACTTTGCTCGGAATCCTGTAACCAATATTACGCATGGAGATGGGTGTGGTAGGAGCTCAAAAATAGTGGGCCCCTGTCCTGTTTTGGCAGTGCTACTATGAGAGCTTCACGGAAAAAGTCAGGATAAAGATGCCTTGCTATGAGCTTTATGAGATACTGCTAACAGTTTAGGATTCAGGGTGGCATGGAAAGCCGCATAATACTCCACAGGAAAGCCGTACATGCCAGGAGTCTTGCCCTGTGACATCTGGCGAATAGCCAATTGGAGCTCCTCCAATTATACGGGGTGTTCCAACTCCAGCATATGTAAGTGAGACAGTTGAGGGAGAGCAACACCCTGCAGGAAAGCTCTGATCGCTAGCAGGGAAGATTAGTTTGGAGGGAAGTATAATTTCTCATAGTACTGGACAAACACCTTATTAATGTCTGCCTGAGTATTTACTATGTGACCCGCAGCATCATGGATAGTCCCCATAACTGTCCTGGGGATCTCCAAATGCAGCAATCAGGCCAGCATATGTCCTGGTTTATCACACTCCACGTGCTTGTATGCTGGGGCAGTCTTTTAGTCAAACATGCTCAAATGCTGGGCCTCTTTGTGGTACCGACAGCGGAGCTTCCGCCACATCACTGCTTCAACTTCTGTGGTTCATATCTGCACCTCAAGGTCACGACAGAGTGAAGAAGCATAGCCTTCGCACCACAGGATGTGTTAATACAGTACTCTCTCATAATCACCTTTATGGCATCCCATTCCAGCCTCCTGGGCTCAACTGTACCATAATTTCCAGCAAAGTATTGCATGAGATGGTTATCTACGGCTTCTCTGTAGGGCTTGTCACCGTCCGTAATCTCCCTGTTGGAATGGCAGACCTGTTCAACCCCCAATGAAAAATAACCTCGAGTGGGTTATGATCAGAAATTGTCCTGCGGAAGTATTCAGAGGTCTGCACCAGTGGCCAGATGTCCATAGTGCAAAAGCTATAGGGCCTGATTTAGAATTTGGTGGATGGGTTACTCTGTCACAAAGGTGACAAGTATCCTGTCCGCTGAAATATAAAACTCATTATCTCCTACGGGATTTATATTTCAGCGACTGGGATATCCATCACCGTTGTGATGGAGTAATCTATCCGCTGAAATCTAAATCAGGCCCATAGTCAAGTCTGATGTCCAAGGGCATAATAGGAGTATTCATTGTCACTGGGGTGACCTAGTCACCAGATATCATGCAGGTACAGCATCTCAGCCCAATGTTGGAAGTTTTTTGTCAACTGTACTCCCTGTGTACGTGGAAGTGGGAGTGCTGACCCGTCTAAGGGGCCTGAAGGTACTGAAGCAAAGATGGAAATAGCGTGTGAAGGAATTTGCCCTGGTGTGTGTTAGGTGCATATATTGTAATTGTAATAGTATTTATATAGCACTTACTACCCCTGACAAGGCGTTGAATCGCTTTTCGGCGAGTAGCACGCTAAAAGGAATTACTGGTGGATTAGTATAGGGAAATATGAGAACAGTTTTAGTGTTATTATGAGTTAATTTGAGCCACGGATATGTGAGTTTGTTAGTTGGATTGACTGGAGTAATGAAGGGGTAGAGGAGGGAAGAATCCAGAAGTGTTAATTGGGAGTTTATATTAATAGGATGAGGTTTGGGATGAGTAAAGGGGGGATGGAGGAGGGAAGAGTCTGTGGAAAGGGTTAGGGAGATCATAGTAGCAGGAGTGGTTTTGGATGAGTCAAAGCTGAGATAAATGAGGGAAAATTTAGTAGGGGTGTTTGGGAGATCATGGTAGTAAACTCAGGTTTGGGTAAGTTACATGTGGAAGAGGAGGCAAGAGCTTAAGCAGGGTTATTTAGTAGATGAAAGTAGTAGAATGGGTTTGGGATGAGTCAGAGTGGGGATGGAGGATAGATTGATAGAGACATGACATATGGTGATGGGTAGACGACGAAAAGCTTACAAGAGAGTAAAAATATAATATTTTTTATTTAGAATGTTTTTTATATATATATATATACATTTTTTTATCATTATTTTTATTAAATGTATTTATTATTCTTAATATTAAAAATAAAATTTACTTATTTATAATTTGATTTTTATTTATAGAAATGTATTTTATTTTTATTTAATTTTTCTCTAGTACAGTAGGACTAGAGTAATAAATACAAATGTAAATACATAGTAATGGAATATATGTTCAGTGAATATAATAATGAGTATAATATGAGAAGAAAAGTAGTATTGTACAAACACAGACTTTCAAGATTTGTAATAGTGAAAGTTAATTAATAAGTGTACTTTTCTAACATGCTAATATATGGAGATTAGTTAGAGGGGACACCCATCTAAGGAGTCTTCCAACAGGACATATCTACCGTTTGGGTCAATCAGCAACCTTTGTTTCACAAATGGCATCCCAGGAGCTACCCAGACCAGGATCCCACAGGGAATATGCCCAATAACCACTGCCAGAGACCTGCCCACACCTGCATCTGCTAACCTTCTTGAGCTCCCCATTGGTAAGGAGTGTTTCTTGGAGACATGCAATGTGAATAGTTTAGTGTCTGAGGTATGCATAAGTCCTGTGTTGTCTCATGGGTGTCACAGTGCCCCTAATATTACACATTAGAGGAAGTGGTCACAGTGGCTGGTGTGTACCCTGAGGCAAAAGTGTACCAGAGTGTTCCTCCCTCTCTGTATACAACTCCCCCTGCTGCTTCAAGCCCTCCTATCCTGCCAGCAAAGTATAAACACACAGAACTGTATCACAGCAAAGCACCCCTGCCCCAGGCTTGGACGTCAACGGGCAATATGCCATTATGCATTCAAAAAAGAGGGTGTTTGACAATGGAGAAACCGGTGCTCAAAGACTTAATAGTCATACATACATTTAAACAAATGTCGACTAGGCGGTGCTCTCCTCAGGGAAACACCCTCTTCCCTAAACCTGAAAATCAAATGATTATCAGAAATACAAAAACAACATAAGGGGCACATGCTCAAGTAAAGAGTTTTGAAATCATATTTCCCATTGTAGGTTTATAGTACATAGAAAATATCCTAATCATAGAAGAAAACACTCCAAAGTCCAAATCGCAATATCTTAATGAGCATCTGTTCACAAATAAAAATAGCTGATCAGTACTTCTGTATGGTTCAGTCAATTTTGAAGTTTAATCCAATGCAAACATAGTTCCATATCTTCTGTATATGCAGATGATGAATTCCAATTGTACCATAGCCAGCACGTGTTTCGTCTTGGGGAATAACCCAAATGACTTCCTCAGGGCCAAAATGTCATCAAACAAAAGAACCTTATTACATATAAAGGAAATTACAACTGCAATAAATTCATGCTCTGCACCAAAATCCCCCGGTTATGGAGACCAGTTGTTGCAAATCACCCCATATTAAACTGAGGAAAAAAAGTGTGAACACTTGTTAGCTTGTTTTAACATTATGTCCCACACAAGGAAGGGAGATGTGATATGTACCATTGACAATTGAAAGTCCTTGCGGAAGTGTCTAGAGAGAGCGGGCCAAACCCAGGAAACAATAAGATTACTATGTCATGAGGGAGATCATCTGGGCCCAGTGGGGATAATCTAAGTAATGAGCCCCAATTCCTAAATACAGAAAACAAAATCATCAAACCTTTCAACATATATTGCCCGTTGAAGCAGTCCGTGCAGTGATCATGAGTAGCCATATAGCTGCGGTCCTCAAAGGTTTGGAATCTTGATGCGGAGAGAGCCCTGCGGGGTAATCAGAGAACGTTCCTCCGAGGCAGTAGAGCCAGGAATCTCCAGCTCCTAGTCCAGATCAGTGCCTGTGGCCAAAGCTTGGTACCTGTCGGTGTTGCTGGTGGACACTTCAGTGACTGCTCTTGCCATTTCCTGAGCTGCATGTTCATCCTTGGGGCGGGATCGAGTCTTGTGTGGGCAGCTGCAATGCTTTGGTCTCCCATCAGACCAACCCTGTAGGCCATCCCTGGAGTCCTTAGGCTGTTCACTTATGCCTTTCAAATGCAACCATCCCCTGGCCTCCTCCAGCGAGGAAGAGAAATGGGTAGAATCATAGTCCATCTCTTACAGACAGGTGGGGAAAAATAGAGCATAAGAGAGTCCCAAGAAACAGAGCTGCAATATAACCGCTGCAAAGGTATTGCGCTTCCTCTGGACTTCCACAGTGTAGTCCAGGTCAGCTGTGATCATGGCACCATTGTAGGTCCAGGGGCCCTTTGCCCTAAGAAGCTTCAGCAGGAGATCCCGTCTCAATAATTGAGAAGATGCGCTATGATGGGGGGTGGAGCTGACCCCAGGGGACGGGGGTGACCCAGGACCCTGTGCGCCCTCTCGATGGAAAATAATTTCTGTACTCTGGCTGTCAGCACTGTCTTTGTTGGCCATTGCTCGAGAGACCGCTCTGTGTTCGGGTTCTCGGAGCCTCCAGGAACACCAAGAAGTGAATATTGTTAGGCCTGAAGCAACCCTTTGTGTCATCCACCCTTACTGCAGGGTCTTTCACCTCTTTCTGCAGTGTTTTCACCTGGTCCTGTAGAGTCGCCACTGAGGGCCCAATGAATGAGAGCTTTGGTTCTGTCTCATCAAATAGCTTAGCAAGCTTGGCATGGTCCGCTCATGTAAGTCTGGTTTTGATTTGTATCACCCCCCAGTTGAGTTTCCATTGCAGTTTTGGAGACTTGTATGGCCTGTAAGACTTTGTCGAATATGCTTGTGTGCTTCTGCACTGTGCGCTCCAGTTGGTGGATCAGGTTCCTCGAAGTCAGGTTGGCCAACAGCATAGCCATAATTGCTTTCTGAGGCAAGGGTTTAGAGACTTTAGGGCACACCATGCCACTTGGTGACTCCAGCGCCACTGTCCAAGGGGCAGTCTTCAAGAGCGGGGGCACGTTCAGCAGTTATGGAGATACATGCACCACAAACACAACCCTCATGTGGCAGTCTCAAAGTGTCAGGTGGGTGGCGAGATTCCAGCAACCCCCGAAAGCCTGCACTGCTACAATGCCACAGGTGCTACCGTGACATACACCGTCAGGGTTGCAGAGCTAGTGTAGGTCACAGAGGATGGGGGTGAGAGATCTGCTCATATCACCACTCAGTGTAAGTGTCAACTTTGCTGGGGCCTATGATTCAATGTCAAGTCAAATTCTGGGGAGTCGTGGAGGATGTGTTGGTGTGCTGAAGTGGTTCCAAAAATCCAGGATGCACCTGGTGATCGTGAGGTTCAAAATGTCACAGCGGCAGGTGGACGGCCACATTCTGATATATGCACTCCAGAAAAGCAAAAAAACATCACAATGCAGAGTTGCTGAGCAGAATAGCTCCAGTGCAGCTCAGGGTGTCCCCAATGCGGCACCCAGCTTGGAGGCAGCCAGCCTCATATTCTCAGCCCCCCACCAGTGCAGACTGCGAATTTGGTCCACGCAGGCTCCTGTGTCCAGAGATAATGCAGGGTCTAAAATGGCAGCTTGTAACTATGAATATGTTCAGGGCTTTCCCTGAAAAAAAACACAGCAGGCCTCATTGAAGATGCAGGCAAGTTATCCCTGCAGCACAGTGTAGTGAAGGTGGTATCTTAATTTGGAGGGAACCAGTTATTCTCTGCCCAAGAGCCAAGCCCTGGAGCAGTTGGAGGCCTCCTGAGAGGCCATTCTTGTAGAGGTCTGTGTTGTGCTTCTCTGAACCCTAGGGAAATGTGTGTCATAGGTCGTGTCTATGCCACAGATATCACCAGGATTATGAGTGTGCAATGCACAGACCCTGCCCTGCCCACCAACCCCCACTTCAGGCTGTGTGAGCCTCTGGCTGGCATTTCTCTCCTGGGTTGCAGAGCTCACTGTGGGCTGCGAACACACCAGCTGCAGCTGATGCATGCAGGCTGCCGTCGTGCCCAGGCCACTCTGCAGCAGAGCTAGAGGGCTGTCTCCAATATTGCTCACCTCAAGCCCCTAGCATGTCTAGGGGTGCAAGCAGAAACAAGAGAGTAGCTTTGGGCTCCGAAAAACTGAGGATAAATGTGGCAGGGCCCATATACTGACAGAGTCTCAGCGCAAGGTGTCAGAACACAGCTCCATCTTGGCCACGCCTCAGTGTAAGGTAACTATAACTTGGGCCCCGCTGTGCACAGTTTTCTCATCAATAACTTTATTGCAAATGTTGCAGTGATATTATCAATGACGTCATAAAAGATGTCAGGACTGATGTAATAGGTGGGGTAATTAGCAGTGCATGGAGGGGCTCAAGTTATAGTTACCTTAGGGCACGAGTTATGGTTACTTGAGATAACTGTAAGTATAACTGCTCAGTTTCTATGTTTTTTTCAGTGTAAAATCTAAACCTAACTACAATGTCCCTGTAATATTTGGTATTTTAGTGAATTTCTAAGATTTTTTAAATTCCATTTTCTAACTATAACATCCTTGTAACCTTAGTTTTTTTCAGTGAAATTTGACTGTTTTAACCCCACACTGCACACATCCTTTGGCTGTGTGCCTGGAGGGACTACCCACAAGGCCTGGTCACAATGCAGCAAACCCCTTGCTGTGCATGGCCTTTGACCAAATCCCGGCATGCAGTCAACCCCATGCTGTGGGTGGGTGTGTCATTGGCTACTTGGGTGTATGACTGGTTGTGTGGGTGTCTAGGTGGGTGTGAGAGTGGCTGTGTGGCTTTGTGAGAGAGTATGTGAGTGCTTTTGTAGATGTAGGAATGGGTGTATGAGTGGCTGTGTGGGTCGGTGACTGGGTGTAGTAGTGGTTTTGTTAGTTTGTGTGTGGGTGTGTGAGTGCATGTATAGGTGGATGTGTAGGTCTGTGAGTGGGTGTGCAAGTGGTTTTGTGGGTCTCTGACTTGGTGTGTGAGTGGCTGTATGAGTGTGATGAGTGTATGTGTGGGTGTGAGGGTCTGTGAGTGGGTGTCATTTTTTTTTTTTAAATCCGCAGATCCTCGTGTGCCCAAAAACCAATATTTTGGGGCAATATCTTGCCAATGAGGAGTCCTACACAGACCTCTCATTCAGTCCTATGGGGTCAGGATATCTCTATCCTGAATCGCTACATCTTATTTTATTTTTATTCCCCCCCTTGCACTGTGGTCAGCCGATCACAGCATTGCTGGTAGGGTGTGGATCTACGGATCCACAGCTGTAGCTCCACGGTGGATACACGTTTCTAGATATACATAAATCCTTTTTTCTCGAATAACTCCAAAACCTTTAAACAGATTTACACCAAATTACAAAAAGCACTCTGTCTGGACCAGATCTAGCTTTCTGTCAAATCTGATGTCATTTCATCTAGGATTCAGGCTGTAGCCGTGTCCAAAATCCCTATGGTAAATTGCATGGGAAAATATAATTTTGAGTGCCCTCCTTTTTTCTATATCCTCTGCTTGATGAACCACCCTGAATCATTTCAGACAGCAGCTGAAATGCGTGTCAAACTACTTTTGAAAAATTTGTGAAGGTTCGTCAAATGTCACTAAAGTTATTAGCACAACAAAAATATATTTTCCTATGGAAACTAGGGCCCTCATTTACAAGGGCATTGTGCCACTGGCAGGTAACTTTTACCGCCGTTCTCGTGGTGCAATGCCCTGCCTCATATTTACAAAGCAATGTTAAACCACTTTTTGTGGCTTAATGCCATTTTGTAAATAGATCCCCATTACACTCATCACTTTGTGTGAAAGGGGCATGCAATGGGTGTTGCTGTGGGTGTTCCTTTGCAACACCCATTGCATTTTGACGCTGCCCCAGATTTATGAGGATTCGTAAACCTGAGGCAGCGCCAAAAACTAATGCCACCCCAGGGGTGGCGTTAGCATGGCGCAATGAGGAGAAATACTTTTATTTCTCTTTGTTTCTGCTTTTCATATCTGTGCTGCATTGTGCAGCACACATACGACTAGCAAATCTCCATTAGTGATTGTTCATCTGCACGAAGGGACACCTTCCTGCACCTACGAAAACCATTCACTGCAATGCAGGCACCCTTGCACTATGGTGGGAAGTCCGAAATGCATCAGGCATTAAAGGTCATTAATTCCTCCAAACTCACCACAGTATTACCATCTCTTCTGACCAAGGAATGAGTCATCGTTTTGAGGACGAAGTTTTTGCTACACATAACGGTGGGTCCAGCTGTGATGAGAGCACCAGCTTGAAGGTCTGAATGGTTGAAAATGTGAGCCATGCATCAGAACATTCCGACAAGTGGAGAAAATGAACATTAGTGAGCTTTGGATAGTTTTGCAAAACCAACCCACTGGAGGGCAATAATGTAACTGTGCAAGACTATGAATCCCATAATGCACATGAAAAAGACACTCACTGGAGAGACTCACTAAAGGGTGGAGTTTATAAATAAATATGGGGGTTTGTTATCTGCAACAGTCTTTGGTGTTTGCTGAGAGACCACCTGTGAGCAAGGAAGAAAGTCCAAAACCCGTCAGGCATTAAAGGTCATAAATTCCTCCAAATTTACACAGTATTGTAAAGTCATCTGAACAAGGAGTGCGTCATCATTTTGGGAACAAAGTTTTTGCGACAGCATCACCACGAAAACATAAGTGGGTCTGAGTGGTTGAAAATGTGAGCCACGCATCAGAACACCCAGTCTGACATCCAGGCAGACACTGTGACAGCCACTCTAACACCTACAGAGATGTTGTTGCATCCACTGTGACATGTACACAGACATTGTCACACTGGCTCTCACACTCAGAGAGACACTCTCACACCCACTCTTGCATCCAGACAGACACTGTCACACTCCCTTTCACACTCAGACACAGGCTCTCATGCTCAGTGTTACACTAACATAGAGACTCTCACATGTAATGTCAAACCCAGAGACGCACTCTTACACTCATCCTCACACCCATACAGGTACTCTCACAGCCAGTACTACAACTAGGCAGACACTGTGACAGCCACTCTGACACCTACAGAGATGCTGTTGCATCCACTGTCACATGTACACAGACACTCTCATGCTGACTCTCATACTAAGAGAGACACTCTCACACCCACCCTCACATCCAGGCAGACACTGTCACACTCCCTCTCACACTCAGACAGAAACTGGTTCGCTCAGTCTCACACTAACAAAGAGACTCTCACATGTAATGTCAAACTCAGAGACGTACTCTGACATTCACCCTCACACCAGACAGCTACTTTCACACTCATGTGGTCATTCCGACCTTGGCGGTCTTTGACTGCCAGAGCCACAGTGGCAGCCTTCACCACCAACGGGCTGGCTGTGAAGACCGCCAGATTACAAGTGTGGCGGTTTGGCCTGTGCCAAACAGCCACTTACCCATTCCTACCGCCAGGGCGGTTGGATCCGCTGGGCCAGAGATGAGCATCTCTGACCCAGCAGTCCACCCAATACTGCTGGGGGTATCATGAGTCCCCTTACCGCCAGGGATTTTGTGGCAGTAGCACCACCACGTAATCCCTGGTGGAAAGGCTACAGGCAACAGGAATTTGCATTCCTGTAGCCGGTAGACGACTCCCCCACCGTCTACCTAAGAGCCCCCCCACCTCCCCTTACAACATTCCCAACCCCACCCTCCCCAAACCCCCCTGGAACCTCCACCCCCCACTCCCAGTAGTGAACTCCCATCCCTGAACACCGTATTTACCCCCACCCCGATTCCTGTACTTAACTCCAACCCCTGCATACACACGCACCAACACGCACGCACAGAACCACACACCCTGCACTAAGTCACTCACAAAACCCTTACGCTCATGCGGCCACACACATATGCAACACCCCCAAATCCATACACACATAGATGCTCACACGCACAACACCCCCACTCACATACGCCCTCAGTACATTCACCCCATTGACTCACATACACACTCCATCCCCTCTTGTCTCAACATACATACACACACAATCTCTACCCCGTCTACATGCATGCCCACACACACACCCCGACCAAGCATTCACATTCACCCACACACGCATCACCATCACCACATTTCCACACAGATAAACACACACACACACAAACACTCCCATCCCACCCCCTCATTCATTACACGCATAAACACACTCACACACATCCATTCACACAACCCACCCCCCTCCCGTTGCGGAGGAGACTTACCTCATCCGACGAGGTGCTCCTCCCTCAGGGGATGGGACCCGGCACTCCCATCCCCGGCAGCGCCCCACCATCAGGATATCGCCAGGCCATATTGCAGGTTGTAATACGGTGGGCGGTGTCCTACTGGCGGGGCTGGCCAGTGGGGGAAACTGCCTCTGTGCCTTCAACTGCGAGTACTACTACTGGAGGATTTCCACCCAAATTATGGGGGAAGTCGTTCTGTACTGGTAATATGGCCGTCGAAAGTCTGGTGGCCGCGACTTCAGCGGTCTAAGGAAAAGACCGCAAAAGTCGGAATGACCACCTCAGTTTGACATCCAGGCAGACACTGTTACAAGAACTCTTACATCTGCACAGACAGTCTCTCACTCACTCTCACACTCAGAGAGACACTCTCACATCCACCCTTGCATCCCAAAAAGTTTCCTTTTACGAGATCCACGGACCCATTCGCGAACCCAAAGAAGATTTGAAAAAACAGGACATAAATAGAATTATATATGTATATGGGTAATAGATTTTCTCTAAAAAGAGCCTTTGTGTTTACGATGTGTAGGTGAATACTACACATGATAGATATGATAGAGGATATAGGGCCAGATGTAGCAAAGGTTTTTATCCATTCTGTGTCTATGGGAAAATGTGTTCGTACATATGGCCCATAGTCTCTAAAGTTATGCAGGAAAATGTTGTTGCCTTTCTCTGTTAGGTAAACTGTCATTTCTGTATATAACCTCCATATCAAATCTTAAGTTGTTGTGGTAGAGACAATGTTATTGTCCCTGAGGAATGCAGAAACAGTTTTATTGACATGTCTCCTGGATTTCTCCATTAGTGGACAGAACTCAGTTGACCAGTTCCACTTCCGCCTTTGGCAAATGTTTGAAAAACCCAAGGCAGTGTGTGGGAAGAGTGTCATTAATTTTTAAAATGTTTCTTTCATTAGGATTTCAAAACCAACTGCTGTGACTACATCTAGGTCATTGCCACCACAGTGTACAATCATAATGTCTGGATGTTGGCAATCCTTAATAGTTTCAACCTAAGGAAGTAATTGATCCCACTTTAACCCTCTCTTGCCAAGCCAAGTAATATCCACATTAGACAAACCTAGGTCCCTGTCAATACTACTTCTTTTTGCAGTCTCTCCTGCCCAGAACACAAAGCTGTCACCCACAATCCACACTCTGAGCATCCTAAAGGTAATCTGAACAAGCACACAGGAGATGGCTGCAGCGGAATGAGGGTGTTATGAAATGAAAATCAGTTGAAATGGAGGGTAGTAGGTGCAGTCCAGAAGAAGTGAGTCCATTGGCTGTTGTAGATATTTTTGGTGAAGGTAGGCAGTGAGGTTATGTGAATTGTATACCTTCACAATTGTATTTTGCATTGTGTTTAGAAAAATTGGAAAACAGTAAAAATAGCAGTGATATGTTTACTCTGAAAGATTCAACCACACCTGCTAAGTGTGGCTTGAAACTTAGCATGCTCTAGTCAGAAATTGTTATGAACTTGTGACATGGTGCAGTAGAATGTTGCAGACTGTGCAACCATGGTAACCGAGCTAGAGGAACATGATGGGGAAGGGAATAGAAAAAAAAAGACTAGAATGTGACTTTGTTTTACCATATATATAGAGGCAGTAATGATTCACAATGATTTTTTTAATGTTATGATTTGGTCTTGTGTTCTAAAAAAAAAAAAAAAAAAAGTATTTATATGGATGTGTTTTTTTTAATAAACTCAAAAAATAATTTCGGAACTTCCCCTTGGATCTGCAGATCCACCTCCGAATTTACACAGGGGGGACCACGCTGAGCGCCATGGTGGATTCGCGGATCCGGCGAAACTCACATTTTATTGGCTAACTTTTTAGGAGCACTGCAAGGGATTAACTATACAAACTGGTGAGAAGTTGTAGAACATTGTATTAACATGAGAGAGAGATTGTGATTGGTTTACTGACTCAGTAACCTTGAAAGGAGAGTTGAAGAGGTTACCATTACTTGTTGCCTGCTATGAGAGTGGGCTTCCATTCTTGTGGTTGGTTTAATGAGGTTTGTTCAGTGAGAAAAAAATTCTGATACTGAAAGAGAAACATAGGGGGAGATTTATGGCACCACTTTCCCTGCTCCCATTAGCACCCCCCTACCGCCAACTTGTGTGCGGCGTATTTAAAATACGGCGCACCATGGTGCAGAGTAGCAAGCAATAGTGTCATTTTATATGACGCTATTGATGTACTCTGCAGAAGTAGTGCCAAAATATTGGCGCTACTCCTGCAGAGTACATAGGGGCCCCTTATAAATAATGGAAGCCCCCTTTTAACGTCTGCACTGAGCTGGCATTAAAAGTGCTGTACAAAATGATGCAAGCAAATCTCTTGGATTTCATTGCGCTGTTTTTTCGGCCCCATAATGGGGGAATGCATGCATTGCGCCACCTTTTAAATATGGCACTAGGATTTTGGCCTTGTCGGGCCACATTAGCGTAAAACAAAATGACACTAATGTGGTGCGAGGTGGCGCTAGGTGCTTATAAACATGCCCCATTGAGTATAAGAATGGAAATAATCAGGTATGTATAGTGAAATATACTTTATTTTACAAAGTGTTAGTATAAGAATAAATTAATATTAGGTTGAAGAAAGTGAGTGGTGTGTTCACAACATGCATGCTGTAAAAGTTATAAATACAAGGTTTGAGATTTATGTAAAAGAAGTATACAAGTTATTCATTATATAAGAAAGGTATTCAGCTGAACTTGGATTAGGATGTTTCCAGTATCTATCAGTATATTATAGTGAGTCCTCATGTATGCTGAAGCTAGAATGGAAAATGCACTAATGAGTGATTTAATGTTTAAATATGTTACATTGACCTCTAAAAATGTAATGTGTTTGTCTATACAGAAATGGATATGTATAAAAGCAATGTTGAATTCATGCAGATTCACACGTATTGAGAGATGATAGAGGTTATTTCACTATGAGATAGACATTGATAGGAGTGAAGTATATTACTACAAAAGTTAAGAAAAAAGAGTGGGTGAGAGGAGCTTGAACTGTTTTTTGCTGTGGAAGGTGAAGGGGTCAGATATACTGTATGTAGGCTGAAGAGGAGGTTGCTGTGTCTAGAAGAGAAAACAATGGTGTTAACTTTTATTGTGTTAAAACTGCACTTGCTATGTTAACGCATATGTATACTGTCTAATGTATCCTGTTAAGGAAATAGAAAATAATACAAATATATAGGGAGACATAATTACTTAGAGACATTAGCAACCACTTGCAAAGTGATGAAGACATAGATACTTTAAGTATATAGGCTACGGTAAGAGATGTATTTAGGATGTAATATACTGAATGCAATATGTAGTTTTGTATATTGATAATATAGATTCTTATTTAAATATGGTTTAGGGTACTAAATGTGAGCATAGTTACACAGTTTTATTTTTAAGTACACTTGGCATTAGAAAATGTGTTTAAGTAGGTTTATACTATGTGTTGTGAGAAAAATCACCCTTTAAGTGAAATACACGAAGACTATAGCAGAGAGTGTATTTTTATTAAAAGATTACGTTGTTCTGAATTTTTCTGTCTGAGATGAAAGGTTGGGGGGGCCTATGGTGAGGTATATATGCACTTTACTAGAACATATGGTATTTATATAGCTAATAATAAGGAAAAATACAGTCAGTCTTATATCTAGTGAAATAGTCATAAAGTCACTTGTGTATTCACCAATGCAGATGATAATGTACCAAGCCATACATCAGGGGTCACACTGATAGATTCAATAACACATTAGGGGACACCACACTGATTCATATACTGACATACCTAGGCACACACTGATCTATACACCAACACACCTGTGCACACTGTGATGTATAGACTAACATCCCCAGGCGAGTACTAATGAGTGGTATGACACACCCCAGCATGCACTCAACCACACAATGCACACAACCAGGTGGACACTGATGCACTGACTGAGACACTCAGGTGCCCTGTAATGCATACACTATAATACCAAGGTGACAGTGATGCATACACTGACACATCCATATACACTTAGACACTTATGTATGCAGTAATGCAGGTAGTGGGACACAGAGATACACTCTTATCTATCGACTGAGAGAGCCAGACACACTGATGCATACAGTGATACATCCAGACACACTCTCTTACATATGCTGATACATCCAGGGATGCAAATACGCATCTACCAAGAGATCCAGGCACAATCTGGTGCATGCAGTGAAGCAGCCAAGTAGACACTGGTGTAGTTAGAGAATCATTCAAATGTACAGTGATGATTGGGATGCCTCTGAGGATCTTAAGTGCAAATCAGGGCTGTTATTTGTGGCTATGTCAGGGGCTCGACTATGCATCATCTCTTTATGGCTCAGCCGTGACCCCCCCCCCCCCCACATTTACAGGTTGGAGGGTAGATTGCTCGTAATCTACCATATGGAGATCTCACTATATGAGTGTAAGGGGGTCCAGAAAAGGCACCGGGGGCATAAGCTATGGGCCCGATTACTGAATGGTTGAGGGGAGCATTACATTAACACTTCAGGGATTATGGTGGTTACTACGTTGAATCCATTTTCACATATGTCTTTTTTTCTATCTACTTAGCTTCCTTTCAATGGCAACCATCACTCTATTGACTTAATAGCACTTTAATAGTATTAGATTTGTCTCTGCAACATGAACTTATTTTCTCTATGATCCGTATTGTTTATGAAATATCTTAGGTTCTAAGCACAAATCATGTGAGGTATGTTCTTCTATGTTTGAACCCGTTGATGTAATTCTGTATTTGTAAATTATTATATATATGAATAACAATTAAAAATTGACAAAGATTCGTTACTCACACATGTATGACACCAATACATTGAGAATGTTTTTTTTAAACCATTTTTTTAAATGAGAAACACCTGACCTGTGTGTTATATCTTACTTTTGATAGAATCTTATTGATTAACATGTTTTTATTATGATGAAGTTGGAAAGAAGGCATAAAAAGGTAATACCATAATAACAAGAGTTTTTGATTTTGTGTTATGTGCATTTATTTGGAAACACAAAATAAAAATAAAATGTTTTCAAGAAAAAAACAAGGAAAATGAAAAAAAAAGTCAATCCTGATGGATGAAACTACTACTGTAGAAGCAAAATGGGTTCAAGTCCAATGTACAAGTACAACTGTCCTCAAAAAAGGTAAATGTGCCCATGAAATAGTCCATATAGTGAATGGTAGACACACACTGGAGGAAATTAGATTCAGCGTCTCTTGGAGGTGGTGGTGGAGGTCTTGCCATCCCCCCCGGTGGCCCAGATAAGGTCCCCTCCTGGCGGGGGTGTCTACAGTTGCAGGTACTGGTGTGGGTGGATCAGTTTCCTGTTGTGGCAGGGCCTCCCTGTCTGTGGCTGAGGCAGGTATATTTTGGTCAGATGTTGAAGGACCACAGACAGGGGTAGATGGTACGTAAAAGTCCTGCACATGTGATGATAAATGTCAAACATCACCCCAGTCTGGGAGCACAAATTTGAGTTGAGATTCTAGATCTCTACCTTGTGCTCTCTCTGCACCTACTCGATGTCCCTGAGCTCCATTACGACCTGGCCCATCACGTCTCGGGACTATTGTAGTGCTCCTAAGACTTGGTCTTTGATAGTCTGGGTGACAGTGTACCCAGTGGCCTCACTTTGCTGACCCACAGATTCCCTCCCAGGACCGTTATTCCCACTGCCCTGTGCCCTTGAGGCAGTGTGCCCCATCACACTTTGTCCTGGCAGAACTGGAAGTGGTGGTGTTCCGCCTACAGCAGCCAGGACTGTGGGGCACAAGATGGATGTTGTATTCTTCTGGACACAGGAAATGGAGGTATCCTGAGGCTGAGAAAATTAAAAGTCTGGATTATACCTCATGTGTATTCAGCCACAAATGAAGCAACCTAAAAGTAAACATTTCATTAATGTCATAATTAGGCCTTTGTGTGATTTTATTATATCACACATACAATTTAATATACACAGATAAAGGGTTGAATAGATGTCCTGAAGAGAAAACAGTTATTTTGAAAGTGCACATTACAAGTACCAGACATTCAACCCAGCACAATAGAGAGGAAAATTGTGAACTAAACCAATACAAGGACTAGCAAGCTAAAAACGGACTAAAGTACAAATTATTGGAACTAATGGCATTGGTCATCATATGTACACTGCAAAGTAAATTGTGTATCAAAACTACTTATACTGTATTCAGCATGCCACAGAACATGACCAGCAAGCTTCAAGTCAACATACTATGATAGCAATTACATCAATTCAATGGAGTAAAAAAAGGTGACGACATACGGGATCAACACAGCAGATCAACAGCTGACATTTTCATACATGGCATAAAATGGTGATTGTAAAATTCATGCCACTTAGACATTTGTGCATATCTTGAAGAAAAGAGAGGTTGAGCAACATTATTTTCTGAGATATGGTTGTATTTTTCATCCACCATGACTGACAATTCTCATCTGTAAAACGTGGATTCCTCCTCCTTGCCAAAGTGAATGTCTAAAAAAATTAACTAGTGCCTCAAAAGTTGATGAAAAATAACACAAATGTAGGAAAAGTAAAAAAGAGAGGGAGAAAAATAAATGAACAAAACCTGACTTCTATGTGGCAAATTCGGCATAAAAATGCTCTGCTGCAGTGGAATGGCAAAGGATCATGATCTGAAATGAAGTGTGTTTTATAGTGTGGTTTGCAGGTGTTCACAATTGGCCAATATACATCAGGTTTGTGTTGCTAGCATATATCCAATAGTCATAGCCATTTATCCAATAGCCATAGTACAAAGTTGAACGGGTCCGGCTTCCGCCGTGGGGAGACCACTGCTGGTTCACCACCAGCATGACTTTAATATCTAAATATGGTCATTACAATCCCACTGTCCCAACTGTGACAGAAGTACTTGCCAGCATTGGAACTTGCCGTGTCATCTGTTGGGTATCGTTTGCGCGACAGAGTAGACTTCATCGGCGCAAACAGAAGTTGAATGTCCATAGATCTCCGTCAGTTTGATGCAGTGTTTGGGACTGCTGCAGGGGTGGGACGGCCATAGTGCTGCCAAGATCTAAAACAGGCCCTTTGACCCTTTCTAGCTCAGTGTGGATGGCACTGTGCTAATCCAATGCTTAAAAACTATATATTAATTTTTTTATATATATATATATATATATATATATATATATATATATATACACACACAAAAAACGCGAAAGAATTCTGTGTAGTTCCCAAATTTAGGTGGAGAGTAGCTCCAGTAAGGGGCACCTTGCAACACAGGCAACACTCTAGACTTACTCACCTCAAATGTCTGCTTATCTAGCAAAGTTTTTAAGCATAGGATCAACACAGTGCTATCCACGTTGAGCTAGATAGGGACAAAGTATTTTGCCATTTGTACAGCAAAATCTTTAAGCATAGGACTGACACAGTGTCATCCTTGCTGAGCTGTAAAATTACAAAAGCCATTTACCACTCCAGGCACAGTATTAGAGCTTTGGCCTGGGCAAATGTGTGTGTGTGTATATATATATATATATATATATATATATGTGTGTGTATATGTATATATTTGCTGAAAAAAGTCACAGGGAAGTTATAGTTAGGTTCCAAATTTACACGCAAAAAAAACATAGAATTTTAGCTGTTACAATTGGTTATTTCAAGTAAATATAACTCATACCCTAAGGTAACTATAACTTGTGCCCATGCCATGCACAGTTTTCTCATCAATAATTTTACTGCAAATGGTACAGTGGTATTATCAATGATGTCATAGAAGATGCCATGAATTATGTAGTATCTGGAGAAATTAGCAGTACATGGCAAAGGTGCATGTTATAGTTACTTTATAGCAACTACCACCCAGGTCAACCTGGAATGAATTAAAGCAACCTCTGACACGTGTTTCACTATCATCATAGCTCTTCATATAGCTTTAGCCTTATCTAGACACAAGGGAGCAGTATAGGTCAAAGCATATAAAAGCAATTCTCCTTCAGGTTTAGATAGCTGCATAAAGTATGCAAGAAACGTAGGACTCTGGGTAATTCCGAAGTTATATATATAAAATAAACGCAGTTTTATATATATATAAACGTAACTTTAAAAAAAACAGAAATTTAGCAGATATAGCTAGTAGCGCTATTAAAACTTAAGCCCTCCCATGCACTGCTTATGACATCATTATGATCATTTATCACATCACTGATGACATCTCAAATAACATAATTCATGATTTCACTGATAACATCATCCAATGAGTGTGCTAGTTTGTTTTATAGTTTACGTAGTGGAGGATAACTACTATATAACTTCTCAACCTAATTTTGTACAGCCTGTGTCCAGCTATAGATGTGTAGAGGTATTGAACGCAGTGTAAATGTTCACATTCAAGAGTAGCTCTGTGTGCAAGCAACAGTTGACTTGCATTCATTATGCTCCATACAACTTTTTGGTTCTGCATAAGACGTTTCCAACAGGAGAAAGATTCTACGTAATGGATACTATCTTTTGTAAGCAGCATTGACTTATTAGAGAGAATTGCGTCAGCATGATAATTTATACTTAACATGGAAGAGTGTGTGCATCAGGTATTAACCTGTATGTGTGCTTGTTTTACTTGAGAAGAGGTTCTATCCGTAACATTTCACCACAGTATGACAGGTGCAGGTAGAATGATCTTTAGCACCTCCACATCTTGGTTATTTTTAGCAAATGGTGTTTTTTTTTTTGACAACTATGGGGTAGAATGTACAATGTTTTTAGTAGATTCTTCTCATGAGAGTTTCCCTGTTTACAAACAGTGTAGTATAGAATGAACTCTCTGCATAGGTAAACGTTTACAGTACTCAGTTCTATACTGATATGTGCTTCATTTCCTAATGTAAGTTTGGTGTGTGTCAGATGTTTGACACAGATAAAAGCTGTCTATAGTAGGGTGTTTGTTTTGGAATTGACATTCAATATTTTGACTTTCTTGGAACAGTTGTATATAGATTTTACACTGTACTCAATGATGGTTCCTGATATATCTGTGGTCAATTGTTAATGTGAACTATGCTACGTGTAAAGGTACAACAATTTATACAGCAACATGTGGGAAAACAAAGCTTGGATTATGTTATATGTGATGTCATCAACAATGTCTTTTCAGGTATAATGAGTGATGTCATAAATTATGTCATAGAACATGTCATGGGTGATGTCATGTGAGGTTATAAACAGTGCATGGCAGGTGCACAAGCTATAGTTAGTGCTACTAACTATAACTGCTGAATTTCTGTTTTTTTTTGGTTCAAAACATTAATGTTGACACTGAGAAATTCACCTAACTATAACGTTACTTTAACTTTTGGTTTTATGTGTCTATATGATAGAATGACTGCATCATATAAGCTGTGTTCAGACATTATTTTAGTAAAATATATATTTTTAATTGTAACAAAACAGGATATGGTTCCCAGTTTGCAAAATCTCTGGAAAAGGTGTTTGAGAATTAAACAGATAAATACATCAATAGAAATTGTTTATTTGCTCAGTTATTTGAACTCTGATATCAAGACATGTCTCCAGCAATGTTTTTTGATGTATCATTACTCTTGTGAGCGGATCATAAGATGCTCATAGGACACTTGTGAGATCGTAAACTTCTACATTTTATTGTAATTTATTGTATATGGTACTTTGTCAATTTTTTCTGTTACAATTTAAAAGTATACAGTAGTAAAGAAAAGATGACTGGATATATTTTTTAAAGTGATGGCTCTCGCGGCTCGCTTGCAGGAGCCGCATGTGATGTTTGGACTGAATATCAGATGAAAAACAACAAGATACAGAAATATTGTTTTAAGAATATTGGGACATCAAATATATCATGAACAGGAAGATCAAAGGTAAAAATTTTGTTATAAGTGATTTTAGTATCATGAAAAATATTTATGTACGCAACATTGTTATATGCAATATTGTTTTTGTGGTGTTAATTAGTATTTAATGTGTTGTATTTATTATATCTGTCTGTTTTTTTATTTGCTTTGATTGTAGTAGAGCATTTACATTTTTAAAAGGAAACAAATATTTTTTTAATGTATTAATGTTTTTGAATAATTATTTAAATATTTTTAGTAGATGGATGTTGGGTTATTAGGCAATAACAATGATGAGTTTTTAACAAAATGAGTATCCAAATTTTAAATTTTAATTTAATTATTTTAAAGATTTGCGACTTTTGGAATTTAAAAATATATTGTATTACAATAATATTTTATAGAAATGCCACATTTGATAATACATAGTATAGATTTTAATGGAATTTATTATAATATTTTTAAATATATTATTTTGAATACTCTGCGATTAGACCCTTAAATTAATCTTGTACCTAAGATATTTTTGGTTCTTCCTATTGGTGAAGACCCTCTTCTCTACTCAGTACCTAAAACGCTTGGGGTAGTTTTGGCATGAGGCATAGTGCCTTGACTTTGAAGCTCTTTTCCATCACTCTGGATCGCTAGTTATTGCACCCACACTTAGTGGGGGCTTGCAACATGACACCATGTTATGTGTTTATTGAGTTGGGTAACAATAAGCATCTGTCATTCAACGCCAAGATGACCTTCTGGGTGAACATGAGCTTCACAAATACACATGTTCTGTTATTTCATTTAGAATTATACCAATATGTCCCAAGGGTTAAGTTTTGTGTCCTTATTTCTGTTCTTTCAGAGCTGCGAAGTTTTATCCCTGATTGATTCTGTTATTATTAATTACATTACCCATGAGGTACCCATCCTGACATTAAGATTACTATTGGTATAGTCAGTTGGTAACAACTTTTAATAGGCTACATGGTGTCCTAGTCCCTACCAGTATAATTATTTACTTTTGAACCCTGTAGATGCCTACCTTTTTGGACCTTATGAAGTCTCCATTCCAATTTGATGCTCATGGGTTGAACATCGAAATATGTGTTGAATTAAATGTACTTTTTGCTACAAGCAGAACTTGCTGGGTCATTTGAGACCTGGGCTCCCTTGTTATGAAAATGTAAACATTTAAGTCAATTTTATGTTGGTTTCTTAAACACTGCACGCAATTGCTCACTGTCTTACACCATTCACTAAACACTGCGTCGTTCACATGTAGCACCTACTGTTATGTTGTAAAAACTTATTTGTAAAATATTGTTATTGTATATATCTATATCTATATATATATCTATATGAATCTTGCACAGGCTTTTGCATCCAAAATAAATGGATACCTACTAAACAGCTGAAGTCTGAAAACTTGAGTGCACATCATTATTACTGCCTAGGAACTGAAAACTGTTTACCTCCCCAAGGGATACATTTTTTGTGTAAGGTATACATAAAAAGCTGTGGAGAGGAACTGCCCTGTTTGCTGATACATCTGTCTTGCATGATAAATATGCGTACTACAGTGTGGGAAGAGACTGGGCCCGCTCATTTGGCCTGTCTGTTGGATGGGTGTGCAAATTAGACTGTAAAAGGGACTTACCTCTCTAATCATTGCTCTCCCCATGACGACAGATGTACAAGTAAGGTGTAGAGATTAAATTACCTCTGTGCTGAGAAGTCTTTCTTGAATAACAACTACACAGGCTTTGGTATCGAAACACACTGCCCTGTCAACTAAGACATCTCCTCAGAGTAATATATATGCAAAGTAGACTCTGGGTAGAAACTGTTCTCTTGGTGCATACCTTTCTTCATAGTGATGAATGTCCATAGGAGAGTTGAAACTGGAATATCCTCTCTGTTGAAAAATGTGTCTTACACAACTGGTGTCCATACTTGATTGTAAGGGCATACTCACCTCTATTTCAGACATCTCCCAACATTTTTTACACTTATGAGCAGGCTCCAATGTCTTCCCCCCTTATTTGCCTACCAGTTTTTTATTCATTATAACTTATTTTTTTCAGTCTTTTAGCAACCTTAGCCTGATAGAGAGTGTTTGATTTCAGGTATATATTAGCAGCTAGATGGAAAGAAAGTTTCAGTAAAGCACCATATCCATAAATTACAGTTCACAAAGCCTAGCTCATGAAGAGTTAGCTCGTGCTTCTGAACTACGCAGCTGTTTAGTCACTGCCACATCCTTCCACCCAAAAAACACTGTCCTTCAAGACTAACCAAAAACTAGCTTCCTGTCGAATTTGGTGTAATTCCATTCAGCAGTTTTTGCTAAAACCTGTCCTAAAGAAGTTCATGGAAAATGCATGGAGATTTTACATTTTGGGACCCCCCTTCTTTCTCACCCCTGCCTGACAAATAACCCCTAACCTTTCTGGGAAGGAGCTGAGATGAATTAATGTTCTTTTTGGAAAGTTTCATGAAGATTTATCAAATGGGCTGAAGTTATTAGCAAACCAAAAAACGCTCTGTCTTTGGAAAAGCAGACCTAATTGTAACTACATTGAATACTTTATGTATATATCATTTTTTGCATTAATAAAAATAAATATATTTGACACCGGTAATGATAGTGTGCATTTATATAATATGAATATGCTCATTTATTTTAAAAAAATGCAAATTACATGTGTCTATTAAATTGATTCAGTACTTTGTGTGTGTGTGTGTGTGTATAAACAGAGAGCAAACCAAAGGTTACAGGGAGTTATAGTTAGGAAATAGATTTTTTTTTTTAAACATAGAAATCCACTTAAAAAGCCAAAGATACAAGTCACTATCTAGCTCGGCGAGGATAGCACTGTGCTAATCCTATGCTTAAAGACTTTGCTAGATAAGCAGACATTTGAGGTGAGCAAATCTAGAGTGTCGCTGGTGTTGCAGGGTGCTCCTTACTAGAGCAGCTCTCCACCTAAAATTGGGAACTTCCCAGAGTTCTCCTTTGTTTTTTGCATAATTTATGTGTCGCTCTATCCCTGAAAGGGTTTTGGTTTGACTTATACTGGGTGCTCCCTTGTGTCTGGACAAAGCTATACCCCTCTGAAGAGCTCTAATAAGAGCGAAACACGTGTCAGGGGTTGCTTTACTCATTCCAGGTTGGCTTGGATGGTATTTGACCAGTCCAAAGCTGTAATACTGTGCCTGGAGTAGTAAATGGCTTTTGTCATTTTACAGCTCGGCAAGGATGACACTATGTCAATCCTATGCTTAAAGATTTTGCTGTACAAATGGCAAAAGACTTTGTCACTATCTAGCTCGGCGAGGATAGCACTGTGCTAATCCTATGCTTAAAGACTTTGCTAGATAAGCAGACATTTGAGGTGAGCAAATCTAGAGTGTCGCTGGTGTTGCAGGGTGCTCCTTACTAGAGCAGCTCTCCACCTAAAATTGGGAACTTCCCAGAGCTCTCCTTTGTTTTTTGCATAATTTATGTGTCGCTCTATCCCTGAAAGGGTTTTGGTTTGAGATATATATATATATATATACAGTATATATATATATATATATATTTATTTTTTTTAGTTTCTTTTTTTGTATTGAAATAAAGGTTCAAAATATGTTATAGTTAGGAAATAGAATTGAAAAAACCTTAGAAATTCCCTTTAAAAAGCAAAGGTTACAGGGAGTTTTAGTTAAGTTCTGTATTTACCCGCACAAAACCAGAGAAATTCAGCAGTTATAGTTTGCGTTATTTCTAGTAACTATAACTCTCAACCTAAGGTAACTATAACTCGTGCCACCACCATGCACAGTTTTTTCTTCAATAATTTGTCTTCTAATGTTTCATTGATATTTTTATTCATACTATGAACGTTGTCATGAGTGCTGTAATATGTTGGGTATATAGCAGTGCAGGGCGCAGGCATTAGTTATAGTGCTCGCCGTGCCCCTATAACCACCCAACCCCACGCCGCTCACAACCTTTGGCCGTGGGCAGTGGGAGTTGGCCAGAGGGATTGTCTCTCTGGGTGTGAGAGGGTGTCTCTGCATGTGAGGGTGGCTATGCATGTGTCTTTCTGGGTATGAGAATGGGTATGAGAGGGTACATGTGGGTGATTGAGCGTGTGATTGTGTTCCATTAGATGAAAAATGCATTCACCTTCACAAAGTATTTCAGATAATTTTTCAATATGGAATTACGGAGTAAACTCACTTGCTTTGCCTTTGCCATGCACAGGAGGTGGGATCATTTGTCCTTCCCAGGAGTGGAGCTTCAACTGGGACAGCTGTTACATTTATATTTGTTGGTGCTTCCTGTTGAGGTTTAATTTCTGTGAAATGAGAATCATGGCCAGAACAGAAGCTCAACTGCTTGTTAAGCCAGCAAGAGTCCACAGTTTTGCACAAAGTCTATCCAACTGTAACACTTTCTACTGGTCATTTAGTAAGTGCTACCTCGTTTGTTGAATGTCCAGTGTGGGGAGGGGGGTCGCACAGCCCCCCTCCCTCAGCCGATTTTAGTCCCGGGGACCCCATTACCCAGGGCCCACTGCAATTCAATGAGGGGGCATGTCGTCCCGCCCCCCCCAGCCAATTTTGGACCCAGGGACCCCATCCCTTGGGGCCCAGTCCGATAGTATATCTTTTTTTGGGGGGGATAGGGGCCACACGGCCCCCCTACCTGGCCCGATGTCAGCCCTGGGGACCCACTCTTGGGGCCTGGCCATGTCACCTTGGTGCCCCTCAGTTACCATTGTTGGGGGACACAATGAGAGCCTAAGGGCCCCCACGGACCCAGCCGGCTCCCTGCCTCCTGTGAGAGCCGGCATTGCTGTCACAGACCGGGAGCTGCTAAACATGCAGTTCTCTGTCTGTGAGAGCAATGGTTTCCTCTGTTTCTTTGCGTACATGTCTGTTTGACAGCTCTCTATTGCTGGAACCAGAGTGTTTACTGTGACTTGGCAGGAGCTGTCAAAGCTCTTAAACTTCTGAACGAATTTACACTAAATAACAAAAGCATAACCTGCATATCGAAAGCTACCTTTCTACCAAATTTGGTATAATTCCATCCAGTGGTTCGGTCTGTTGTCATGTTCAAAACTCCTATGGAAATTAACATGTGAAACCCATGTTTTTTGAACCCTCCTTTTTCTCAGCCCCTGCCTGACTGTTCACCCTGAAACTTCAAATGTGCAACAAGAATAACCAGCACACTTGTCTTGGAACATTTCATGAAGAGTTGTCAGACGGTACCAAAGACTTAGGCAAGTCAAAAACACTTTTTCTATAGAAACATGATCCTAACTATGACTTCCAACTGGTGATAAATTACTGAAGAAGAACAAAGGTTAGAGGGACATTATAGTTAAGTTGATGTTTCACCCATACAAAGCCATAGAAATTCAGCAGTTATAGTTATATCTATACTTATGTTGAGAAACTATCACTTGTTGCCAAAATTTACTTTCCAGCATGAGTTTTAGTTTCTTCAGATAAGTATAACGTTAAGTACAACTTTAACTGCTGAATTTCTATGTTTTGTTATGGGTAAAGCGTCAACTTAACTATAACATCCCTATGACCTTTGGTTGTTTCAGTGAATTACTAATTTTTTTAACAGACATGTTGTAAGGAAATGCCTCCTTGGCATGGTTGCCCCCTGACTTTTTGCCTTTGCTGATGCTATGTTTACAATTGAAAGTGTGCTGAGGCCTGCTAACCAGGCCCCAGCACCAGTGTTCTTTCCCTAACCTGTACTTTTGTATCCACAATTGGCAGACCCTGGCATCCAGATAAGTCCCTTGTAACTGGTACTTCTAGTACCAAGGGCCCTGATGCCAAGGAAGGTCTCTAAGGGCTGCAGCATGTCTTATGCCACCCTGGAGACCTCTCACTCAGCACAAACACACTGCTTGCCAGCTTGTGTATGCTAGTGAGAACAAAACGAGTAAGTCGACATGGCACTCCCCTCAGGGTGCCATGCCAGCCTCTCACTGCTTATGCAAGTATAGGTCAGTCACCCCTCTAGCAGGCCTTACAGCCCTAAGGCAGGGTGCACTATACCATAGGTGAGGGTACCAGTGCATGAGCATGGTACCCCTACAGTGTCTAAACAAAACCTTAGACATTGTAAGTGCAGGGTAGCCATAAGAGTATATGGTCTGGGAGTTTGTCAAACACGAACTCCACAGCACCATAACGGCTTCACTGAAAACTGGGAAGTTTGGTATCAAACTTCTCAGCACAATAAATGCACACTGATGCCAGTGTACATTTTATTGTAAAATACACCACAGAGGGCACCTTAGAGGTGCCCCCTGAAACTTAACCGACTGTCTGTGTAGGCTGACTAGTTCCAGCAGCCTGCCACACTAGAGACATGTTGCTGGCCCCATGGGGAGAGTGCCTTTGTCACTCTGAGGCCAGTAACAAAGCCTGCACTGGGTGGAGATGCTAACACCTCCCCCAGGCAGGAGCTGTAACACCTGGCGGTGAGCCTCAAAGGCTCACCCCTTTGTCACAGCACCGCAGGACACTCCAGCTAGTGGAGTTGCCCGCCCCCTCCGGCCCGGCCCCCACTTTTGGCGGCAAGGCCGGAGAAAATAATGAGAATAACAAGGAGGAGTCACTGGCCAGTCAGGACAGCCCCTAAGGTGTCCTGAGCTGAGGTGACTCTAACTTTTAGAAATCCTCCATCTTGCAGATGGAGGATTCCCCCAATAGGGTTAGGATTGTGACCCCCTCCCCTTGGGAGGAGGCACAAAGAGGGTGTACCCACCCTCAGGGCTAGTAGCCATTGGCTACTAACCCCCCAGACCTAAACACGCCCTTAAATTTAGTATTTAAGGGCTACCCTGAACCCTAGAAAATTAGATTCCTGCAACTACAAGAAGAAGGACTGCCTAGCTGAAAAACCCCTGCAGAGGAAGACCAGAAGACGACAACTGCCTTGGCTCCAGAAACTCACCGGCCTGTCTCCTGCCTTCCAAAGATCCTGCCCCAGCGACGCCTTCCAAAGGGACCAGCGACCTCGACATCCTCTGAGGACTGCCCCTGCTTCGAAAAGACAAGAAACTCCCGAGGACAGCGGACCTGCTCCAAGAAAAGCTGCAACTTTGTTTCCAGCAGCTTTAAAGAACCCTGCAAGCTCCCCGCAAGAAGCGTGAGACTTGCAACACTGCACCCGGCGACCCCGACTCGGCTGGTGGCGATCCAACACCTCAGGAGGGACCCCAGGACTACTCTAAGACTGTGAGTACAAAAACCTGTCCCCCCTGAGCCCCCACAGCGCCGCCTGCAGAGGGAATCCCGAGGCTTCCCCTGACCGCGACTCTTTGAATCCTAAAGTCCCGACACCTGGGAGAGACCCTGCACCCGCAGCCCCCAGGACCTGAAGGACCGGACTTTCACTGGAGAAGTGACCCCCAGGAGTCCCTCTCCCTTGCCCAAGTGGAGGTTTCCCCGAGGAATCCCCCCCTTGCCTGCCTGCAGCGCTGAAGAGATCCCGAGATCTCTCATAGACTAACATTGCGAACCCGACGCCTGTTTCTACACTGCACCCGGTCGCCCCCGCGCTGCTGAGGGTGAAATTTCTGTGTGGGCTTGTGTCCCCCCCGGTGCCCTACAAAACCCCCCTGGTCTGCCCTCCGAAGACGTGGGTACTTACCTACAAGCAGACCGGAACCGGGGCACCCCCTTCTCTCCATTCTAGCCTATGTGTTTTGGGCACCACTTTGAACTCTGCACCTGACCGGCCCTGAGCTGCTGGTGTGGTGACTTTGGGGTTGCTCTGAACCCCCAACGGTGGGCTACCTTGGACCAAGAACTGAACCCTGTAAGTGTCTTACTTACCTGGTAAAACTAACAAAAACTTACCTCCCCTAGGAACTGTGAAAATTGCACTGTGTCCACTTTTAAAACAGCTATTTGTCAATAACTTGAAAAGTATACATGCAATTTTTATGATTTAAAGTTCCTAAAGTACTTACCTGCAATACCTTTCGAATGAGATATTACATGTAGAATTCGAACCTGTGGTTCTTAAAATAAACTAAGAAAATATATTTTTCTATACAAAAACCTATTGGCTGGATTTGTCTCTGAGTGTGTGTACCTCATTTATTGTCTATGTGTATGTACAACAAATGCTTAACACTACTCCTTGGATAAGCCTACTGCTCGACTACACTACCACAAAATAGAGCATTAGTATTATCTATTTTTACCACTATTTTACCTCTAAGGGGAACCCTTGGACTCTGTGCATGCTATTCCTTACTTTGAAATAGCACATACAGAGCCAACTTCCTACACATGTTAATATAAACAGCGCCACTGACAATTGAACCCCCTGGTAAAAGTGTATAATGCACAATGTGTGCCTGCTGCCAGGTATCGGTCAGGGATCTAGGGTTATAACAGCTCCTCTTTCCAGCTTGAAGAAAACCTCATATGTCGGAGGCTTTTGCAGCTACCACTGACAGCCTTACATCACACATGCTGAGTTAAATCCATGCTATGTTGAGGATAGAGTCCAACTGGACCCATTATTGTTGTGGATTAGCGTGTGGGTTAATCAGAGAGCACAACTCTGTAGAGATATTATATCGGACTGTCTTAGTCTGGGCAGAGGGCATGCCACTCCTTTGCTGAGTAACATCTTGAAAACGTTCAAGGTGTTAGGGCTGTCTTCTATGTATACGTCCTCTTTGAGTATAAAGAAAGAAGACAAACTGAGGGTAAGGAACCTTTTCTGGAAAGTTTGTGATAAAAGAAGGATGCAAATTGAGTTGGTGAAAAGCACTGTGCTGGTTTATTTTAGGTATTTCTCCACTGAGGAACTTGCTCTTTAACTCTCCTTAGAACTCACACAACAGGATTTCTCAACCCTCTTTTAAGATCACTGGGTCTCTGTAGATGTAGAGAGGCCCTGTTTTATCTTCAGTACTTCAGATATTTGTTTTAGGGTGTGCTTATTTCTCAACGCAGCAGTTCAAGCCAGGAAAAGCATGGAGGATAATCATCTTGGTACAGTTACGTAATATTGATTCAATGTGCCTCCTTGCTCATGATGTGTTTTTGTATTTTATTAATTGTCATTCTATATTTCCGTTATTGAAGTACTTATGTCGTAGTTGAACATGGCTGTTTTTAAATCTGTGTTATTTCATATTCCTAGTACATGGCTGTATTTTATTGAATAGTGTTTTTTATAGCTTGATATGGCTAAATAAAGATTTTGAATTATATATACATTTATCTATCTATCTATCTATGGTATCTAGCTCTCTCTCTCTCTCTCTCTCTCTCTCACACACAGAGCCTGCTACTCAGAAGGAGGTGTCAGAACAGGCTGATTGAAAGTGCATTTGAAGCTGCATTTTTGGCAAGAGAAGGGGCTCATGTGTCAAAACATGTGGACATTTACTGGCAATGGTAACAGTACTCAGGATTACCTTGATGATGAGGATATTAAAGTTTGGTTTGTAAGGGTCAGGGATTGTAATATTTATTACCCCACTGAAGGGACAACCTTGCCTTACCAAAAGCCCCAGATATCTCCAGTGATGAAGGCATTTTTAGTCATTATCCACATAAAGGACCTCAATTACTCCAGATCTTTGCAGCTGACATCGGAGTGGAAAGATGTGGACAATCAGGCTTTCCCCTGGTTCCCGGTTTGAAGGTATAATTTACAGAAACCTAGTGGAAAAGTTTCCGCCTACGGTGAGAGTGGACTCCGTGATGGAAGGTACACAACTTTAGTCCATTTAATCACTGCTGAAAAATTTCCAAGCATTAGATCACATTAACAATGGCGTAGATTTAGCATCGGCCCTTATTGTCATGTGACAAATGTGTTTTCTTTCCAATGTTTCCTGTGACCTGTTGGGAGCAGCTGCATTGTCTTTAGAAGCTGCGGAGGCCTCCAGACACCAGAGGACACTCAGTATTACTCATGCACCTTCTCTCATTGGAGCAAGGCTGCTTGGTCCACAACTGGAGGATTTGTTGCAACTGGTACGTTTAGCCTTCAGAGGGAGAGGAGATCCACATAAAAGAGTTTGAGCCAGTCTCTTTCTGAAAAAAATGAATTACTGTATGCTGCCCTCTTTTTTTGCACCAAGTGCACCATCTGCCCTAATCCCAGCAAGAAAAAGTCACACCAGGCCCACTTTTAATTGTAAAACATTCATAATCGTGATGAAGAGGGCCCATTGGCAAAAGTCTCACTGTGCCTGTTTCACTAATGATAGCTACTCATGATAGCTACTGCCTTGATGTTGCCTCGGACCTTTGTTAACAACATTGGCTTCTATCTTATCCCATCCCTCTCCCTCTCATCTCTCTAATGCAGCTACGGCATCAATAATACCCACAGCTCTGCAAAGCAGACTGCCTAATCTGCTGACTCACCAGGGCCATTATGTCTAGACCAGGTACCCAAAGCAGGCTTTCTACCACTTTGCGTAAATAACAACCCTCCGCTCTGTTGCTTGGGCCCTGTTCCAATGGCAATAGTGGTGACCTGGGCCCTAACACAAGCAAATAAAATGGGAGGCGGGGGCTCCTGTGTCCTGTGCTGTGATGCAGGTAGTAGAGAACTAAAGCAAAAACATTCCTTCTTGCCAAAGTGCCAGCTGCCTGAAAGAAATGTAAATGTGTGCAATGGTTAATCAACAAACATAAAGGCTGCTTTGTAGCCAGTGAAAGTGTTAATTAATAGTCACTCAACTTCATGGTAACAAATATTCATTCTTTTTAAGAGGTAATATATGTCTATTAAAAGGAGTGCACCCTTTTAATGGACACATATAAACATATTTACACTAAAATAGTCTAAATGCTTATCACTAAAATGTTTATTTTTAAATCAGTTGTTTTATCTTAAACAGTATTTTCCAGCAGCCTGTGTTATACAGCTTGATACAATATTAAAATAATGACATTGACAGTGATTCCTGACACACTCTGGGACCTTGTAGCAGTATAAACAAATCACTAATCCTTACTGCACCAATCAGCATTTAATTCTGTGGCTCTCTGCTCACACACGAAGAGATCAGCAATTATCACATTATCCAACTGAAGTGTCATAAAGTACAATAGTATATTGCCCCTTGATTAGTTTACCTTGCATGTGAGTGTGGAAAAAATAATAAAATGTTAAATTCTTTCGTTTTTTTTTAGCCATGTCTTTACTCTCACTGGCCCTATCCCGTGCACCGCAGTAGTAGCATCCACACAGTTTTTTATGGACTTTAAGTGCTGCATTTAAATAAAGACAGGATAGAAACGCGCCTTTCATGCTTCAAGGCTATATTCATTTACATGTAATTGCAGAGCCATTTGTGCCCCTCTGGGTACACGTCCACAGCCCCCCAGGGGGATGCGCCCCACAGTTTGAAGACCTCTGCTCTATGTTGACTAGATATTTAAAAGCAACCATTGCAGTTTATGGCACAAAAGGGACAATCAATAAATTAATCAGTATGGATTTATAGAAAGTGGCTAATCACCTGCCTGGGTATCCAGGCGCAGAAAGCATAGTTGTTAAGGGATTCAGTCAAACAGACAGGTCTTGAGTCCTTTCCTGTGTTCCAGAAGAGAGAATGAGTTACATAAGTGAAGGGGGGGTGTTCCAGTATATCGCCACGAGGGAGGTGAAGGAGCATCCTCCACTGCTGCTACATTGGATTACGGGGAGTGCGCGCGAGGGAGAAGAAGGCAGACCGCAGGAGTCTGGAGGGTTGGTGGAAGTTCAGGCGGTGGTTAATGTAGGTCCTTGATTGTAAAGGGCTTTGTAGATGTGGCTCAGCATCTTGAATTGATATCTCTTCTAAATGGGAAGCCAGAGGAGCTTCTTGAGGTGGGGCGTGATATGGGTCCAATTTGGGGAGGTCAAAAAATGACTCTGGCCGCTGAGTTCTGTATGGTCTGCAGCCTCTTCAGGAGGTGCATGGAGAGTCTTACTTGGAGTGTGTTGCTATAGTCCAGCCACCTATGTATAGCGTCACAATGGTAACTCCGAACATGGCCATGTAACATGTCTAAGATCATGGAATTGTCACCCCAATACCATTCTGGTATTGGGGGGACAATTCCATGATCCCCCGGGTCTCTAGCACAGAACCCGGGTACTGCCAAACTGCCTTTCCGGGGTTTTCACTGCAGCAGCTGCTGCTACTGCCAACCCCTCAGACAGGTTTCTGCCCCCCCTGGGGTCCAGGCAGCCCTGGCCCAGGAAGGCAGAACAAAGGATTTCCTCTGAGAGAGGGTGTTACACCCTCTCCCTTTGGAAATAGGTGTGAAGGGCTGGGGAGGAGTAGCCTCCCCCAGCCTCTGAAAATGCTTTGATGGGCACAGATGGTGCCCATCTCTGCGTAAGCCAGTCTACACCGGCTCAGGGATCCCCCAGCCCTGCTCTGGCGCGAAACTGGACAAAGCAAAGGGGAGTGACCACTCCCCTGAGCAGTACCTCCCAGGGGAGGTGCCCAGTGCTCCTCCAGTGTGTCCCAGACCTCTGCCATCTTGGAAACAGAGGTGTTGGGGGCACACTGGACTGCTCTGATTGGCCAGTGCCAGCAGGTGATGTCAGAGATTCCCTCTGATAGGTTCTTACCTCTCTTGGTAGCCAATCTTCCTTCCTTGGTAGCCAAACCTCCTTTTCTGGCTATTTAGGGTCTCTGCTTTGGGGAATTCTTCAGATAACGAATGCAAGAGCTCACCAGAGTTCCTCTGCATCTCGTCTTCGCCTTCTACCAAGAATCGAGTGCTGACTGCTCCAGGATGCTTGCAAAACCGCAACAAAGTAGCAAGACGACTACCAGCAACATTGTAGCGCCATTGTAGCGCCTCATTCTGACAGCTACCAAAATGTATTTCCGATACCTATACTGGTATAGGACGGGATGGTTTGGGAGCCAAGCTGAAGAAATTGGAAGTACACAGTACCACCCCTAAGGAAGGTACTAAACAGATGCAAGAAGGTTCGAAAAAGAGCTGGGAGAAGCCTAAACAATTTAAAGAAAGACAGAATAATAGAGCAGATTCTCCACATCCAGAGAACTCCGAAAGGAGATATACTCTCAGAAATAGGGAGAATATTAGAACACCTGATAAATATACTGATTCACGTCCCTCTCGTTCCTTTCAGGACGCTCCAGATAGGCGTAGCGAGAGAGGGGGCCGTCCTGACCGACGTCCGGACTACTTGAGACAAAAGAAAGACTCACCACAGTCCACAGTAAAAAAAGAACAGACTTCGCAACAAAAGTGACAGTTTAAAAAGAAAAAGGTAGCAGCATATCGCTTAAAAATGCCAATACACTTGCCAACTTTGCTAAAGAACAAGACGTGGGCAGTGCACTGCTAGACAGCGTGGCAGAGGTCACAATATGTCGCCAAAGTCTGAAAGAACATCTGGATGCAACAACAACTAGCGAGTTTGTTGCAGTTGAAATGGTGGACGTGCGTGTACTCCCACCAGATAGACTTTATGACCTACCTAAAGATCCAGATTGAGGGAGATGTAGAACGCACCATTGGTGTGATCTTTTGGGACGAACTTAATTTGTGACATCCTATTAGCTGAAAGAGACTGGCCGCCTGAACACGTCCGTAAACTCCCACATGGGGAAAATGTCATTTTGCCTTCTTTCGCCAATCTTGTTCCAGCGGCTAAAAAGGAAGCATACGCTGTCAGTTGGGCTCTAGCACAGGCACTTGCATTATACCGCAATCATGTAGGTTGGGGCAGCGATTCCCCATGCCATGTAATACCTATTAGGTCCATATCCCAGCCTCAGCCACAATATCCAGTTAGATGCGAGGCGAAAGGTCCAGTGAGAGAAATCCTCACTCAGCTGGAATATCAGTGGGTAATTGAGCCCAGTGCCTCTGCAATGAATAACTCATTATTCCCAGTTGCGAAGCCAGATCATTCCTATAAAATAGTATTAGATTACAGACATTTAAACAGCCACACTCACACATGTGCTATACAAAACTAACATAGCACAGCACTAATAAATAACATAGGGCCAGATGTAGCAAAGGTTTTTACCCATTCTGTGTCTATGGGAAAAAGTGTTCGTACATATGGCCCATAGTGTTGAAAAAATATAAAACGACGTTGGATATATCCAACGGGTTTTTCTGTCAGAATTTAGCGGAAGAAAGTAGGGACCTGAGTGCATTCTCATTTGGCTCCCAAAAGCGCTTTTGCAGATTACTCCAGGGCTATAAGAACAGCCCAGGAATGTTCTCAGTCCGAGTAACGTCGATATTACATAATGTTGATCCTGAGGCGTTATCCTATGTGGATGATATTTACCTCACAGACGACGATCTGAACATTCACATTGTAAGGATCGATCGCATAATCATGGGGTACGCAAAAGTCAGTAATAAATTCAATTTAAAGAAAAGTAAGATCGCGTTTCTCAGTGTACTGTTTCTGGGATATGAACTATCAAATGAGGGAAAGAGCTTGGCCCCACACTTCCTGGAAAAATGTGCACAATTGCACCCACCGAATACGTTAAGGAAACTACAGTCACTGCTTGGTTTCTTTAATTTTGGCAGAACGTACATTCCTGACTATGCACAAGGCATTAAGCCGCTATATGACTTAATACGCCCAGATTTCTATAGCAGACACTGGACAATTAAACATACACCCATCCTTAGGGATTTGCAACAGGATGTGCTAGAAGCTTAACACTTACACACTCGCAACAACAAGAAAAATGTGGTCATCAGAATAATTGCTGGTGCACTTGGGTTCACATATGTCACCTTCAATGAGGATGACACGGTGCCCATAGCATATAAATCTCATCTATACTTGAAAGCAGAGCAACTCTTTGTGCCCATAGAGAAAATTCTAACTGCAGTTCAGATAGCTGTTGCACAGGGGAAACGCATCATTGTCGTTACCCCGGTGCCGGCACTGCAGGCCATCACCAAAGCGAGCGTTCCTAACGCCAAAGCATTACATCCACGCTGGATTCAGTGGGCGACTTCTCTGACAGCTACTGATGTGGATTATGTTTTTGATCCAAAACTTCAGACACAAGAATTTCTCCAATACGAACAAGAGTGCCCCGCTCCTTTACATCTTTTGCCTTTAAACAACTATGATACTATCATTTATACTGATAGTTCCGCCCAACCGGCTGTAGGTACCAGTCATCAATACTCAGCCACTTGCGCAGCCGTGAGTGGAGTGATGAAGGATGGAATTTTCCACTCTCACAATACCTATACGCAGACCCTAGGAGATTGCACAGCTCAGTTGGCTGAACTTAAAGCCTTGATTTTAGCGCTAGAAAAGACTGAGACAGGAAGACTGACTTTGATAGTCTGTGATTCATATTATTGCGTTCAGTCCTACAATGATTATCTTACTCATTGGAAACTGAACGGGTTCAGAGATTCCAAAGGGAACACCATAAAACACAGAATACGGTGGGGGAGGGTGGCTGATCTTAAGGAGAAGCTACTGTGTGTCCATGTAGTACATACATTGGGCCACCAACGTGTAGGAGTACACGTTATCGATAATACTTTGGCTGATGAAGCAGCCAAATCGGCAGTGGCTACGGCTTCTGTGGCTTCAGTAACTCGTTCCCATACGAGATTGGATAATGAAATTCTGACTGCCGTAAAAGCTTTGGCTGAGGGCAAGTCTCTCCCAAAAGGGTACCCTACAAACTATTGTTACCATATCAGTGCACAGAATGTTGCCTACGCAACAATCCCTGGGGTTGGAGATCGGGTGATCCCCAACGAAGACCAGAGGTTAGATCTAGTGAAAGCAGTGCATGAGGGTGTTGCCTCTGCTCATGCTAGTGTTTCGGCCACGATAACGCTCTTACAGAAATGCTTCTGGTGGCCTGGTCTATGCAGACGGACAAAACAATACGTTCTTGGTTGTGACATCTGCCAGCAAATTAAGGGCTCTAACATCAAACGCCCACCACAGACATCCCTCTTAGTGTCCAACAGGCCACTACAATGTGTGTACCTGGACCATTCGGTCCACTTCAACCTGATGGTGCATACAAATATATCTTGGTCGCTGTAGATTCTTGTTCTAGATTCCTGTGGGTATGGCCGCAGCGGTCGGCTGACGCTCGGACAGTTATAAAAGACTTGCTGATCTTTATCTGTACATATGCAGTTGCAGCATTCCATTCGGCCCAGGGCCCTGCATTTGCCTCTAAGGCCTTCAGGGACACCATGGGGACGATGGGTGTTGAACTCCATTACTCCTCACCATACCATCGGTCGTGGAGAGGCGGAATCGTGATCTAAAGCAGTCCTTAACACCTAGAGTATTAGGTTCTGGCCACAGCTGGCTACATCACCTATATGGGGTCCAGAGAGCACTGAATAATCTGCCAAGACGGTTCTTGGGGGGACGAACACCCTATGAGGTTCTCTTTGGGATATCTGAGTATGTCCCAGATCTTGATGGTTCTGGTATGGTGGCAGCAGAAACACCTTTTGACATAAATGAACGTCTCACTGTCTTGCAGGAGCTCAACAATTTCGACATGAAAAATCATCTACCAGTGCTGCCACCTTAGGAATAAGGGATATTCCAACAACTTCCACTGGCTGAATCCCTAAAATAGGGGATCTGGTTCATGAAAAGATTGCTGTGAAGAAAGAATTCGGTCCATCCTACAGAGCACCAGTCTCAGTCTTGGGAATACACGGAACAAGAACAGTAATGTTACCACCATTGCCAGGTTCCCGAGGAAACAGATTTGTTTTGATTGACAATGTCAAATTACACCATGTGGCAGATCCTGCACAGTAGACCCAGAGGTCCTTTGGGTGGTTCCCGATACCCTCTCACTACCCAACAGGACATTCTTCTACAGAATAGAGTAACAAATGATACTCTGGACTATGTTCTGATGGCCTATAATGCTATAAGTCCCTCCTCGACCATGGGGAGGGCGTAAAATAAACTACTACTGGTTCCAGTCAACAACTCCGCAAAAACTTCTAGCCAAGAGTTGGCCATATTATACACCAATACAATTCAGACTGATGGCACAATTTACCACGAGCCCCCACGGGAAGTCAACACATTTACAAGTACTGAACTTTCTCCTGATTTTGTAGAGACTGGCTCTGGCTACTTTGTCGACATTGATGACTTTTCTTCGGACTCATCGACTCCTACGATTGATAAAGATTCAAGGATGCGCAAGCTCTATCAATGGTTTAAAAAGAACTACTTGAAATATCCATAGAACTATGTTTGATTCTGTTTGACAATCATTTCTTTATTTTTTGGGATTGGATTTGTGACTGTATTTTTCTTGTTTATAAATGGTCAAAACATCCCTGAACGCGTGACTATAACACCAATTGATGAAGTTTTGACTCCACACCATTCCTCACACAAGGTCCGCAGAGACTTATCCCCGGTGAACATTTCAGCGGTACCCATTACTGATGGGATTGTATGGGACAAAGTTCCATTTGAGATATACGGGCGTACTGAGGTCATTCAAATTCCATATGTATTCAAAATTACAATGACAGATGTAATTACACCCAGTGTTGTTTCTGATGATTGGGATGTCCAGACAGTTGATAATATGTTAACTGAAATGAAGGACTACTCGATATTTGAAAGTGATGATGTACATGTAAATACAATGAATTATGGGGAAATGTTCTGCTACAACAATTGGGGACATTACTACCTGCACCGCGCAACTAGACCTGTTCTTAATTACACACAATGGGAACATTGTTCAACACCACTGGTGGGGAGTCCTAAAAGTTATTTGGACAAATTCACTTACTTTACTGGGCATAATACCAGAAATTCTGAGTCATATTTTTTTTAAACTGCCTCGTTCAAAAATCAGGAAACATTTGCTAATTAATACAAAGCTGATATATTCAGATGCATTTGTTTCCCTTCTCACCATTGAAGGTTACGATCACTGGAAGGACAATATTGAGTTAAAGAGTGTATGGGGGACACAGGATTGGCAAATACAGAGTAGGGAGGCCTTATTTAGGGCATGCCTGATTCCTGAACAAATGATTTTTTCAAATTACACTGTACAACAGACGTCCTGCCTTGGGTTAGCAAAAATAAAAGAAATAAACACACCCAGTATCCCCACACCGGCTAAATCAAATGGTTGGCAATTCTTTTTTAATAACACCGAAGAAGAGCTAGATGCAAAGGTTCAGGCTGTTACCTATAATTCTTCACTTTCTCATCCCGGAAGGTGGTTGGTTTGGCCAATAGACACCAATGGATGTCAGACTTGTTTTTTAAATTCCTCAGGGGGTTTTAAGATTAGCCAGCCGGATCCTCCCTTTATCTCGGGTCAACACACGGGGATAGAGACTACGTACAGTGTGGGTAAACTGCGTCAACAATGGGTACAGTCTAACACTTTAGCTGCAGTGAAAGAACACTTGAACACACTTTCTGAGAATATAGACTGGCAGGACTTCCTGTTAGGTCCTAGGAAAGAGCGCTTGGAAAGATTTGTATATGCAATGTATAATGAGATATGTAAACTTTCTCCGATAGAAGCCACTGCTCGCCTAAGGCAGATAGATAAGGAAAATTTAGAAAGAACTTTGGCAGTTGTTGATAATGGCATGAACACCCTGTCCAACTGAATTTATTCGCTAACGAATACAGTGTCATCTACGATCGATATTGTTCAGTCAGACATGTCCCGTTTATACCATGGACAAACTCAGCTGCCTTCGATCATGCAGCTTGGTTGGACGTTACAAACATTGAAAAGCGGCCATGTTCCATGGCGGTACATTAACAGTAGTGAACTGTTTGCTGCTTTTAATTTCTCTGAGAAACAACAGACAATGGCTAAAAGATAAGCGAGTTTCACCATGCTTCATATAGAAAAGTTGGAAAAATTGCCTTTCACGATAGCAGAGAGTCCTTCGACTGTCTGGCTTACACATGGCATTATTAATCTGCCCATATCCACCTTTCATTTTACGCAGTGCTTGAAACATCTTGCCGTGGGCAGATATGAGCGTTTGGGTGATAGCTATATTAGGGAAGAGTGGGAGTTGCCTTTTGATTACAAATGTCTGAATGACAAAACCGAAGTCTTTCTTAGTGGAAGCGACTGTGAAACTACTGTTAGTCATTCTATGATCTGCAAGCAGGTGTCTCTTCACGGCCACTGCAATGCGGCGGTCGCAAACTTAGCCTGTTTTCTTAAGGGTACTCCCGTCTCTTTGATTTGACCAGCATTTCATGTACTTACCAATGGTAGTTACGTGGTGCTGAGTGATCAAAGCTGTTGCGGCATGCGACTGGGCATTGCCTACACAATTTCGGTCTCGAAGGTCGTTACGTGTTGTGGACATGTTTTATTTCCCTCCACACAAGAGATAAAAGTATCAGAAATGAGGCCTCACATAGATACCATTAATGTAAATTATGACAAACTGAGTAGGCTAAAGGCGCTACTGTTTCAGAAACAGGTCGCGTTGACATCTGCTAGAGAGACGTATGTGTTCCAGATTGCGAGATCATTAGCCGAAATACAATCCCTATTAAATACCAACTTCCCCAAGCACTTTGATGAGCTGGTATCCAGTATATTTATTGTATCCATCTTCCAGGCTATCTTCGGAGTCATCCCATTGGCCATCCATTCCCTCTTTTCGAGTGTGTTTGGTGGCTTTCCTATAATTTTGGCATTATTTGGCGGAATACTGCTACTATTTTTTCTGATTCGCAATGGTTATCTCTTTACAGCTACACAGACCAATGGAGCAACTGCCACCAGCGCAACTGTGCCATGAACGCGTGATTCAGATCTTCGATGTTCCCTTACTGGAGGAACGAGAGTGGAATTGGTCATTGTCATTTCGACCACTTCTCTGGTGCGTGCAGCCGGTCTTTCGCTGCGTTTGGTGCTTCTTCGAACATTTACCAACAGTGTGTCTTGCCATCTTGCCAGGGTCTCCTGTGGACCCAGAACTGCTGATGTCCCCGATGAGGGTTCATACACAGTCATTCCCCATGAGAACGAGGCTGATCCGCGAGGCCACTTATGATCATTCAGAGTTGGTTCTACCATCTATGGATAATAGCGCTGACGCAGGTGGACCCGCGCTTGAGACTATTGCGCACTTTTGCTCCGTGAATACATCCGCCCAAGTGATCGATCTCACATCAGACGATTTGGCTTCATTTTTTGATGACTTTTTGCAAGATGACTTCGGAGCTGGTCTTCAAGATCATGATTATAGTTCCACGCCATAATGATCTACTTTGGCCTGCTGTGCTTGTCATGGTTGACTTTAAGTCTCTATAGTATGTTTTAAACGTTCAATTTTAACTATGTTTTTAGCATTGGGTTTTATGCTTTGCTTTTAGTTTAGAGCAGCTTTTTTAACTCTTTGGATTACCGCACCTTCAGTGGTGGCCAGTACTGGAGGCATACTTGTTACGGCAATGGGGAGGGTGTAGTGAATCCTAGTTTGTTTTAATGGGATAACGGGAGTTAGCTTAGCTTTCGCTTGCAGGCTTGTGCCCTCGTCACGTAGTGACTTTTAACCTACTTAGCTTGCTCTCTCTTAGACCATTTACTTAATTAAATCCTTTAAAATAGCTGCTGTGTTTATAGTTGGCCTCTTTTGTTTAGAGTTATGTTATCAGTGTCACCTCGCTAAGGCGTTAACTCATACAACAAAGACAAACAAACTGTATGGGCTCACATTAGAAATTACTGTCCCAAGCATGAGGCGTTATCTATTGTTTTGGAACAACCTACGTCAGGGGTCCAAGTAGATCTGTATAAATGCATCACACTTTAGACAGATAATCTGAGGGATTCCAACCAGATACCATTGCCGCTATCGATGCTGTACATCGCCTTGACGCTGACCCGGACTTCGTGTTCTGCTGAAGTCTGAGTTCGAGACCTCATTCAAGGTAACCAGGGTTGGGGGCTCCTTCCATGGAAATGGCATTGGCAGATAAGGTTTAACATGCCCAGCTCTCCTCTAGGTAGAAGGTTAGGCCTATTATGATAGGGTACACGGACATATGACATGCTTCATGTCTTCCTATGCTATTACAAAATGGTAGGAGTCTTTACAATCATGACCCTCGTCTTCACAATTTTATCCCTTGTACTGTTCATTATCCTGATCATTGCAGCCAATATGATTTACAGTGTTTTGTTGAATAAAAACTATTGAAACATTACTGCATCTTTGTTATTGCCTGTGTTTGGTTGCGATATAATATATCTGTGAGAAAGGGGTAATCTCTGTTTAAGCACGACATTCCCTGAGATGTCATACTTCTCAGTCCATGCGTAAAGGCTGCCACAAATCACCTTTGACTGTTCTGGTTGTTGGTGAGGTACTGCTAGTGAGCTGTAAGGGTTGGGCTACAGTGGCGACTTGTTGTAGGACAGGCATAGTCACCTACAAACATAAGTACTGTCATCCCCAAACCAGCAGTCTTGCCCAGGGCAAGAGTCCAATCTACGACATTACCTGGTTACTTAACAGTAATCTTCATTCCTCGTCACAGTCCTAGGTTACATCCCTCCCTTCCAGAGGTCTAGGGAATCAAATTGCAACTATTTTGGTTTCTATGCTTGGTTATCACAAGAAGCAGCTTAGGCCCAACCTACTATTACTTATGTTGACAGGAATTAATGGTGGGTATTTTTGTAGTTTAGCCTGATAGCCTTCATCAAATTGGAAGAGAACTAGTCTGTAATGGCTGTGAGGAGGAAGGCCTGGAGTCGGAGTAATGAAGATTGCTGATAAGTAACTGGCTCAATAACCACTAGCCCACTCAACAACTCGTATAGTCCTTACTTTATCATGCTTCTATGTTAATATTCCTTGTTGATTTGTCCCTGTTTTCTTTTACGTTGTGCAAATCGAGCAGAAATAAACAGGTACCGTTTCATTGTAAAATGAACATCACCATGCATTATTACCCGTATAAATTCAAGGTGAAGGAGGGCAAACACTTGCATGGCTAGATAGCACCAAAATAAAAGTGGCCCCAATTAGCAAATCAGATAGCTAAAAAAGTGGAACACATTTGAAAATCAGGGCAGTACAAACGTATACACGCTGCCAAAGTGTTCTTATAAATGATTGTGGATGCATGCATTTTTGCTTGCTGCAGGCAATGTTTGTGATAATATCAGGTAAATAAGTACAATGCGGCCCACCAAGCCATAAAGCAGGCCCACAAACCGCGCCTAATACCTCTCACACACTGACCTGTCAGATCAGTCCTTCATACACTGCCAAACTGCCCTAAAGGCCAGTCCAGCCCAATTAGTTGTACGACAGAACTGTCTCATTGCAGACAAGGCTTCTAAGGATAGCGCTCTATGCCACATGATGTCTTTCTGAAGAATTCCAGACACGTATCCGATAATCCTATAAACATCTCTACTGCCAATCTGCTGGGAGATACAAAATAATTTTGAGGATAAAAACACTTCAGTTTTTCTAAATAGGAAAATATTTACACCCGCTGAGTTGTGCGGCACCAGCTGATTCATTCCTCCATTAAAAAAATATAAATACAAGACATTCACCCCAGTGGTGGTTATACACAATGGCAGTAATTTCTTGCAGATTAAACGTTTCCGACGTGTATACCATGAACTTGTTAAAACATATGTGAGCACGACGAACAGGATTTGGGTTCGACGATCCTCGCTTTAGAAACACAATTAAACAGAAAAAGTCAACAAGAAAAGAAGCGAATGATCAAAGCTGGCAAACAAAGAATGGTAGGCATGGGGTTCTACATCTGTGGCAGATTTGGAATGTAATAAGAGAAAAACCAATTATAGAAACAGGGACGTACGTTTTTTAAAGCGTTTGGCTAGCAGAAAATCTTGAGAAACTGTGGGTAATAATAACATACCCCTTTAGATTCGCCGCTTTACGCTACGCAAATACACTGAACAACTAAGTAAAATATTTACTATGTTTTGAGCGACCTGTTCATATTGTCTAAGATTATTCGGCAATCGGTTCTTTGAATTCACACTGGGTGCTCTTTTATGAGACTGTTGAGTATCCTAGTTGAAATGGTTATCCGAAGGCGAAGAGCTAGACCATGGACATAGTTTGTTTTGTAAATAACCAAACCAAAAGTGACAGACAAATTGCTCTCTGGAATGCTAACGTGTGGCATTACACCGAGGGGGCAAAGATTTATTTGAAAAACTGGCAAAATCTGGTTTGTGGGCAGATACGAAGGAGGGGTAGAATGCTAACACAGAAGACAACTTGGGGCTGATTTAAAAAACTTTTCTTGTGCTCCTTAGCGCCCCCCCTACCGCCAGGGGCCAATAGTGTTAGAATTCCTGACGCTATTGATGTACTCTGCAGGAGTAGTGCCAACATTTTGGCGCTACTCCTGCAGAGTACATGGGGACCCATTGTATTCAATGGCATGCCCCCTTTTAACGCCTGCTCTGAGTAGGTGTTAACAGTGCCGAAAAAAATGGTGCAAGGAACTCTATTAGATTTCCTTGCACCATTCCCCCCCCCCCCCCCAAACGGGGGATTGCCCCCTTTGCATACATTATGCCTGGCGCAAGCATAATGTAGCGCAAATTTTTATAAAGTTGCACAATTCATGTATTGTGCCACTCTGTAAATACGGTGTAGTGTTTTTGGCCATCTAGTGCAACATTTGCGTAATAAAAATGACTCTAATGTGTCGTTAGGATGACACTGGGGGCTCTTAAATCAGCCTCCTTGTGTTTATGCTGCCGGCTCCCAGCCACGGAAGGAAGGCCTTTCTACGGCAGCAGCATCTGAATTATTCTAACACATTCACCTAGTGTTATTATGGCCAGTCATAACTGTTGAAATAGAATTTGTTTCAGCAGTTCTCTCCTGCCTACCACTCAATGAATTAGAATAGACAATTGTGTTAGGACCATCCTTCTTGCCATTCTAGCAGGTAATATAAATAGCCATGGCACACATTCCCCTTTTCTGCCTTGCAGACCAGCAATCATGCAGAAGTCCATGATTCTGGTTACTTTAGCCACTTACTGCAGCTCACACTATTGAGAAACAGACCCCCAAAAGGGAAGATTGATTCCAGTATTTGTTTCCACTTATCTGAAAGTAAAAAAAAAAACCTTTGTCACATAACCCCACCATCTGATAGCAGCCAACAGCACTCATGGACCAACTTCAACTCACAATGTTTACCTGCAATCATATAAAGAGTTGGCACGAAGAGTCACAACAGTGTACATTAAGAAGTTCTCATTCATCTGATTCATTATATCCCAAATAAATACTCGCCTCCTCGCCATTTATCTAGAGTTTAGGGAACTCATGGCATCTGTACGATCCTTCTAACAGTATTCTGTATTATCACTGAAACCTCTGGATCCGGATACTGCTGCAAGCTCAGTGGAGTCAAGCACTTCCTTGCTAGACTTTGACTTTCAGGGAGTAGAAAGGTCAAATAGGCAATCCTTGCTCTAGAAGAGTAGTGTAGCACCAGAAACTCAAATAAGCAAACACATGATTGGTGCACAAGAAACAGAACATCCAGTTTACAGTTTGATTATGTAAGACTGTTATTTACTTCACCATTGTAGAATCTGCATGGCCTTACAGAGGGTTATTTTTCTACCTAGGTACTATCAACAGGGAATAGGGGCAGCCTTCTATATAGAGTGAATTAGTTGCACTAGAGGTGCAAGGAACAACTGAATATGCACACATGTAAAAATTACAATAGCAAGGAGAATGTCTTATATGGTATGACTAGGTAGTCTTACTGTGGAATACCAACAAAATACCCAGTACTGTACCTCGGATTCACTCTCAGCACACCACTAGCTCAGTCCAAGCAGTGTGGTGAAGAGCTGTCAAGCTACTAAAAGGGACACGTGTGAAGCATTTCACATTACTAAGATGGACGATCAGTAAATTACACAACTCAACAGAAATCCGACACCAGTTTTGACAATTTTGAAAAATAGATTAGATTTTAATCTTAAACAATAAAACAAACTTTGTAGCTTTTGTACAACTAAAGTTGTATATTTATCAGTCTTTAGAAAATAAGGACTATGTAGCTTTGAAGGGATTCCATTGAAGTCAATGGGGAAAATAGCAGTGTGCACTCGGGCACTTGTAGGGTGAGTTCCAGCGAACCCACGGGAACCTAAGGTTCTGCAGGGACCTAGACCAAGATTCAACAGTCAGACTTTTGTTACTTTGCCCAGGGAGTCCGATTGCAGAAGTGACTTGGCTGTCCTTGGTGCTGAACGGTCCGCAGTGGCTGGTGCGTTTTGTACTCCACTGCAATACTGGACTTGGGGGTGGACTCACACTGTGCCCTTCGGATGCAGAGGTCTTTGGGGGGCCAAGACCAGGATTCTTGGATCTTCACTACCTCGTCTGGTGGCTCCAGGTGCAGAGGTAGCTGCTAGCTGTCAATCACTGGGCTGGTCGTGCCAAAGATGCTTTGCAGCTCCAGTCGAAGTCACTTCCTTCAGGCTGCAAACCCACAGGAGGGGCATCATGGGCGATGTTGGTCCCTATGCTGGGGGTATGCTCTGGAGTCGGTGAACATCATGTGGCCTTCGTTTTCTGGGCAGGCGACAGACAAGCCTTGGTAGCTGCAAGGGTGGTCCACAGGCATTCTGGAAGCTGGGGGTCATTTGGTGGGGAGTAGAGGCGTAAAACTTGGCATTGGTCTCACTCCAACTCTTTAGATGCTGGACACTGAGTTTCTTTGGGCTCAGGTACTCAGAACCCGATGGGTTGCAGTTATTCAATCTCAGCCCTTCTTTACTCCTGCAATTTAGAGGGGACTGGTGCCACCAGTCAGGCGAGTCTTCCTTGGATTTTTGGTGTCCACAGGTGTACCTCTGGTCGACACCAACGAGTATTCACCTCCAGCACACGTCAGGAACCCAGTTCCAGTACTGGTACCCTTGGGTCCCTCTGCGTCTTCTTTGCGCTGGGGTCCAGGTCCTGTTGTTGGTGCAGTTATCTCTTTGTGCTTCTTTTTTCTTTTCTAGATAAGAGCTATGTTCTGGTGCCAGGAGAGCCCCTTAAATCCTGGTTTAGGGAGCGTTTAAGGATGTGAGGTACTGTGGCCAATGGGCTACTGTCCCTGCAACTAGTCTGTCACTGCAGTGACGACTTCTTGCAGGAGTATGCCACTTTCTACCCAGAACCCACTATTCTTAGGGTCTGCCAAATAGCAGAACACTTCCATGCTTGTGCAGACCTCCTAGCCCACCTCAAAACTGTGGCTAATTTGAGGGAGGTGCACACCTCGTGCAGAACTAATTTCCCACCTGCCCAGCTGGGCAAGGCGGGAAGGTCTTTGTCCTCAGTTTGGAGATAGCATTCGGCACATCAAAGGCAGGGGAAGCCTTTAAGGCTCACTGCCCTGATGCTAATCTCACTAGCCAGCCTGGGAGGGAGGAGGTGTGACCTCCTTCCTGCCCAGGCCCTTTGTCCTTCTTCCTATCAAGGTGCTAACACCACCAGCGTGAGGTCAGACTCTTGTCTGTGGTGGCAGAGGCTCAGGAGAGCCCACGAAAACAGTACAGGACTTGATAACCTGGGCATCTGCTTTTTAATCCTAAACATGGACATCGAAAAATACTGTAGTGGATACAATTTAGTTTTATTGGGAATCAGAAGATGGCTTAGCCTGTGGCTTGCAGACCTGTACCCCCTAGTGACTTGTAACCTACTTAGCCTGCTCTGCTTTAGCTCATTTATTTAATTATTTCTTCCAAAATGGCTGCTATGTTTATAGTTAGGAAGATGTTTTGATTTCACGTTATCAGTGCCACTCTGTGAGGGCGTCACTATCAGCATCAAAGACAAGTGATATACGTAGATATTCACATCATGTCCCTTTCCCACTTACGAGCGACAGGAACATAATGTACTTTGGAAAGAATTGTTTATATAATTGCTGCTTCAAACATGCCTTCTTATCTATTGTTTGGGAACATACCTGTGTCAGGGGTCCTGCAAGATCTGTATAAATACATTGCACGCAGACAAGGTTATCACAGGGATTCCTACCAGATGCCATTAATGCTATCTATGCTACACATCACCTTGATGCAGACCCTGCTTTTGTGACCCCACAGAGTATGATCTAGAGACCTCATTTCAAGGTATCAAGGGTTGGGGGCTCTTCTCATGGACATGATACTGGCAGTTTAGGTTTAACATACCTAGCTCTCTTTAGGTTAGAGATTATGTTCAACATGCTAGGGTATTAGGACCTATTTCACATCTCATGTTATTGCAAGATGGTGGGGGTCTTTATATTCACAACTCGTTTTAAAAATTCTGTTTCTTGCATTGTTCCTTATCATAACCATTGCAGCACGTGCGTTCTTCATTAGATTGAGATTGCAGTCTTGTTAATAAAACCTATTGAAAACTTGACTGCAGCACCTTCATTGCATGTGTGTAACTGAGACTTGATGCTCATGAGATTAAAGGGTAATCTCCACTTAACCCCAACTCCCCTGAGATGTCACACTCTTGTGTCCATGCATATAGGTGGCCACAAATCACCTTTTACTATTTGGGTTTCTGGATTAGGTACTGCTTGTGAGCCGAGAAGGTTGGTCCGACAGTTGCAACTTGTTGTAGGATTGGCCTTGTCGGCTACAAACAAAATGCTGTCATTCTTAAACCAGCAGTCTTGCCTGGAGCAAGAGTCCTACTACGACAGCACAGTGTTTGATTCCAAGCACAACAGGCTTCAGCTGGACCATTGCGGAGCTAGACATTCAAGCAGTGATCAGTTGCCAGCACATGTTACCCTATGGACTGCCAGTTACTAGCGCCGGCATTGCGGTTTAGATGACATCACAGGGGCATATGTGCTCCTGCCCATATGCCCTCACTCATGGAACAGTTCACCCTGCTCTTTGGACTAGAGGGGGCCTGTCTTAGGGGTGACTGACCTGTCCATGGGCAGTAACAGGGACTCTGCCGGCACGTGGTGTGGGCTGAGTCTCTCTTGAGCAACAGGCTGCTCGTGCAGGCTGACATGGCAGCTTTACAGTCTCTCTTTTACTCGGGGTATTCAGGGGAGCACAATCAGTGCTGCAGCCCTGGTACCCCTTTTACCACCCTTCCTCTATGTGCCCTTGGCACCATTTACTGGAGACTTATAGGGGTGGTAAGGTGCTTGCCAACTGGCCTATGCAATTCGACATACAATTTAAGGGAAAGATCATTGGTACTGGGGCCTGGTTAGCAGGCCTCAGTATGCTGATAGGTCAAATACAACAGCATGTGACAGCTCAAATGGGGGCAAAAAGTGGGCACATTTGCAAAGAAGCCCAGTTTGCTACAACTAAGGTCTAGGCAAGGGTTTGGTCTGTGTGATTAAGTGAGTGGTGTGCTCTGCATTAATTTATTCAGGATTACTGTTCACATGCACAGGGAAGTATCAGGGAGTTTCCTGGTTAGGTGTGCACCTCTCTGACAAATTACTATCAAAAATATATATGAGAAGAAAACATGTGCTCAGTGCATAGAGTGTAGTATACAGGACGAAACCCATATGCCCAAGACTGGGTAATAAACAGGAAACATAACAAATGGTTCTGTGGGACCACTTTGTCTCTAATTATAAAGCACTTTCCTACCACATTTCAACCAAAACTCGATTTTTATTCTCAACATACATGTAGTCCATTATACCCAATTCAAATTGTTGGGATTGAGCAGCGTTCAAAATGTGCGGTGGTGCGCAAAATTTAACAATGATGCATATATAAATTAGGGATGTCATATATATTTTTCTATACAACAGTAATCAGGAATGTGCTCCTTAATTACTGCCTCCTATCTCTTTAGGGTATCAGACAATCCCTGTCAAAAATATTGATATTTTAGCCCTATTTGATGTTTACCAGGGTCTCTTCAGGACATAAGTATGCAGTCTGGTAAAATACCTGTTGGATAGAATGAATGTGGAGAGAGGCTGTTTAACATGTGTATCAAGCATATCTTTACTGATAAGCCAATGAATGAAAACACCACAACCTACCTCTCCGCAGTATACATCACGCATATGGAGGGGTGGTAATTGCTAGTAGATCACATTCTCCCCAGCTATTAAGAAAATGATACATGTAATTAGGCTTAGACCCACTTATTGTAACTTCTACAGCCTAATGTAGGACTCTCAGCGATTATGCCAATTATATAGTAGCCCCATGATGAAACTTCTGTGTAATTTCACTCGCACAGCTCATGTGCTTGTGTACGTTGCCATAATCCTTATATTTAACACAAAGTCAGGACCACCAAGACCCCATGATACGCACCAACTTGCTCCATAATGCTACGATCACTCATGAACAGTGGGGCACTCAAGTATGGGCATCGCCCAGACGCCATATGTTCCAAGAGTGCACGAAAAGAAACAGGCTCCCAGCATCAGATTACACAGTGTTCTATCGCAGGTAAAAGTCACCCGTAACCACTAGGCCACTCAAGAATAGGCACTGTCTCTATACCATATATTTCAAGAGCGCACCAAAAGAAACGGGCACCCAGTATCAGATTAAAAGAAATTGCTGTCTCATGTGGAAGTAGAGCAATTCATCTCATCTGTTCTCAACAAAAAACAGATTGGGCTCCAATTTCCCCTATAGCCTAGCTGCACCTGATTACCCAAAATGCTATCTTATATAAAAGCCAAAAGGTAAAGGTATGTCTCCTGTCCACAGAGCTCTTAAAACCAGGTATTATGGTAAGGTTACCAAAGCAAAGTGCCCCCTTTTAAGTCTTTAAATTTTGCAGATTAGTAAGGTCAAAAATGAAAGTCTTTACTCCAAGTGAGTGGGGTAGGTTTATAGACTTGAATGCAGATAGCTTTACATTAATTATTATTTTAAGTCTCTCTAATGCTGATTACCAAAGGGCCTGACAGTGTGTTGAAAGGCAAAATTGCTTAAGACAGGGAGCATAACATGGTAAAATGTTGACTTTACTACTGTAAGAAAATGACAACATCACAATTGCTCCTTGTAGATTACTTCACAGCATACCACCCTGTCAGCACTGTCTGTGTTTAAAACCCCATGTGAAAATTAGAAGGGAGTAAATATATAGAACATCCATTACAAAAAGTAGGCTTTAAATTGTCTTAAGACAATATTTTGATGTTATTAATTAAGGACATTAAGCAACTGGGCATATGCTTGAAAGTTCTTATTTTTGTTTTCTTTTTTATTGTTTATTTTTTGTTTAAACCATATAAAAATACAAAATGAATTACTAATCACTTTAACATTCAATAAAAAAAAACACAATAATTAATTAAATAACACAGTAAATGCCAGTTTCATCAGCTGAGTTCATTATGTGAGCAAGACTAAATTGATCAAAGGCTTGCACTGTAGATTCATAAATATCGGGGCCTACTCACAGTAGCAGGTTTGTACATGTGGATCTCCCCACTTGTAGATTGATATCTACACATAGGTGTATATTTCCATTAAAGGAAGTCACCTTTGCCATCTGAGATCTCTTCCTACATGCAGAGGCATGAGTCTCCACCCCCTCTGATGTGTTGATGGAGACTCCTACAATGGCCTTTATGACTACTGAAACATTAACTTTCTGCCTGTTGTTGGAGGTCTGTGACACCGGGTGAAGATCTACCTATATAAAGGAATAAATAATTTTAAGAAAATTAATTTTAAATGAATATATATATATATATATATATATACATATATTTGATTAAAAATATTAGGCAATGTTTCCCTACTCCTGTCCGTGTCGGACTACAACAGTAACAAGGAACAACAGTTCATCACAAAAAAAGCCACATTATTACAGTCTAAATAACAGTTTTTATTCATACTTACGTTTTTCTTTATTAAATTATCTGTTAATTTTACCTTCCCAACTTTTTACAGTAACATTTGAGCCTGTATAATGGCGCAGTGCAAGCCAATTATGTGTTAGTAAAAGTACTACAGAGCTATTTACATACAAGATAAAACCAAACTGTGGTTAAAAGCCTAAGGGCTCTGATAAATAACTCTAACATAGGTATTATGAGCCTACTGGAATTTTTCAACTTTCTTTATGGTACAAGTACTGTTGTGGAAGTTAATTCATATACTTCCCTCGGAGGGACCATGATCTTTTTGTTTTATTATTTACTTATCCCGGTCCTAGGGTACTGGATTGCCCAATTTTTCTAAGACTATTTTATTACACTGGCATTATGGATTTTGAAAATTAACATTTGTGTTTAAAGATATTTAATAATAAAGGTAAAATAATGTACAGGGAGTTTAAATTATAATGTTATTTATTATTTCATATCTTTCCCTCTGTGTAAGTGATTTTTCAACCTCCATTTTTTTCTATTGAAGGGTTTGGCACTACCAGTGACTGCTCATGTGAGGTACTTGACTTACTTAAAAGCTAAGCTGAAGTACATTTAGGTCTATTTGAAAGTAGTGCAACTGTAATAGATTTATATAAGTAATTTACTTACTCTTATGTTGCTGTGTATTTTATGCCCAAACCCATACTTTCAGTTTCATTGAACTCCACACATTTAGGAGTAATGCTGTACTATTTTCCCACCGCCTTCCCCTGTCCAGGAGTGTGGAATTCCTATAACCTGATGCCCAAGACATATTGCTTGGAGACAAGAACAACACAGGCTTATTGTCCTTGGGACAAGAAGGACCAACCCCATGCAGAACAAACCCCCTGGCTGCCAATTTATTGGGAAGGGAACCGTTTGCAGTTGAGGTAACATTTGTATTTATATGGTAATACTGTTCGAACTTGTATTTATGGTTCATTAATGCAAAGCCTTTTTTATTAGGGTGAGCATATATGTTGTAAGGTCACACTTGCACTAATGACAGTGAAAAGTGTACACACCTTTGAAAAGTTTAACAATATGAGGCTACATATAATGCTCCCAGAATACTCTCTGATTAGATGCAAATGTTTTCAGAAGCTTGTGACGAGATTGACAATTCTTTGCTTTCAAAATAAAATGTTCAGAAAATCAATGCAGTTAGGAAAACGTGTTTTGCTAAATTACTGTGAAATTTTAGATGCTATTGCTTTGAAGCATCATTTAGTAAAATGTACTGAAGCATTCTAGTATTTCCAAAAAATATTCATAATGGAAAATCAGTGTAATAATTTTCAGTAAGATTATAGGAAACGTGAAAATAAACAAGCACTGGCAAAGCCAACTGATCCAACACACTTTATTGTTCCAGGAGCTGCCAAGCCCTCCCCATTGTAACAAACATTGGCAACAAGCAAATTACGTTTTTTTGGTCTCAAAAAGCATACATTGTCACAGTAGTTCCTGGCACTGAACAAAACTACTTTGTGTGCCAATATGCTCCTTGTAAAAGAGCAGAATGTTGTCACTCACAGTAAAGCCAGCTGATAGATGGATAGAGAGAGAAATAGAATTTTAATAAAAACAAAGGGCCAGATTTAAGAGAAAATTATGGTGCGCATCGCCGCCCCAAATTTGGGAGCGTCACACACCCTCATTTTCAGAATGCAGAGATGCAACGTATTTACTAGAATACGATGCATCCCTATGTTTTCCCCTGCGCCAGTGCTAAATATGCTTCCGTGACCCAGTGCAGCAACCATGACTATGTGGAGGGGAGATTGGTTTTGTGCAGGCAGCACACATAGAAAGAGCAAAAAATTAGGAGAAAACAAGCATTTCCCCTTGTTGTGCCATGCTAATGCCTCCCCTGGGGTGGCATTAGATTTTGGGGCGGCCTCAGGTTTACGAAAACTCGTCATTCTCGGGGGAGCGTCAGAATGCAATGGGTATTGCTGTTGCATGCTCACAGCAACACCCATTGCACGCAAAGTGCTGCATGTGAAGGGACCGTATTTACAAGGTGGTGTTAAGCCACATAAAGTGGCTGAATACCACATTGTAAATACCGTGCAGAGCATAGCGTCACCTGAGTGTCACTAAAAGTGACACTCAGGTGGTGCTAGGAGCTCTTCACTATGCCCCACAGTTCCTTGGTTAACACCAGACCTAAGTGGGGGCCCAGTTCTTAAAGTGTCACATAGGCTCTCATTATCCTAATGAGACTACTGGATTTTTGGGTGGCAAGATTGTTCACAGTGTGGGGGACTAAGTCTAACCCACGGCGAAGGACCCTTGTCACCCCAAATCCGGGTTGAGCTCCGGCTAACTAGCAGTGCCTCATCTCTCCCAAAGGGAAGAGACAATTGAGCAGCTGAGCGCATGACATTTAAGTACATCCCAGGGAAGTCGTTGTCACTCAGATCCCAACCAGTTCTCTCATACACAGTGTGGTCTCATATATAAATGACAAAGGCAGTTTGAGTTTTAAAGATTGGTTTAATAAAACGACTGCATTTTAGATAACAAGGCGTGAGCCGCAATAACCAGAACCATACAACACAGTAGGATTGAAATAGTAATGAGGAGAGTAAAACATAAGAATAACGCCATCATAGTGCAACTATATTTACGTTCTCTCTTCTAAGTTCTATTTTGAGCACAGCATGTTAAGCTCTAAGCCTGCCTTTCAGGTTCCCCCGGGAGGACATCGACCCTCATACCCGAGCAAAGGCCTGTGATCGGGATCAGCATCTGCAACAGGGCAGTCAGCGTCTAGTTGTGGGTTCCTGGTCGGAATCTCCCTCTCACGTGTACTGGGACTAGAAAGTGTTTTTATACTATTGATGTGAACTAACACCCCGATGTTCCTGCGTAAGAATGTGTACCGTCTATGAACCACAAAGACTAAACTTCTACCACGTCTATCGGCAATGTACCAGACTGTATCCTTGACTGAAACACAGAGTGAGCAAGAATGTATTGTTTGCGAACTCAGTGCTGAAGTAAGCTAAACAGTGTGATAGAACGAAATAAAACAGGACCGTGAAACTGGTTATAGTAGAATAACAGTGCGAGGCTAAATAAAATGCATCTAGGGCAAAGTGCACAGAGGCCTAACACGTTAAGCAAACGTGCATAAAGCTACATTAAAAATGGCTACACTACAAAAGAAAGTCACAAAAGTTCACCCATGGTATATGTCTTTGCATTAGTGGCTTTCATGAATTCACAAGAATTTACAGAAGTAGACCAGGAAATCATACTTCTAGAAATTATTTGTGGACTATATTTTAGCATGAGCAAATATGCATGTATAGATTTGCTCATGCGAAAATCTATAGCGTGTTTACAAGTTCACTTTCCCTCCAACCACTTTGTTCCCAGCCCTGGAAGAACTTCTGCTTCTGCCCTTGCCAGGAGTGAATTATCAACCTTTCCCAGTATGGGAAAAGGTTAGGGAAACGCTTGTGAAAATCCTTAAAAACATGCAAGTTAGTAGGTTTGCAAAGATTCAAAGGCGTTACAGCCCTGGAACTATTGCTCATGGCTTCCTCCAGCCCCAGTATGTAGTTTTACAGAAAGGTAGCAAAATAAGGAAATTGCCACAGTAGGGCTTTACATTTCTGGTATTCTATAGTATTATGCTTTGCATAATCAGCGAGGCTGTTATCAGAGCTCTTACATAATTCGCTTGCTGCTATAATTTGTCCCCACACTACATAGCACCCAAGGGACTAGTACATTTTCTTACAGGACACGTAGATTTAAGCTGCAACCTGTCCCATAGACATGTAGATATTTTGTTAAATTCCACACCCCTGCCTGTCTCTTCCATATTTACTACTAAAAACTGTACTTAAGTGGGTGATCTCCACCAATAAACCGAGATCCCCAAACAGAGAAGTTGGGAAAGGCAAAGATCTCTGATCAGAGATATATGAAATGCATTTTTAAATACGTTAAGTATTATTACAGTATGCTGTTGTGAATAGTCCTCAATATGTTATATTAATAAAAGCCATTTTGGAGTATGTTAAGTAGTAATGGTCCATAGCAAACCTTGGCAAATCTCTAGCTGAATTTAATGATTACATTTAAAAAAAAAAAACTTGCTAAACCACGTAAGATATTTCCAATATGACATATAATCCCCACCCAACTTATATTTATATCAACATTAAATAATCATAAGTGATGAAATCATCTAATAAAATTAATTACAATAGTGTTTCAATTAACATTAGCCACCTACTTCCCTCTAAAACACCAGAACTCCAAAAAAGTAAAAGGCAATTACAGAATAATTGAACAATATTTAAATATGTATATCGTTAATTAGCAATAAATATATTATCATAAAACAATTAATATTAAATAACATACTTTACTCACTCAGTCCCACAGCAAACCATACAACTTGAGCAAACTTTTCATGCAAAATTGTATAAGGGATAAAGTACCCCCACCATACATTATGAGCATATTGCAAGCCACCCAGGAGTTCCATAAACATTTAGATGAACAAGGCCAAAGGCTGAGTTTCGTTATTAGGTTATAGAATTTCGAGGTGGCTTGCAATATCCTTATCATGTATGTCAGGGTGGACTTTATGCCATATAGTACATGGTCACACTATCACCTTTCACACAAACTACTCAAAATCTTGGTGCGTAGCTCTTTAATATGTTAGAGCGTGCATGTTTGCACTCATGACGGATAAAAATAAAACCTCTAGTGCAAAAACGATCAAAAATCTGTTAGATATTTGTTCCAAACAGATATTAGAAGCAGTTCAATATAAGTCAGTATTTTAACTAAAAAAGCTGTAGTCGCTTGTAAGGTGTAGTAAGATGCAGAAAGATTCTAGCTTTTCTCTGTATAAGCAGTGCAAAAAATAAACATATTCTCTCTGCTTACCATTGTTAAAGTAGAGTAGAAGAAACAACAGCAACTACTCGTTTTCATTGCTTTAACCTCCTCGTTGCCAGCGTTTTCTCCTCCTGTGCCGAGCCTGTTTTGGCTATTTGGGGCAGTTCGCGCTTAGGCCCTCATAACAGGCAGACTTGAATATTGAAATTGAGGTGAAAAAAACAGCCATTTCTCTCCACGTTTTACTCTGTAACTTTTTCCTGCAATGTCAGATTTTCAAAAGCAATATACCGTTACGTCTGCTGGACTCTTCTGGTTGCGGGGATATATATGTTGTGTAAGTTCATCAAGAACCCTAGGTACTCAGAGCCAATAAAGAAGCTGCACCTTGCAATGGGTTTTCATTGTATACCAGGTATACAGCAATTAATTTGATGAAATATAAAGACTGAAAAATAGGTATCAAGGAAACCTTTGTATTTCCAAAAATGGGCACAAGATAAGGTGTTGAGAAGCAGTGGTTATTTGCATATCTCTGAATTCTGGGGTCCCTATACTAGCATGTGAATTACAGGGCATTTCTCACATAGTTGTCAGTTTTACACACTGTCTTACATTTGGAAGGACGAAATGTAGAGAAAGACAAGGGGCAATAACACTTGTTCTTCTAGTCTGTGTTCCCCCAAGTCACCCGATAAAAATAGTACCTCACTTCCGTGGGTAGGCCTAATGCACGTGACAGGAAATGCAACATGGACACATCACATTTTTACATTGAAATCTGATGTGTTTTTTGGAAAGTGCCTACCTGTGAATTTTGGCCTCTGGCTCAATCAGCACCTAGGGAAACCTACCAAACTTGTGCATTTTTCAAAACTAGACACCTAGGGGAATCTAGGATGGGGTGACGTGTGGGGCTCTCATCAGGTTCTATTACCCAGAATCCTTTGCAAACCTCAACATTTGGCAAACAAAACACTTTTTCCTCACATTTCGGTGATGGAAAGTTCCGGAATCTGAGAGAAGCCACAAATTTCCTTCCACTAAGCATTTCCCCAAGTCTCCCAATAAAAGTGGTACCTCACTTGTGTGAGTATGCCTAGTGCCCCCAACGGGAAATGTCCCAAAACACAACATCGACACATCATATTTTCCCGAGGAAAACTGACCTGTTTTTTGCAAAGTGCCTAGCTGTGGATTTTGGACTTTAGCTCAGCTGACACCTAGGGAAACCTACCAAACCTGTGCAGTTTTAAAAACTAGACACCTAGGGGAATCCAGGATGGGGTGAGTTGCGGGGCTCCACCAGGTTCTATTACCCAGAATCCTTTGCAAACCTCCAAATTTGGCAAAAAAACACTTTTTCCTCACATTTCAGTGATGGAAAGTTCTGGAATTTGAGGGGAGCCACAAACCTCCTTCTACCCAGCTTTCCCCTAGGTATCCTGATAAAAATGGTACCTCACTTGTGAGGGTAGCCCCAGTGCCCGTGTTAGGAAATGCCCCAAAACACAATGTGGACACATCGAAATAATCTATTACAAAACGACCTGTTTTTGCAGGGGGGGTGGAACCTGCGTTTTTGGTCCCAGTTGCGGTGGTCATCTATGGAAACCTACCAAACCCAGACATTTTTTAAAACTAGACACTCGGAGGAGTCCAGGGAGGTGTGGCTTGCGTGGATCACTCAACATCTTCTTCCCCAAGCTCCTTTGTAAACCTCAAATATAGCTAAAAAAAAAACACATTTTCCACACTTTTTTTTGGATCACTGTGTCTGTAAAAATTTCTTACCACCCAATGTTCCCCTCGGTCTGGCGATAAAAATGATACCTCACTTGTTTGGGTGGCCCAGATGCCTACAATAGGAAAAGGCCAAAAACATGTAGAGATTGAGGGGATAGCACAGCGAGTTGATAAGCACAATTTTTTAATACATTTTGAGTCTGACTCTGCTTTGGGGACCCACACAAGTGAGGTATCATTTTACTTGGGAGACTGAGGGGAACGCTGGGTGGTAGGAAATTTGTGCCGGCGCGGTGATCCTACAAAGAAAAGTAAGGAAAATATGTTTTTTTAAGCAATTTTTGAGGTTTGCAGGGAGCATGGGTAAGAACATTTTGAGGGATCCATGCTAGCCACACCTCACTGGATTCCTCTAGGTGTCTTGTTTTCAAGAATGTCTGGGTTTGGTAGATTTCCCCAGATGACCACCGCACCCGGGACCAAAAGCTCAGGTGCCCTCCCCAGAAAAACAGGTAGTTTAGTCACAGATCATTTTGATGTGTCCACGTCCTTCTGTAATGTTCCAAACACTAAAACTGTGAAAAGAAACACACTTAGGTTATGTTAAAAGACCCCTCACCCACCAACCAAGTTGGTCGCATGCTTCATCATCGGGGTCCCACCCGAGACACCTAGAATGTCAAAGGTGTGCTTCGACGCCTGATTACAGCGGAGCAGGTTTTTTCATTTTTACCACACATACTGGTTGGATTTGGCATGAGGGTGAGTAATGGTTCAAATTTTATTAACAAGAGATTTCACAAAAATGAGATGCACTGTTAATAACTGAAAGGCCAAAAAACGGAACCAATAAAACATAGCTTGTGAGCTGTAAAGCCGCGAAAAGGTACTAACTGCTTTACAGTCCATTCACAAACCTTTTATACATGACATGCACAAGACCATTCATGCCCCAGCCGCAGGCCCAGCACATTACAACACTCACATCAACAAACAGCGCCCTTCAAGGGCCCATCACTTTCATACGCCCACATGCCTGACACAACAATCACACCAGCTGACGGGAGTGTGTGGACTGGCGTTTGGCTAGCAGCTTGTTGCACTGGCCAACAGCAAGTCACCATTTACACCGCCAGCCAAGCGCCACTCCATGCACACCGCTAGCCAAGCGATACTCCATGCACACCGCTAGCCAAGCGATACTCCACGCACACCACCAGCCAAGCACCTCTCCATGCACACTGCCATTTATTTTTGTGTGTTTTTAAGCAACTAAGAAACCACTAACTAATTATAAATAAGTACAAAATTACAAAGACAAAAGCTCTAACTAAATACATGAAGGTAATTCTAACCGTAAAGCTGAACAAATAAAAATATAAAACAGGCAGTTTACGCTCACTGTAGTTCCCAATAATTCTTTGGGGTGTGGTAACTCCTGAAACAGCCACCCACACACAGCCCAGGCTTTGAGGGACAATCGGGGCAGTACATACAAGTCTCCCTTCAAATACCTCTTCGAGCACTGACTTCTCTAGGAACTCTTGCCTGTTCCACCACAACAAGGCTCGCTATGACAGACTCCTGAAATTTCACAAATGTCATCCTTGACTCTGGAGAACTATTCATGAACACAACAAAAGTTAAAAATTGGCAAATGGAAAAGGTGAATCGCTAACTTCTTATACCGAATGTAAGACTTACAAACAGCAGTATAAGGTTCCAACCTCTGATCAACTCTAGCTACACCTCCCATGTGCTCATTATAATCTAAAATGCACACAGGTTTGCACACTTCGGCAACCTGACCCCAAACAGTCACAGGGGAAGTACTCTCATCATGGATGGTAGTTAGCATATGGACATCCCTCCTGTCTGTAAATTTCAGAGCTAGCAGCTCATCATTCTGCAAAGCACTGCACTGTCCCCTCTCAAGTGTTTTACAGACAAGCTCCCTGGGATAACCTTTCCGGTTAGAACGGATTGTGCCACAAGCAACAGTGTCCACTCTGAACAATTCCTTGAGCGAACTGCACTCCAGTGTAGAAGTTATCTACGTACAAATGGTGACCTTCGTTAAACAGTTGTCTACCAAGTTCCCACACAATTTTCTCACTAACTTCAAAAGTGGGCGGACAACCAGGGGTGTCATTACTGGAAACACTACCAGTGTAGACCCGAAAATTATAAACACATCCTGTACTACTTTCAGACAGCATATACATTTTAATTCCATAATGTGCCCTCTTGCTAGGAATGTACTGCCTTGAAACCAAATGACTCTTCCACAGCTATTTCATTGCCTGGAACATAGACCTCTAAAAATCTAGGCCGATCTTCCCAAATGGCCAACAGTCAAGTGTCCCCTTTGGGAAGCAACCCTTGCCCAAGGGGTGCTCCCCCATACAAAAAAACAATACTAAAAAAATCCCTGGTGTCTTTGTGTCTTCTGCCCCCCTTGGGGTCAGATGGGCCTAAAAAAATAGGCTGATCTGCCCCCAAGGGGGGGAGGGGGGGGTCAGAAATGGCCATTAGTCATGTGCCCCCATGGGGAGCGACCCTTGCCCAAGGGGCCGCCCCCCTAACAAAAAATACACAGACACATGCAATCCCTGGTGCCTAAGTGGCTTCTGCCCCCCTTGGAGGAAGACGGCCTAAAGAAAATAGGCCGATCTGCCTCCAAGGGGGCAGAAATGGCCAACAGTTCTGTGCCCCCTTTGGGGGCCGACTCTTGCCCAAGGGGCCGACCTCCCACAGAAAAAAAACAAAGTAAAAAATCCCTGGTATTCCAGTGTCTTCTGCCTCCCTTGGGGGCAGATTGGCCTACAAATAATAGGCCTATCTGCCCCAAAGATGGGCAGAAATGGCCATAAATAATATGCCTCCCTAAAGGGAGTGACTCTTGCCTGAGGGGCCACTTCCGCGTACTAAAATGAACAAAAAAAGAAAATCCCTTGTGTTTAGTGGGCATTTATGCTGCCTGATCGCGGTGTGATCGGGCAGCAGGAATGCTAAAAGAGACATCGAGGCAAAGGAAAACCCTTTCCTGTCCCCCGATGCCTCTCTTTTAGGAATCCTCTCCTGGCCGAAGGAGAAACTCACCTGTTTCTCCAAGACGTGCTGGAAGCAAATTCCTTCCAGCGCGACCGACACCCTCTGATGATGTCATTAGATGAGGGGGAGTCGGGAGTGGAAGGGGAAGTGATTTCCCTTCCATCCCCGCCCTGGGGGATGGGGCCAGGCTCACGGGAGAGCACTAGCACTTCCCCCATGCTCCAGGGCCAGGACGTAATGGTTACGCCCTTTGCACAGGAGCACTGTGTCGCGGGATGTAACCATTATGTCTGCGGCACACAAGCGGTTAAACAGCTGCTCCAATTATGCTCTGAGGCCTGACCTGCCTTTCATCTTGGCTACTTGCTATGGCAGCAGGCATTGAGACATCAGAACTCAATTGTAATAACCAGCTCTGACATCTTTTCTTTATAATCGGTGCGTCACTAGTCACCAATTATACAACAATTAGAGATATACACTCATACAAGGATTTCAAAATTCCATGTATTATTATATTAAAATATATATATATATATATATATATATGTTTCTAAATAAAATAGTTTAAAACACTAACACTTTAACCCATTTATTGCAGAGGAAAACCCATTTAACATCCTTCACACTACCTCCACAATGCAAAGAAAGTTAATGGGTCGTCCTCCAGGGTGATAGCGGAGAAAGCTCCGCAGCTCCCACTAAGGCTTCCTCACATGCAGGCTTATGTGGGGGCTGACACAAATCTGTTCTGTGTCAGCGCCCATCAGTGATATATTCCCAGGGAAAGGAAAATATGGTGCCTTTTTTATGTACATGTGCACTCAATTTGGGGTGTGGGGTTCAGCCTTCCATTTTATGGGTTGGCTTTCCCTTCACATTTTATTTTCACCCACCACAGCCTACATCATAGTCTAGTGAGTGACCCTACTTCATCTGGTTAACAGTTATTCATCCATTTACATTTTACTACGGTCATGGTATTTAGGATGCCATGATGTTTTTTTGCTAAATGCCCTATGCTGAGGTGAGAAGAAGCAAATTGTGCAAGGATGAATAACTTGAGCAGTAGCTGAAGTGGATTCAGCCACTGACCCATATTGTAAGCCTTAAAATTACCATCTGAATGACCCAATAACTAATAAATGGTTGAAGTATGCTCACTGTAGGAAAGTACCATCTTGCCTGGCATGTTACCCCCATTTTTCACTGTATGTATGTTGTTTTAGTTGTATGTGTCACTGGGACCCTGCCAGCCAGGGCCCCAGTGCTCATAAGTGTGCCTGAATGTGTTACCTGTGTTATGACTAACTATCTCACTGAGGCTCTGCTATCCAGAACCTCAGTGGTTATGCTCTCTCATTTCTTTCCAAATTGTCACTAACAGGCTAGTGACCAATTTCACCAATTCACATTGGCATTCTGGAACACCCTTATAATTCCCTAGTATATGGAACTGAGGTACCCAGGGTATTGGGGTTCCAGGAGATCCCTATAGGCTGCAGCATTTCTTTTGCCACCCATAGGGAGCTCTGACAATTCTTACACAGTCCTGCCACTGCAGCCTGAGTGAAATAACGTCCACGTTATTTCACACCCATTTACCACTGCACTTAAGTAACTTATAAGTCACCTATATGTCTAACCTTTACCTGGTAAAGGTTAGGTGCACAGTTACTTAGTGTGTGGGCACCCTGGCACTAGCCAAGGTACCCCCACATTGTTCAGGGCAAATTCCCCGGACTTTGTGAGTGCGGGGACACCATTACACGCGTGCACTACACATAGGTCACTACCTATGTGTAGCTTCACAATGGTAACTCCGAATATGGCCATGTAACATGTCTATGATCATGGAATTGCCCCCTCTATGCCATCCTAGCATAGTTGGCACAATCCCATGATCCCATGGGTCTGTAGCACAGACCATGGTACTGCCAAACTGCCTTTTCAGGGGTTTCACTGCAGCTGCTGCCAACCCCTCAGACAGGTTTCTGCCCTCCTGGGGTCCAGCCAGGCTTGGCCCAGGATGGCAGAACAAAGGACTTCCTCAGAGAGAGGGTGTTACACCCTCTCCCTTTGGAAAAAGGTGTTAAGGCAGGGGAGGAGTAGCCTCCCTCAGCCTCTGGAAATGCTTTCATGGGCACAGATGGTGCCCATTTCTGCATAAGCCAGTCTACACCGGTTCAGGGACCCCTCAGCCCTGCTCTGGCGCGAAACTGGACAAAGGAAAGGGGAGTGACCACTCCCCTGACCTGCACCTCCCCTGGGAGGTGCCCAGAGCTCCTCCAGTGTGCTCCAGACTTCTGCCATCTTGGAAACCGAGGTGCTGCCGGCACACTGGACTGCTCTGAGTGGCCAGGGCCAGCAGGTGACGTCATAGACTCCTTCTGATAGGCTCCTTCAGGTGTTGCTAGCCTATCCTCTCTCCTAAGTAGCCAAACCCTCTTTTCTGGCTATTTAGGGTCTCTGTTTTGGGGAATTCCTTAGATAACGAATGCAAGAGTTCATCAGAGTTCCTCTGCATCTCTCTCTTCACCTTCTGCCAAGGAATCGACTGCTGACCGTGCTGGAAGCCTGCAAAACTGCAACAAAGTAGCGAAGACGACTACTGCAACTCTGTAACGCTGATCCTGCCGCCTTCTCAACTGTTTTCCTGGTGGTGTATGCTGTGTGGGTAGTCTGCCTCCTCTCTGCACTAGAAGGTCCCAAGAAATCTCCTGTGGGTCGACGGAATCTTCCCCCTGCTACCGCAGGCACCAAAGAACTGCATCACCGGTCCCCTGGGTCTCCTCTCAGCAAGACGAGCGAGGTCCCTTGAATCCAGCAACTTTGTGCAAGTGACTCCCACAGTCCAGTGACTCTTCAGTCCAAGTTTGGTGGAGGTAAGTCCTTGCCTCCCCACGCCAGACTGCATTGCTGGGAACCGCGTCTTTTGCAGCTACTCCGGCCTCTGTGCACTTCCGGCGGAAATCCTTTGTGCACAGCCAAGCCTGGGTCCACGGCACTCTAACCTGCATTGCACGACTTTCTAAGTTGTCCTCCGGCGGCGTGGGACTCCTTTGTGCAACTTCGGGTGAGCACTGTTTCAATCCTCTTCGTAGTGCCTGTTCCGGCACTTCTGCAGGTGCTGCCTGCTTCTGAGAGGGCTCCTTGTCTTGCTGGGCGCCCCCTGTGTCCCCTGACGCAATTGGTGACATCCTGGTCCCTCCTGGGCCACAGCAGCATCCAAAAACCCTAACCGCACGACTTGCACCTAGCAAGGCTTGTTTGCAGTCTTTTTTCAGGAAAACACTTCTGCACAACTCTCCACGGCGTGGGGCATCCATCCTCCAAAGGGGAAATTTCTAGCCCTTGTCGTTACTGCAGAATCCTCAGCTTCTACTGTCCAGTAGCAGCTTCTTTGCACCCATAGCTGGCATTTCCTGGGCATCTGCCCACTCTCGACTTGATCGTGACTTTTGGACTTGGTCCCCTTGTTCCACAGGTACTCCAGTCTGGAAATCCATTGTTGTTGCATTGCTGGTGTTGGTCTTTCCTGCAGAATTCCCCTATCACGACTTCTGTGCTCTTTGGGGAACTTTGGTGCACTTTGCACACACTTTTCAGGGTCTTGGGGTGGGCTATTTTTCTAACCCTCACTGTTTTCTTACAGTCCCAGCGACCCTCTACAAGGTCACATAGGTTTGGGGTCCATTCGTGGTTCACATTCCACTTTTGGAGTATATGGATTGTGTTGCTCCTATCCCTATGTGTCCTCATTGCATCCTATTGTAACTATACATTGTTTGCACTGTTTTCTAAGACTATACTGCATATTTTTGGTATTGTGTACATATATCTTGTGTATATTTGCTATCCTCATACTGAGGGTACTCACTGAGATACTTTGGCATATTGTCATAAAAATAAAGTACCTTTATTTTTAGTATATCTGTGTATTGTGTTTTCTTATGATATTGTGCAAGTGACACTAGTGGTACTGTAGGAGCTTCACTCGTCTCCTAGTTCAGCCTAAGCTGCTCTGCTAAGCTACCATTATCTATCAGCATAAGCTGCTAGACACCCTATACACTAATAAGGGATACCTGGGCCTGGTGCAAGGTGTAAGTACCCCTTGGTACTCACTACAAGCCAGTCCAGCCTCCTACATTGGTTGTGCAGCGATGGGATAAGTACTTTGCAACTACTTACCATTTTTGTCATTGTACTTTTCATAAGAGAAAAATATACAAAACAAGTTCAGTGTATGTATACCTAACCAAAAAGGTTTGCTTTTCTTCTCTCACTTCTTTACTAAGTGCTAAAAAGTACCTCTAAACTTTCTAAAAAGTTCTTAAAAAGTTTTAAAAGTTTTTTTTCTGTCTTTCCAAAAGTTCTGAAAAACTTTTTCCTCACCTTTCTATCACTTAAACACTTTCTAAAATGTCTGGCACAGGCCAAACTGTTGATCTGTCCAAACTTGCTTATGATCACCTTAGCTGGAAAGGAGCAAGGAGTCTCTGCATAGAAAGAGGGTTAAGTGTAGGGAAGAATCCCTCTAGAGAACTGTTAGTTAACATGCTTGTGGAACAGGATAAGGCCAGAGGTGCCACTTCTGTTGAAAAAGTAGCTAATAGTCCCCAATCTGACCCTGGGATACCCCTAGAAAAAGATTCAGAAAGGAAACTTCCTAGCCTGCCCATTATCAGACAACCTAGCATAGCTGGTACTGATGTAGAGTCACACCATACTGATAGTGTTGTCTCACATCATAGCAAGAGTATTCCTTCTCATCATAGTAGAAGTGATGTTTCTGTTAGCCAAGCTGTTAGGATGCCTTCTGTTATTGACAGGTCTCCTTCTGTTCATTCTCACCATACTTCTGTTTCAAGGCATGTCCCACCAACCCACCCTGATGACAGAGTGTTAGAAAGGGAGTTCAATAGATTGAGAGTGGAACAAACCAGACTGAAGCTCAAAAAGCAACAGCTAGATTTGGATAGACAGTCCTTAGAAGTGGAAAGAGAAAGACAGAAATTGGGTTTAGAAACCCATGGTGGCAGCAGCAGTATTCCCCATAGTCATCCTGCAAAAGAGCATGATTCTAGGAATCTGCACAAGATAGTTCCCCCTTATAAGGAGGGGGATGACATTAACAAGTGGTTTGCTGCACTTGAGAGGGCCTGTTTTGTACAGGATGTCCCTCAAAGGCAGTGGGCTGCTATCCTATGGCTATCATTTAGTGGAAAGGGTAGGGATAGGCTCCTTACTGTGAAAGAAATTGATGCCAATAATTTTGCAGTTCTTAAGAATGCACTCCTAGATGGTTATGGCTTAACCACTGAACAGTACAGGATGAAGTTCAGAGAAACCAAAAAGGAGTCTTCACAAGACTGGGTAGACTTTGTTGACCATTCAGTGAAGGCGTTGGAGGGGTGGTTACATGGCAGTAAAGTTACTGATTATGAAAGCCTGTATAACTTAATCCTGAGAGAGCATATTCTTAATAATTGTGTGTCTGATTTGTTGCACCAGTACCTGGTGGACTCTGATCTGACCTCTCCCCAAGAATTGGGAAAGAAGGCAGACAAATGGGTCAGAACAAGGGTGAACAGAAAAGTTCATACAGGGGGTGACAAAGATGGCAAGAAGAAGGATGGTAAGTCTTCTGACAAGGGTGGGGACAAATCTAAAAATTAGTCTTCATCAGGCCCACAAAAACACTCTGGTGGGGGTGGTGGGCCCAAATCCTCTTCAAATCAAAACAAAGAAAAGAAAGCATGGTGCTATTTATGTAAAATAAAAGGCCATTGGACAACAGATCCCAGTTATCCGAAGAAAAGCACCAAGCCTCCTACCACTACAACCCCTACTGCTACACCGTGTCCCTACTAATAGCAGTGGTGGTGGGAGCAAACCTACTAATAGCCAATCCAAGGGAATAGCTGAGCTCACTATTGGTAACTTAGTTGGGGTTGGTCTGATTAGGGAGACCACAGAGGCTGTGTTAGTCTCTGAGAGGGCTATTGATTTAGCCACCTTGGTTGCTTGTCCCCTTAATATGGATAAGTACAAGCAGCTACCCCTAATAAATGGTGTTGAGGTTCAGGAAACTGGTCCACCCTGAACAACACCTACTTGGTCACCAGTACCAAGTAACCGATGCTCATAACAACACCCTTAGCCACCCCATGGCTGTTGTGAATCTCAACTGGGGGGGGGGTTACTGGCCCAAAGAAAGTTGTGGTTGCCTCAGATTTATCTGTAGACTGTCTATTAGGGAATGATTTAGAGACATCAGCTTGGGCAGAAGTGGAGTTGGAGGCTCATGCAGCAATGCTGGGCATTCCAGGGCATATTTTTGCTTTGACCAGGGCTCAGACCAAAAAGCAAAAAGGACAGTGTGACTTGGATCCTGGAAGAATGGACCAAGTGCTCCCTAAAGCTAGGGCTAGTAGAAGTAAAACACTACCTACTATCCCTCCCTCTACAGTGGTTTCAACTTCTGAGGAAGAAGAATTTCCACCCTGTGCAGAACCTACACCAGAGGAGCTGGAAGCAGACACTGCTGAGCTTTTGGGTGAAGGGGGGCCTGCCAGGGAGGAACTGAGTGTGGCACAGCATACCTGTCCCACACTAGAGGGTCTAAGGCAGCAAGCTGTCAAACAAGCAAATGGGGATGTCAGTGACTCTCACAGAGTTTACTGGGAGGACAACCTCTTGTACACTGAAGCAAGGGATCTAAAACCTGGAGCTGCCAGGAGATTGGTGATTCCTCAGGAGTACAGAAAGTTCCTCCTAACTCTTGCTCACGACATTCCCTTAGCTGGACATTTGGGGCAAATGAAAACTTGGGACAGGCTTGTTCCCCTGTTTCATTGGCCTAGAATGTCAGAAGACACAAAGGAATTTTGTAAGTCCTGTGAAACCTGTCAAGCCAGTGGCAAGACAGGTGGCACTCCAAAGGCACCCCTTATTCTACTGCCTGTGGTTGGGGTTCCCTTTGAAAGGGTAGGGGTTGACATAGTTGGCCCCCTTGACCCTCCTACTGCTTCAGGCAATAGGTTTATCTTGGTGGTAGTGGACCATGCCACCAGATATCCTGAAGCAATTCCTCTAAGGACCACTACAGCTCCTGCAGTGGCAAAGGCCCTCCTGGGAATCTTTTCCAGGGTGGGCTTCCCAAAAGAGGTGGTATCAGACAGGGGAAGCAATTTCATGTCTGCTTACTTAAAGGCCATGTGGAAGGAGTGTGGTGTTACATACAAGTTCAACACACCCTATCATCCACAAACAAATGGACTGGTGGAGAGATTTAACAAAACTCTCAAAGGCATGATTATGGGACTCCCTGAAAAACTCCGCAGGAGATGGGATATCCTTTTACCATGCCTCCTTTTTGCTTACAGGGAGGTACCCCAGAAAGGAGTGGGCTTCAGCCCCTTTGAACTCCTATTTGGTCACCCTGTGAGAGGTCCTCTAACACTTGTTAAGGAGGGTTGGGAACAACCTTTAAAAGCTCCAAAGCAAGACATAGTGGACTATGTACTTGGCCTCAGATCAAGGATGGCTGAGTACATGAAAAAGGCCAGTAAAAACCTTCAGGCCAGCCAAGAGCTCCAAAAGCAATGGCATGACCAGAAGGCTGTTTTGGTTCAGTACCAACCAGGGCAGAAAGTGTGGGTCTTGGAGCCTGTGGCCCCAAGAGCACTCCAAGACAAATGGAGTGGACCCCACATAATTGTTGAAAAGAAGGGTGAAGTCACTTACTTAGTTGACTTAGGCACTGCCAGGAGTCCCCTTAGGGTGCTCCATGTCAATCGCCTGAAACCCTACTATGACAGGGCTGATCTCACCCTGCTCATGGCAACTGATGAGGGACAGGAAGAAGAGAGTGACCCTCTCCCTGATCTCTTCTCTTCCACAGAACAAGATGGTCTAGTGGAAGGTATTGTACTGGCAGATTGTCTTACTGCTAAGCAGAAAGACCACTGCATAAGTCTCCTGGGTCAGTTTTCTGAACTCTTCTCTACTGTGCCAGGTACCACTTCTTGGTGTGAGCACACTATAGATACTGGAGACAGCTTGCCTGTCAAAAGTAAGATCTATAGGCAGCCTGACCATGTCAGACTGCATAAAGCAAGAGGTGCAGAAAATGCTTGAACTAGGAGTGGTTGAGCACTCTGAAAGTCCATGGGCTTCTCCTGTGGTACTTGTACTAAAACCTCATTCCAAGGATGGAAAGAAGCAAATGCGGTTTTGTGTAGACTACAGAGGTCTCAACCAGGTAACCAAAACTGATGCTCACCCTATACCCAGGGCAGATGAGCTCATAGATACACTGGCATCTGCCAAGTATCTAAGCACTTTTGATTTGACTGCAGGGTATTGGCAGATCAAATTATCAGAAGATGCAAAAGCAAAAACTGCATTTTCAACTATTGGAGGCCATTACCAATTCACAGTAATGCCTTTTGGATTGAAAAATGTGCCTGCCACTTTTCAGAGGTTGGTGAACACAGTCCTGCAAGGGCTGGAAGCTTTTAGTGCAGCATATCTAGATGATATAGCTGTCTTTAGCTCCAGCTGGGATGATCACCTGGTCCATCTATGGAAAGTTTTAGAGGCCCTGCAAAAGGCAGGCCTCACTATCAAGGCTTCAAAGTGCCAGATAGGGCAGGGGAAGGTGGTTTAACTGGGACACCTGGTTGGTGGAGAACAGATTGAACCACTTCAGGGGAAAATCCAAAAAATTATAGATTGGGTTCCCCCTACTACTCAGACTCAGGTGAGAGCCTTTTTAGGCCTCACTGGGTACTGTAGGAGGTTCATAAAGAACTATGGCTCCATTGCAGCCCCTCTTAATGACCTCACTTCAAAGAAAATGCCTAAAAAGGTATTATGGACAGCAAACTGTCAGAAAGCTTTTGAGGAGCTGAAGCAGGCCATGAGCTCTGCACCTGTCCTGAAAAGCCCCTGTTACTCTAAAAAATTCTATGTCCAAACTGATGCATCTGAATTAGGGGTAGGGGCAGTCTTATCACAACTTAATTCTGAGGGCCAGGATCAACCTGTTGCTTTTATCAGCAGGAGGTTGACCCCTAGAGAAAAGCGTTGGTCTGCCATAGAGAGGGAGGCATTTGCTGTGGTCTGGGCACTGAAGAAGTTGAGGCCATACCTGTTTGGCACTCACTTCATTGTTCAGACAGACCACAAACCTCTACTTTGGCTAAAACAAATGAAAGGTGAAAATCCTAAATTGTTGAGGTGGTCCATATCCCTACAGGGAATGGACTATACAGTGGAACATAGACCTGGGAGTACCCACTCCAATGCAGATGGACTCTCCAGATATTTCCACTTAGACAATGAAGACCCATCAGGAAATTACTAGTCTTATTGTCCTTCGTTTGGGGGGGGGGGGGGGTTGTGTAGGAAAGTACCATCTTGCCTGGCATGTTACCCCCATTTTTCACTGTATATATGTTGTTTTAGTTGTATGTGTCACTGGGACCCTGCCAGCCAGGGCCCCAGTGCTCATAAGTGTGCCTGAATGTGTTACCTGTGTTATGACTAACTATCTCACTGAGGCTCTGCTATCCAGAACCTCAGTGGTTATGCTCTCTCATTTCTTTCCAAATTGTCACTAACAGGCTAGTGACCAATTTCACCAATTCACATTGGCATACTGGAACACCCTTATAATTCCCTAGTATATGGTACTGAGGTACCCAGGGTATTGGGGTTCCAGGAGATCCCTATAGGCTGCAGCATTTCTTTTGCCACCCATAGGGAGCTCTGACAATTCTTACACAGGCCTGCCACTGCAGCCTGAGTGAAATAACGTCCACGTTATTTCACAGCCATTTACCACTGCACTTAAGTAACTTATAAGTCACCTATATGTCCAACCTTTACCTGGTAAAGGTTAGGTGCAAAGTTACTTAGTGTGTGGGCACCCTGGCACTAGCCAAGGTGCCCCCACATTGTTCAGGGCAAATTCCCCGGACTTTGTGAGTGCGGGGATACCATTACACGCCTGCACTACACATAGGTCACTACCTATGTGTAGCTTCACAATGGTAACTCCGAATATGGCCATGTAACATGTCTATGATCATGGAATTGCCCCCTCTATGCCATCCTGGCATAGTTGGCACAATCCCATGATCCCACGGGTCTGTAGCACAGACCCTGGTACTGCCAAACAGCCTTTTCAGGGGTTTCACTGCAGCTGCTGCTGCTGCCAACCCCTCAGACAGGTTTCTACCCTCCTGGGGTCCAGCCAGGCTTGGCCCAGGATGGCAGAACAAAGGACTTCCTCAGAGAGAGGGTGTTACACCCTCTCCCTTTGGAAAAAGGTGTTAAGGCAGGGGAGGAGTAGCCTCCCCCAGCCTCTGGAAATGCTTTCATGGGCACAGATGGTGCCCATTTCTGCATAAGCCAGTCTACACCGGTTCAGGGACCCCTCAGCCCTGCTCTGGCGCGAAACTGGACAAAGGAAAGGGGAGTGACCACTCCCCTGACCTGCACCTCCCCTGGGAGGTGCCCAGAGCTCCTCCAGTGTGCTCCAGACCTCTGCCATCTTGGAAACAGAGGTGCTGCTGGCACACTGGACTGCTCTGAGTGGCCAGGGCCAGCAGGTGACGTCAGAGACTCCTTCTGATAGGCTCCTTCAGGTGTTGCTAGCCTATCCTCTCTCCTAAGTAGCCAAACCCTCTTTTCTGGCTATTTAGGGTCTCTGCTTTGGGGAATTCCTTAGATAACGAATGCAAGAGCTCATCCGAGTTCCTCTGCATCTCTCTCTTCACCTTCTGCCAAGGAATCGACTGCTGACCGCGCTGGAAGCCTGCAAAACTGCAACAAAGTAGCGAAGACGACTACTGCAACTCGGTAACACTGATCCTGCCGCCTTCTCGACTGTTTTCCTGGTGGTGCATGCTGTGAGGGTAGTCTGCCTCCTCTCTGCACTAGAAGGTCCGAAGAAATCTCCCGTGGATTGACAGAATCTTCCCCCTGCTACCGCAGGCACCAAAGAACTGCATCACCGGTCCCCTGGGTCTCCTCTCAGCACGACGAGCGAGGTCCCTTGAAACCAGCAACTCTGTCCAAGTGATTCCCACAGTCCAGTGACTCTTCAGTCCAAGTTTGGTGGAGGTAAGTCCTTGCCTCCCCACGCCAGACTGCATTGCTGTGAACCGCGTCTTTTGCAGCTACTCCGGCCTCTGTGCACTTCCGGCGGAAATCCTTTGTGCACAGCCAAGCCTGGGTCCACAGCACTCTAACCTGCATTGCACGACTTTCTAAGTTGTCCTCCGGCGGCGTGGGACTCCTTTGTGCAACTTCGGGTGAGCACAGTTTCACTCCTCTTTGTAGTGCCTGTTCCGGCACTTCTGCGGGTGCTGCCTGCTTCTGAGAGGGTTCCTTGTCTTGCTGGGCGCCCCCTCTGTCCCCTGATGCAATTGGTGACATCCTGGTCCCTCCTGGGCCACAGCAGCATCCAAAAACCCTAACCGATCGACTTGCAGCTAGCAAGGCTTGTTTGCGGTCTTTCTTCAGGAAAACACTTCTGCACGACTCTCCACGGCGTGGGGCATCCGTCCTCCAAAGAGGAAGTTTCTAGCCCTTGTCGTTCCTGCAGAATCCTCAGCTTCTACTGTCCAGTAGCAGCTTCTTTGCACCCAGAGCTGGCATTTCCTGGGCATCTGCCCACTCTCGACTTGATCGTGACTTTTGGACTTCGTCCCCTTGTTCCACAGGTACTCCAGTCTGGAAATCCATCGTTGTTGCATTGCTGGTGTTGGTCTTTCCTGCAGAATTCCCCTATCACGACTTCTGTGCTCTTTGGGGAACTTTAGTGCACTTTGCACGCACTTTTCAGGGTCTTGGGGTGGGCTATTTTTCTAACCCTCACTGTTTTCTTACAGTCCCAGCGACCCTCTACAAGGTCACATAGGGTTGGGGTCCATTCGTGATTCGCATTCCACTTTTGGAGTATATGGTTTGTGTTGCCCCTATCCCTATGTGTCCCCATTGCATCCTATTGTAACTATACATTGTTTGCACTGTTTTCTAAGACTATACTGCATATTTTTGGTATTGTGTACATATATCTTGTGTATATTTGCTATCCCCATACTGAGGGTACACTCTGAGATACTTTGGCATATTGTCATAAAAATAAAGCACCTTTATTTTTAGTATATCTGTGTATTGTGTTTTCTTATGATATTGTGCAAGTGACACTAGTGGTACTGTAGGAGCTTCACTCGTCTCCTAGTTCAGCCTAAGCTGCTCTGCTAAGCTACCATTATCTATCAGCCTAAGCTGCTAGACACCCTATACACTAATAAGGGATACCTGGGCCTGGTGCAAGGTGTAAGTACCCCTTGGTACTCACTACAAGCCAGTCCAGCCTCCTACACTCACCCATTTCTCCAATGATATATGTTGCGCTGGGTTGAGTAAAATGTGAATGACACAAGAGCTGCCTGACGGCTCTGACATATTGCCCTATACTGTGGTGGAAGGAAGCAGAGGGGCCCATGCTATAAATGCCTAACTTCATTGTGAGTCAACCACATTCTGCTGTTTCACGAGGAACACATCTCACAAAAAAAATTCTACTGGCATTGGGGAAAATGTAGCATAATGTACTTTTGTCTGATGTGTGTGTTTCATCGTAAACTAATTTCTTTTGTTACCTATTTCTCTTTGCTTTGTAGGAGATATTGTGGCAGCATTAGACCTTTGCAGATGTTTTGGCAGTGTTGGATTTTTGGGAAAGTTTTTTGTGCCAGATAAGTAAGTGTTGTTATGATCATTCTTTACTACATTCTCCCAGCATTATATTACTTTTTTCAGTTCACAGCACACTCCTTCAGCTCCGCACACAGTCACAAGCATTCATTTCTATGAGTACCTCTGCATTCTACACAGGCCAGAAAGTTTTAGTTAGAAAAAATAGAGATGGTGTTTCATTGCATGACTGCTTTTGAGGCTCAAACTCAAATAATGGAGCAGAGATTTGAGGCAGGGTCTGATACTGAGATAGTATCAGAGGGAAAGGGTCATGGAGAGCTTCAGTTCAGCCAGTAATTCCCCCATTCAGTGGAAATGCTGAATATAATGTCAATATGGCAATTTTAAAAAAATCTATTTGCCCCTTCAATTATTTTTTGGATTTCAGACTTTCCTGAGAATATTGTGCAGCAAACACTTGTAGGCTGAGCTTTTTCTGAGAGATTGTGGAGGCACTCTGGCACATCATTCTAGGGCACACCTATGGATTCCCAATTCCCAATTCATTTTGGGTGCTGAACACATTTCTGGGCCTAACTCTGAAGATGGAAAAAATCCACAAACCAATGGTGCATTCCTATTGGTCTACTCATGCAGTTTGGGTAACATCCTTTTCCACACTGGCCTGGAGCAGAGACAGTTTCTTTTAATTTTGCAGCGCATGCTGTATTTCAATGCCAGTTCTGCTGTATTGCCCTGGGACCATCCAGACTATGACAGGTTATTCCAAATTTAGCCTGTTATGGATCATTTATTTGCCAGGTTTCCAAAAATGTATACTTGCGGAAAGAATAAACCAGTTGATGAGTCCTTGATCTTGTACATAGAGGGACCACTTTTCAGGCAGGACATACCTAGTAAAAAAGCTTGTTACGGCATTAGGTGGTACATACTGTGCAAGAGATCTATTGGTTATCTGTACAGCCAGAGAGTAAACACATGGAAGGACTCCGCAATAAATTCTGCAGGTTATCCTTCCCTGTTAGGAGTTAGCGATATGACTGTACAGGAGCTTGCTCAATCTCTCCTTCATAAAGGTTATTAACATTATGTAGATGACTTCTAAACAAGTGTTCAGTTGTTTAGTAAACTGTACATAGCTGCCATTGTGGCTTACTGTGCCATTGGAAAGCATCCCACGGGATTCCCTCAGGAGCTTGTGTGCAAGAAGTGTTGCATTGCAACGAACTACTCAATACCAAGTTCTCAGATGGGTAGGAAGTATATGTACTCACTACTTTTCAAGATTACAGCATTTCTCTCTTCAGAGCTGGGGATAGTTGCTAGAAATTCACAAACTTAACTGTATACTTGATTACAACATGTACATGGGTGGAGTGGATAAATATTACCAAGTTCTTCAACCATATAATGTGAGCAGTAAAACATGAACATAGTATAAGACGTTGGCTGCTCACCTGATTCAGTTGGCAACGTAAAATGCATATGTTGTCTATCAGCAGTCCACCTTAGGAAGACTGATGTCCTTCTTTGACTTTCATTTGTATAAGTAGTAGAATCTACTTCGTCCATTGTGGAGGATGTTGCAAGGCTGTTGGACCGGCACTTTGCCGGCTGCATTTCTGTAACAGAACAAAAGTGTCACTGATAAAACCAATGCAGAGTTTGTGCTCAGCTCATTACTGTCCAAAATGCCCAAGTCAGCCTGGCATGTGTTTGCCAACTTGCTTCACTTTGTACCAAACAAAATTGAAGTTCTAGGAAACTGAAGTGAGGCACATTGGTTAGGAGTTACTATCTGCCCCAAATAACAGTTCATGGATACATAACCTTCTATGGGCCATTACTTGAGTAGCTATGTAGCGTTTGAAATTCATAAATCTAATGTGAGGCAGCCTGAAGTGGCTCATTGCGAGAGAGAGCTGATGAGCATTATATTTCAGTAGATATAGCCCTTTTCAGCTCTCTCCCAGTCATGCAAAGCAGCTCAGAAATGTGCCTTGCTGCACTGTGTTGCGTGAATTCTAAGTAAATATGCTCCTTAGGCCCAGATTTAAGGGGACCGATCTCCATCTTAGCGTAATTTCTTTTACGCTAATGTGGAGTTAGATGGCAAAAAACGCATGCCAGATTGTGTAACCCCTTTCGCCATCTTATGCCTGAGCCAGGCATAATGTACGCAAAGGTGGCGTTCTTTCAATGAGGGGGGTGGGGGGTGGGGGAGGGAATGTTGCAAAGAAATCTAAGACATTTCTTTGTGTCAATTTTTCCGGCATTTTTAACGTCTGCTCAGAGCATGTGTTAAAAGGGGGCACACCATTGGTTACTATGGGCCACTATGTACTGCTCAGGGTTAAAGCCAACATTTTGGTGCTAACCCTGAGCAATACATCAATAGAGTTAAAAATGTTGACGCTATTGCTTCCTACCCCGTTCCATGGTGTGCTGTATTATAAATATGGCGCACACATGGTTGCAGGCGGGGTGCTAAGGGTCGCAAGGAAAATAGTGCTCTTAAATATTCCCCTAAGGCATAAAAAAAAGTGGTGCTGCACCTTTCCGCCCTTTAGGGGCCCCCTACCTCCACCTTGTGTGTGCTGTATCTAAAAATATAGTGCACCATGGCGCAGGGTAGGGAGCAATAGTGTCAAGATTTTGGGCACTAACCTGGAACAGTACATACAACGCAAAATCTCTTAGATTTCTTTGTGCCATTTTTTCAGCTCCCCTAATGGGGGAACGCCCACTTGCATACATTATCCCTGGCACTGTCATAATGTGATGCAAGGGGTTACAAAGTGGCACAATGCATGCGTTGCCCTACCTTGTACTTCTGGTGTGGCGTTTTTGGCCATCTAATGCCACATTAGCCTAAAAAAAGACACTAATGTGTCATTATATGGTGCTAGGCCCTCTTAAATCTGAGCATTACTCTTTCCAGAAATGCTCTTTAAGGAATTTAGTCAATAGAATCTGCCTCAGGTGGTTTTTCAAAGGTAGATTTGCTGACACTGTTTGGGGAATGGTCCAAAAATGCATTCTCAGTCACCCCAACTTATTTTCATAAACTGAAAATAGATGAATTTAGTTCACAAGGTGTGCTCAAAGAGCATGAAAGACAAGTCTCCCACAGCTTTTGCAGGCTGCCACAGAAATGTGTAAGGAAAAGGCTGTTGAACAAGGTAGGACTGACATGTAGATCACATTATCCACCACTCATTACATGTCATACTTGTAGCAGTTTGCCATCTTCATCCTCTGTCAGAACATGGCAGATATCCCACCCAGCATGTAACTAGTGCAGTTCAGTCAATGCACTGCACATAATGGTGGACAAGACAAGCCTCATGTTTTGACTGAGCACCGTGTCCACCAAATCCTAAGGTCCTAGGGGCCTCATATACAAAGATGTGTTGTAAGGCAGTGCCACAAGTCTTTTCATGGCACTGCCCTACGCCCTGCCCTACTGCCCCACGCCAAATTGAACAGGCAGGAATGCACCGTATTTATGAGATACAGTGCATTCCTGTCCTTTCATCCGGTGCACAATTTGGTGCCTAGCACCAATGCAGACACCTTTGCACCATGGTGCAAGGGTGTCTACATTGTTGGCAAGACTATTTTGTGCAGGAAGGGACACCTTCCTGCACAAAAACAATCCATGGAGTAATTCTCCTCATTCTATGTGTGCTGCAGAATGCCGCACAAATGGAAAGAGGAAAAAACAAGGAAAACTTAAAAATTTCTCCTTGTTAGCCTGTTCGTCGGAGGTGTAAGGTTCTGGTGCTTCCCCAGGTGTACATCCATGGAAATCATTCTTGACGCAGAGTAAGGCAACACATTGCTTTGGGCTGTCTTGCCTTACTCCATATCTGTGAGGCCACCCAGGGTGGCTTTGCAACGCCTCATAGATATGATTATAGGCCTGCACCACCAGAGTGTCTAAAACAGTGGTACTCTGGTAGCAAGGCATCATGTAAAAAAAGCCCCTTAGTCTTTCTAGAAGTGTTCTTTATTGAATTTATTTGAGTGTTCCCCAGAAATAAATAGTCCAATTTTCAAACAGATATTTGGTCACACAGTCTGAAAAATGGCCCACAGGTGCATCCCCAGACACCCCTAGCTTACTTCCACACGCTAGAAAGAGTTGGATTCAGTGCACTGAGTGGTCTGAAGGAGCATGAAAGAAAAGTCTCTCTGAGTCTAAGGCTTCCAAGGTGCGGCTTTAGTAAAGGTGCACCTGGTCCCCCTGCAGTATTAGTACTACACGTGATGTGAGCATGAACAGGGACTGAAACCACAATCTAGGTTTGTTTTCATAGGGATCTCTTGTAGGTACAAGCAGATCTTCATGGTTGAAGTAAAACTGTGTTCAAGGCATTAACCCAACCATGGCTGGCAGTGTGTGTGGTGGTGGTGTCAGTTGGCTAGTGGAATGTATGGCTGTTGGCTGGCGGAAGGTGTCCCTGTTGACAATCTGAATGTGTGGCTGTTGGCTGGCAGAATTTGTGGTTGGTGGAAGTGTTTATTGGTTTGCTAGAGGTGGGTTTCTATAATAAGTTGGATGATGAGTTGTTGACTCGCAGTGTGACTGGTGTTTCATGCCTTTCAGCATATGAATATGATGGGCCCTTCAATTGGGTTTTTTTATGTGAGTGTTGTGTGTGTTGAGTCCATGGCAAACAGTGTAAATGGCTTTGTGTAGCGAATGGAAAAGGCATGTGAATAGACCATAGAGTAGTTGGTGCCTGGGCACAACTTTATAGCCCACTAGCATTAAGTGATGGGTTTAATATTTTGATACCATTATTAGTATTGATGCTGTGACCCTATTACTACTGGTAGTGCCAAAATCAACTGCTATGAATTTGTTCTTGAGTTGTGGATAGACTCAGGAGAAACATTTACATCTTCTCACATTTTTGAAAACTGAACACCCAGAGGTGTCTAGGTGCCTAGGGTGGTGTAGAAGACATTAATTCAATTCACTCATCCACAACGTCTTCCAAAAATCCAACTTTCCCTTATGATTAAAAGCATACTCTACTCACATTTCTATGAAATATACTTTCAGAATCTCTGCCTAGCCACAAAATTCCTACCACTCAGTCTTTCCAACCTTGCCATTATACTACTACTACCCCCCTTGTGGGGTTTGGCCTAGTGCGTGTGACACAAACTGTCCTAAAACACAAAGAGGAGCTGTTAGCAATAGGGGTAACTGTAGTATTTGGACCTGCACTGGGCAACCTCCCAGGGATGCCTACTGAACCCACACTGAGCCAGGGTATTGTGCCTCGTGTGCATCCCACAAAGGTTGCTTACCTGAATGTCCTGCAAGCCTCAAACTTTAGCTAAAAATACATTTTCCTTACATTTATGTTATGGACACTTCCTGAATCAGCTGGAATCCCCAAACGTCCTACCACCCAGTGTTAACCCACTTGTCCTAATAAAACACCACCCCAATTATGTGGCTGGGCCTAGTACCTGTGACATGAGCAATGGTAGTCCCCTGCAAATGTTGTTGATCCCTGCTCATTCCAGGAGTTACCATCAGAGAAATGTCAGGAAAATGTGTGGCTTCTGGGTAAAATTCCCTAGTTAAGAGCCATGCAAGTAACACCATCCTGGACTCCTCCAGGTTACTAGTTTTCAGAAATGGGCAGCTTTGGTAGGTTTCCCCTACGTGCCAGCTGAGCTGAGGCATAAGTCCAGACCTACCCAAATTACAATAAAAGTGTTAGTTTCAGTGGAACTAGGTGACATGTCCATGTTGTGTTTTGGACCCTTTTCTGAAGCTTAGGCTAGGCTCACACACACAAGTAAGGTACCATTTTTGGAGGAGACTTGGGGGAACACTGAGTGGTCGGAAATGTTTGGCTTTCTGCCCATTCCAGAACATTCCATCACATAAATGTGAGGAAAATGTGTGTTTTTAGCCAACGTTTGAGGTTTTCAAGGATGTCTAGGTAATATTGCTTGGTGAAAGCCACATAAGTCTCCCCACTCTGGACACCCCCTGGCGTTTAGTTTCTAGAAGTGTCTGGTAAGTTTTCCTGGGGGGCAAATGAGCTAGAGCACATACTCCTCAACTACACACACTGTAAAAAAAACATGGATTTTGCTGGGTAAATTATGGTGTCTCCTGCTCTTGTTTTGAGGTGTTTTGTGTCACAGATGCTAGGCCCAAATAAATGGTTTACCATTTCTTAGTAGGAGGCATGGGGCACTACAGAATAGTATAACATTTGTTATTTCCAGCAGTATTTTCTTTTGTATTTGTGCCTTACAAATGTAAGCCAGTGTAAGAAAAAATACAGTTTGCAAAATTCCCTGTGAATCACATGCTAGTATGGGTACCCACAAATTCAGAAATGCACAAATAAGCACTGCTCCTTCGCTCAGCATGTATTGTATACTTCAGTAATGCATGTGTTTCTTTCATACTCTTTTCACTCTTTATACTTAATTATTTGAATTACTCTATACTCGGGACACAATTAAAACCCATTGTATGTGGCAGCTCAGTTGTTGGCTCTGTATACCTTGGGTTCTTGGTGATCCTACAATCCCTATATATTCCCACAACCAGAGGAGTCTACCTAATGTACTAGTGTATGGCTTCAACCATCATGACAAGAAGTTACAGATAAAAAAATGTTGTCACAAATGGCTGTTGTTTTAAAACCTTTTTTTTTTTATTTCAACAGTTACTTTTTTGGGGGAAAGCTTTGAGGAAACTTTACAAACAACCTTGTGCAGAATTTAGAATGCTGTCTAATTTCCAGAAATGTACAGCATTTTGGCATCGCCCAGGGATTTCATACCTGTTTCCATCACCCACTAGACATAGGTTGAAAGTACAAAAATTCTGAAAAATGACCCACCTCTTAGAAAATACAGCCCAAACTGTGGCTGTGCATGTTCCTGGAAGCTGGGAGGAAACCTTTTGTGGAGCTGTTTTTGTGGAGCTCTTTGTTCCCATTTTCCCAAAAACAAAATGTAGCTATATTTTGAGTATTTACTCATCACCCCCCCCCCCCCCGCCCAGGGAAATCCACAAACCATTGATATCTTTAGAATCCCCATGATGCTGGTGAAGAATGACACTGTTGCCATTTAGCATCCTAATTTAAATCTGCCATGCTAATTCCAATATAATATCACTTTCACCACCCCACCATCAGAGGTGCTGGCTGGCTAGCACAATTCCACAAAAAAGACACAAGACAACTAAACTAGAAGGGTCACCCAAACATATCAAGATTGTTCAAACAGTCATAGTGTGATGAGGATGTTAAGTTGGCCTGAATAATGGTCATAATTGTATAAAGGACAGATTATTAAAACATATACAATTATCATATAAACCTTTATCAGAAATAAACATTTGGCATTAGACTGTAACATTCAAAACAGCCTCTAGAGAACACCATAACAAAAATATAATTTATAAGAAAGACGGTTATGTAACCCTATTGTTAACCCCTAGACGCAATAACCCCATGCCAAAAAACAGGAGAAAGTAATGCAGTGTAATCATATACTTAGCCCCTACAGAACGTTTCTAGACCTATTGCAATGATATTACAAGCAAAACCTTTAAAACAAAACTTCCCCCATCTATAAAACAAAAGTTGTATTGATGGGAAGCCTAAAAGGCACTGAATGGTAGGAGAGGTTATAATTTTTGGGTTCCCCACTAACCTAGTGTGGGGACCCAGAGATGATGGCGAAACATGGAGCATGTTGAATGTGGTCCCATTGTCTGATGACCACCGCAGGCTGAGCTATGAGCAAAAATGTTTTGTAAAAGTAATGCCTTGAAAGCAGTATGGGGCGAGTTTTCATGCTGCAAATATTATACTATATTGACTGCAATGCTCAGAATGGCCCCTAGAGAACACCCCAATAAAAACAGCACTTGGAAGAAACATGGGGCTGATTACAACTTTGGAGGACGGTGGTAATCCGTCCCAAATGTGACGGATATACCACCTACCATATTACGAGTTCCACAGGATATAATGGACTCGTAATACGGTAGGTGGTATATCTGTCATATTTGGGACGGATTAACACCGTCCTCCAAAGTTGTAATCAGGCCCATGGTCATGTAACCATACAGTCAGCCCTTAAAGAGCATAACCACATGAAAGAAGAATGAGAGAATGTAATGCAAAGTAACCATATATTTAACTTCTAGAAAAAATAATGCATTACACATTTTCAAAACTAGCAGGACTCTTCCAGAGATATTACAAACAAGGCCCATAAAACTTAGACCCATACTTATACTTTTTTAGTGCCGCATTTGCGCCGCTTTTTGACGCAAAAGCGGCGCAAACTCACAAAATACAAGTGTATTTTGTGGCTCTTTAGCGTAAAAAATTACGCAAAAGCGGCGTTAAGAAAGTATAAATATGGGCCTTAATATCTCTCAGCTGTAAAACAAAAGTTCCAACCATAAAAAAGTTTATAAAGATAATGAATGGTGGTAGGGGTTAATATATTGGAGTCCCCACTAACGCAGTGGGGGGATCCAGAGATAATGTAGACAGAAAGAGCACATTGTGGTCTATGGCGGTCATTATGAACATGGCGGTAAAGACCGCCAACCGGCGTGGCGGAGGTGAACAGAATCCCACCGGCAGCGGCAAATGGAAACCCGCCATATAATGAACAAAAAACACAACCCCGCCAAACATTCCTACACCCCCACTCCCTGCCAGGACCCTGTTGGCGGGAATCACCGCCCACCCCACCCCACCCCGGCACCGCCAAGCACACCCACATCCCGCCCTCCAAACAAAAATGCACAAATCACCTCGGTGGACAGTGGAGGCTGGACGACCATTGGCGGCTGCGACCGCCACGGGTGGCAAGTGGGCCCAACAGCAACCACTGCACACATTGGCTAGGCATAGCACCCACACACCTGACACACATCCAGAACACCATAAAACGCCCCCAGACACACCCCACAAATCCTTGCAAGGAAACCAGGCCCAGAAGATGGAGAGCACTAGAGCCAGACAGAGAACACCAGCAGTCAGGAGCACCCAAACACCGTCCCCAGTCCCAATGCCATCCACCACCCTCAGCATGTCTCCCCCAAAATTCCATGCTTCACCGAAAGGGACCTAAGGACCATGGTGGACGAGATCCTAAAAGTGGAGCCACAAATATTCGGCTCCGAGGTGCAGCACACACCCATTGCCTGGAAAATGGAGCTGTGGCAGACCATCGCCAACAGGGTGAATGCAGTGTGGGACACCATCCAGGCACCAGGGACGACATCCGCAAGAGATGGAACGACCTGCGGGGGAAAGTCCGGGCCATGGCATCCAGGCACCACATCGCAGTGCAGAAGACTGGGGGAGGGCCACCACCAACACCACCCGACTACACAGACTGGGAGGAGAAGGTACTCGCCATCCTGCATCCAGAGGACTCACTGGAGGAATGGACTCGAGTAAGTTGTCTACATTTACCCCATATGCACCATACCTGTAATGCATGCACCACCCCACCCACACCCACCTAGACCCACACCCCTCCCAGCCATTACCCACCACATCTACCAACCTGCATCAGCCACAACTCACTACCAGGCCCACATCACTCCCGCTGTGCACAGTCACCCACCCCTGCACGTTCCCACAATGGAATAATAACCCCCACCACAATGTAACGCCACCACTGCCACTAGATGCTATGTCCACAAGGGCTGACCATGTCACCCAAAGTAGCTTCACAGCAGGCGCCCAAACGTAGTCTCAGGCCTAGATATGGCACTGGAAACCCAGCAAAGAACAAGCCCCCTACCAACAATTGACACTGCTGCTACTGCCAAGCAACCAACCCACCCATTCACAAACTGCACTTAGCTGAGGGCTAAATGATGTACAGAACTACAAATAGGACCCACCTATGAAATCAAACAGGCCTGCCACCAAGTCGGTTTTGAGGACAACCAACCATAACGACTTCCATCACTGTACATAGCACATTTCACTGTATTCCACCAATAAACAACATATCTCACCTGTAACACTGCCCCCTGCCTTCAATGTTGAACAAAGTGGAGTAATGATGCAACAGGCAGGGATAAACTTTATTGTCAAATAGTGCATGCTGCTGGTACAGTGTGTTTCTAAAAAGTCAAGAAGGGAATGCTTATGTTGTCTGTCTGTACCATGCTGAAGAGGTCCATGACTCGCGTTATCATGACCAATTCCCCCTAGTTGACATGGCACACTTACAGTATCAGTCACTAACCACATATACAGGCTGAAGTCCCAGACATTTATTGGACGTAGAGTTGTATAAGTTGGTTTCTGGAATTTACAACTTCCCCTTCCTCATCCTCACCATCACTCTCCTCACCTCTCTGAGGTAACAGATCAGGACCTATAGCACCCTCCACCTCCAAAAGGGGGACTGAATTTCTCACTGCCACATTGTGCAGCATGCAGCAGGCCACCACTATCCTACACACCTTATCAGGCCCATAGGCCAGGGAACCCCCAGAGATATGTAGGCACCGAAATCTAGCCTTCAGGAGACTTATTGTACGCTCTATCACCCTCCTAGTACGTCCATGGCCCTTATTGTATTTCCTCTCTGCATCCGTCCTGGGATTCCTCACTGGTGTCAGGAGCCAACGCAAGTTTGGATACCCAGAATCACCTAGAGAAATGGTCAATACAGAGTCGTCATTGGAATGTCCTTAGTCTGACAGGCTGTTTTTCAGCAATGTGTCAGTTAGTGACAGGCACACTTACCTATGATCCACCCTCTGTCCTCTTGGAGTTGTTCCATCTTTTGTGGCACACTGCTGTTCCTCAAAACAAATGAATCATGGACTGAATCAGGAACCATGGCATTCACATGGGATATGTACTGGTCTGCTGTACATACCAATTGGATGTTTATGGAAGTTCTTCCTGTTTCTGTACACCTGTTCACTCACTCTTGGGGGGATGATGGGTATGTGGGTTCCATCGATGGCACCAATAACATGGGTAATGTTTGCAAAGGCATAGAAGTCTGACTTGCTGGCCGGGAGCTCAGCACTTTGGGGGAATCGCACATAGGATTGCAGATGTTGTACAAATGCATTTAGAAATTTTGTAAGTACCTGGCTGAACATTGGTTATGAGAAACCAGCACCCATGCCCACTGTCACTTGAAATGAGCCTGTGGCCAGGAAATGGAGTGCGGAGAGCACCTGCACCTCAGTTGGAATGACATGCTGATTACGATTTCCGGGAGTCAGTGCATGATCCAGTAATGCACATAGGTCCTGAATAGTTGCACGTGTGAGTCTGTTAGTGATAATGATCAGACGCTCCACCATGGTCCCTATATCCACAAGTGGTCTGTACACAGAAGGTGCCCTTCCTCGCCACAAGGGTCTGTACCTGTGAGGGGTAAGAACAAGGAGTCTTGTGCACACATACACAGGCATATTTGCTAAACACATTCACTGCATTCTTCATAGTAGTGTCTGTACAATAACTGCAACCTGACAGATGTACATTGTCATCACTAAGAGGGAACGGGGTAAATCATGTATGATAATATACTCATATGTGATTCATATGGCTAGTAGGCCCAGCATTGTGACTAAATTGAATTTCACGATGCGTAGGTGATGGCAAAATGTCTGCCCACTGTAGTTCTGCCCCTTCGTTGTGGAAGTGACCTAAGACCGCTACCGGTTGATGTCACAGTGTTCGGCGGTGTTTACCGCTGTTCGCACCCTCATTGGATAACATGGATGCCAATGGGGAATCTTGGTGTATCATGATCGCCGCCAGTGGTGACGGTGCATTCTGCCGCGGAACGTACACGCGTTCGTCATCGTGTGCTCACTTGACTCTCTGATCTTGTGCGGACAAGTACTCCACTCCGTGTACTACTGTGGCCTGCCTCTGGCTATGGATGTTCCACGTGGTGCAGGGGAAAGGGCCCCAGCCTTCACCCAGGAAGAACTGGAGAAACTGGTGGAAGGGTTCCTGCCCCTGTATGGCAGACTCTACGGCCGGCCAGAGGCACAGGTGTGTCCGGGTTTTGGGGGCACTGTGTGTGTAGTGGATCGAGTGGATTGCTCTGATGTGCATTCCTGTGAGCCAGGATGGGGCTTGGTGGATGGAATGCTGCGTGCCACTGTCTTGCATGTCTGGGAGTACTGTCTGTCCTATGTCTAACAATCAGCCAGCTATTGTCATCGTGCAGGTGCCTGACCTCTGTGTTTCTTCTCTGTGTCGCCCTACTAGGTCAGCGCCCACCAGAAGAGTGCACATTGGCATGCCATCGCCAAGGAGGTACGGATCCTGGAGGTCTACAACCGGCAGAGCACCCACTGTCGGAAGAGGTGTGAGGACCTGCGGCGCTGGGCGCGGAAGATCAGTGAGGCCCAGCTGGGGAAGTCCTCCCAACGTGGTAGGGGTGCGCTTTGGGCACTGACCCCCTTAATGCGGAGGATCCTGGCGGTGGCGTACCCAAACCTAGATGGGCGCTTGAAGGCTGCACAACAGTCACAAGGGGGTGAGCACTCACAGCCCATACTTCAGCCTGGAACGATGAATGTGTGTGCGATAGGAGGTAGGTGTGCATTGGGCTTAGAGCAGGGTTTTGACTGGTGTCCAGCTACTGTCTGTTCCCCAAAGGGTGTAGGGGTGTCCCTGTCAGGTTTCACCTACCTCAGCTTCAATGCAATGACAGGATATGGGTGTAGCTCAGTATACTGCTCAGTAGTCAGGGCCATGGTCATGGGCCTAGTGCACGGTGCTGCCTGTTGGGTGTGTCTGCTTGGTAGGTGTATGTCTGGCCATTGTGTATCAGCATTCACTTACTTACAAGTGTCTCTCCTGTTTTGTCTCCCCATCCCTGTTCTTTTTTGTGTGTCTGGTACAGCATCAACATCAGGCGAGGGAGCTGAGGCACCGGCTAGCGGGGAGACAGCGGCCCACGGATCCTCGGAGGCAGAGACAACGGACGCCCAGGGGACCAGTGGGTGGGAGGGCGAGGGGACTTCCATGGGGGAGGTTACTACCAGCGGTGGTAGTGACTCTGAAACCTCCTCCGATGGGGGTTCTCCGGCGGTGGCGGACACTAGTGGACAAATCACGACCGTGACATCTTCCGCCACCACCCATACCATCAGTGCCCTCCCTTCTGCTCCCCACTGAGTTGGCCGTGCCCACCCACCCAGAAAGGTGGGGGGCTCCTTCGCCCCAGGCACCTCCTTCCCTGCCCCACTCAGCCCTGCTGCCCTCACAGAGAAGGCTATTGACCTCCTGAGAACCATCTCTGTAGGGTATGACAACCATCGTCAATGTCATCCAGGGGCTATCATCAGAGGTGCAGCAGACTAATGCCTATCTGGATGGCATTCACAGTGCCATGTCTGCCCTACAGAGATCTTTTCAGGCTCTGGCCTCCTCTTGGACGGCAGCCAGTTTCCCTGGCCATTCCGTCCCCCCTCCAACCTCCTCTACCCCTTCCAGCACCCCACTCCCTTCACCCGTCCAAGGCACACATTCAGACACGCAGTCAAGCACTTCAACACACAAAAAACACACTTCCAAACACAAGCACCACACCTCCCACCACGAGCATTCACACAGCCAACATACACCTGCACACACAACAACGTCCACCTCCCCCAGTGTGCCCGCCTCTTCCGCCTCCCTGTCTGTCCCCTCTACATGCACACCCTCATGCACTGCACCGTCACTCACTGTTACTGCTCCTCTTCCTGCACTCACCACAATAGCAGACAGCCATACATGCACCCCACACACCACACCTGCACTCACCAGCTCCACTGTAGTTGACACATACATCACACTCACCCGACTTGCAGACACCCACCCAACATACATCCACACTAGCTGTCTCTCTTCTCCCACTGTGTCCACCCCCACCTCCCAAAACACTCAAACGCAGCAAGACACCCATCCATCAGACATCCACCACACCACAGCATACTGAGCAGTCACCGGCACCCACTATACGCACACCTACACCCCATACCCCAACTCCCTCTGCTTCCACTCCCATGCCCACCCCAATTGCTCCCAAGAAACGTTTCCTCTCCCGTGTAGACCTGTTCGAACACACTGGCCCACCCCGTCTTGTCCCGAAACGTGCCCACCTCCTTGCCCTTTCCGCTCCTTCCACATCGCAGCCCACCCCGGTCCAGCCTTCCCATTCCTGTGCCCCTTCTCCACTTAAGAAGAAGGCCCGCTCTGAGCCTAAGGCATTCAGCTCCGCCCGTGCCAAACAGCCCCCACCACCTTCTAAGGAGAAGCCCACCCCCCTCCAACCTCCTCACGCAAGTCAAAGTCCCCCCCATTGTAAATCCCCACCCCCACCCCCATTCCGTGGGGTGTCTGGATCCCCCTATGGTGCCCTGTTGAGTGGAGTACCCAGCCCTTGTGGGAGTCAGGTGTGGCCAGTTGTGGCCAAGGAAAATGGACTTTTTATGGACTGGCCATTGGCCCTGTGTTCATCATTTCGCTGAGTGAGCTTCATAATAAAGTTTCGGTGTGGCCTGTGTTTGGGCTGCATGCAGTTCCATCCTGGTGTTTGTTTAACTAATTTATGGCTGTGGTGCTATTGTATTTCCTATGGCTAAGTTGCAGTGGCCTTCGGTCGGATACGTCCCTCTTGGTGTGGGGTGTCTGACTATTGCTGCTGGGTAGGGTTGGGGGGCTTTGCAGGGTGGGTGGAGTGGGTGGGTTTGTAACTTTGCCCTTTCCTCCCTTGTTTTGTAGGTTGCGGTACTTACCGTCGTCGCCTTCGTCGGCGGTCTCGGTCGTGTAGATACATGGCAAGGAGCAAGGCTGGCATGATCTGCAGCTCTCTGTCCATGGCTGCCGCTGCACGTTTTGTTGAGCTCCGGTGAGTGTTTCCTTCTATTTGTTTCATTTCCGCCTGGCTTTGTGTGGCGGTGGTTCCCGCCCCGGAACTGGCGGCGGAATGGTGGTTCATAATTTGACGGGCGGGTTGGGCCTTTCCGACGGCCTCTGCCGTCGTCAGTGGGAATCCTTTCCTGGTGGTGGGTGGTGCGCGGGATGTGTGAGTTTCGTTTGGTTCATTATTTTGCGGTCTGGACCGCTCCTTCGTTGGCAGTTTCTGCCGCCGGCGGTGTGGCCCGGACCGCCATGCTCATAATGAGGGCCCATGTTTTGAAGGTGGTCCCATTGTCCTAGGACCACCACAGGCTGAGTTGTGGACAAACATGTTTTGAAAAAGTAATGCCCTGCAAAGCATTATCAGACACATTTCCATACCACAAATATTATAATATGTTTATATGACTACAATGCTTAGAAAAGCACCTAGATGACTCCACAATTAAAATAGCATTTGCAAGAAACATGGTCATGTAACTATATAACTAGCCCTTAGAGAGCACAATCACACCAAAAGAAAACAGCATTACACAATGCAGTATAACCATATATTTAGCCCATAGAGACAATAGTGCAATATATATATATATATTCAGGAGTAACAGACCTACAACATTATTATAAACAAGGACCATAAACCACAAACTACTCTCGCCTGAAAACAAAAGTTCCAGCCATAAGAGAGCTTAAATAGACACTGAATGGTTGGAGGAGTTATTATTTTGGGGTCCCCACTAGCCTGGTGTGGTGACCCAGAGGTGATTTGGACAGAAAGAGCACATTGTCCTGAATGTTTTGGTGGTGGTCCCATTGTCCTAGGGCCACCACAGGCTGAGTTATGAGCAAATATGTTTTGTAAAAGTAATGCCCAGCAAAGCATTATGGGTTTAGTTTTCCCAAGTGCAAAGAATATTGTAGTATCGTCTCTCTTGCTGTTTTGGGAGAGCCACTTTTGCTTTGAGGATTTCTGTTTTATGTAAAGCATTCACCAATTTCAAGTGTTTTAAGGGGAGAACCACAAGAAATTACTTTGATTAGGTAACTGTGAACAATGTGATCAGCACTCCAATTCCACTGATCGAATTCACACTGTTGGGCCTGTTCACACTGTGAGCCTCAAGGCCACCATGCAGCACAAGGAGGAAAAGACAAAAGAAATAGTTCCTCACACAGAAGAATATTGGCAATCGTGCAATAATCCATGTGACGGGCAGTCTGCAAGGCGTGACAAAAACAGCCTCAAGGTGGGATAAACTTAAAGCATTTAACAACATCAAGTGATTTTTGAAAGGCAAACCCATGAACTAGTGAAAGTGATGGCCGTGAAATTGGCAAGGTTAAAAGCCCACAATGCTAAAAAAGAGCTCAGTACTAGGGGCGGAAATGCCTTAGCAGATAAGGGCTTGAACATCAGTAATATTGTCAGTAATAAAAACATATATATACCTAGCAGTGATAACTCCTCCCTAAATATTTTTGTACTCTCAATATTTTGATCATGATATTATAGACAAATGATATTTTGGAGTCATATTCTGGGTCCATACCTTTCTCTCCAAATTCATTTGCATCATACCGCACCCCTATTGCTAATGGCTCCCACTTTGTGCTTCATATAATCACACTAGTAAGGTTTTTTTCACACCATCGAGGGCATCTGTTTTCTACAGAAAGGCAATTGCTAGTGACATCCTGTCAATATACTCTACTTTTCCCCAGGACAGGCTATTACTGTACTTACAATGGTTATCACTACCCATTCACCTCCTATATTTCAACACACTGATTTAATAACTGAGCTAAACACATAGGCATTGTCCATAAACCTTCTAATGTTCCCTCAGTACCTCTGACTTCCAGGTTAAGGGTGTCGCGATGGGTGCCAGATTCACTTCAACCCAAGCAAAACTTTATATGAACCATTTTGATTACCAATATATTTTTGACCAATCTAATCCTTTTTCATCCCAGTCTATCCTTTGATGTATATACATGGATGATGTCTTTCTTTTATGGGAAGGGCTCTGAGAACATACTTGTGGACTTTCTGCACTCATTGAACAACTGTACCTTTAACAAGGAAATCCAGTGTTCTAGGAAGCTTATCAAAAGGGCCTTCAATTTACGTGATGTCACTATAATTGGTGACAATGGCAAGCTTCATATCACGATATACAACAAAAAAAAACAGTAATACATTTCCAGTACTATCCAGTCTGAGATAACCATTGCCTTTGACAATTCAGTTAGATTACGTATAAATTGTATTCACAAGGCAGGACTACTTTTCTGAACCTAACATTGTTGTTTCTAGAGAATTACACGTGGGGTACGCTAGTGAGTTACTAACTAGAATAGATACGTATTCCTGGTTTTGCCTGTATGAAAGCCTGTTGTCCCATAAATAAAATGGCACTGACCAAAACAGACTCATCTGTCCAGTAATATGCTGGAAAAACCATTTACAATCATTGATAATGATATACTTGACATTTGCAACAACTCACATGGCATTCAAAAGAGGAAAGGAGGAAACACAAATGTAGGGACTATGTTTAAGAAACACACGTTAATTCATAACTCGCCAAGACCATCACTTCATCTTCCTCTGATCACATGCCATTTTAACAGGGAAGTGGCTATTTATCTGGCTTTCAGAAAAAAAGTATAGAATCTCTGCTATTTAACCAGTTGCTGGCAAAATAGTACAAAATCTCTCCTATCTAGCCAGCGACTGGCTAAATATCTGAAACGTCAATGTCTCCACAGTGGTGCTGGAACACATCTTCAGCGTGGGGGTGCGGCCATTAATGTTATTTCACTGAAGTCACAGAGATTGTGAAAAATACAACTGTCATACACAAAAACAAGTGTAGCAAATGTGCCATTCCCATTCATCAGGAGAGTGGTAAGGGTGTGGTATGTTGCTGGTGGTGCACTTTGGAGCACTTGTGAGGTCGTTTTTACTTGTAAAACTACATAGCACAAAAAATGAAAATGTGTAGAATTCTGTGAATAGTTCCCGTCGTGCATCACCAAGTAAAGAGTCTAGATTTGTTTTGATCCCACTAAAATCCGTGCTTCCATCACATTTTTACAAAAAAACTGATTAATATGGGTTTTCCTGGTGGCTGCTTTAATTTGAAATATCTGTATAGTACATTTACTGATATTTAAAGTAGTGATAGAAAATAACTGGCATCCTACAGTCTTTCAATTTGTTTCCTATACCCCAGCAGAATCCTCACCTAGATCACTTTTACAAATCCTCTCACCTCACAGTCTGAGACGTAACAGTAAACTCCAGTTTCTAAATAAGCAGGAATTTGTCCGAAGACATAGCCTGAAATTTGACATTTGTCTTTGAACATGCAGCTAATGTGACAAGATGAATGCAACATTTAAATTAATCATTATTGCTCATTCATCTTGTAAGCTCCAGCATGATTATTTTTGGGGGAGCTGCAGCACCCCTACTTCCAGGGCCTATGCATGTATCCAGCCACATTCTGAATAGCTGAGATCATGTACTTTTTAAAGGCGGGCCGGATGAATAGTGAGAAGGAGGTCTTGAATTAGGCAGACATGAAGAAAAAAAGGGAGTTCAGGCAATAGTAGGGTGGTGGCCATTATGTAATGAGGATGCAGCATGTGTGAAGCATTTGAAAGTATATATTTATGTACAAGTGTATTTACAAATGTAAGTGCATGCAATTAGGTAAGTTGTTTACAGATAAAAAAAAGTTAGGGTCTCATTACGAGTCTGGCAGTCTGATGACCGCAAGACTTGTGGTGACAGTTGGACAGCCGCACTTCAGGCGGTATGACCACCACATTATAACCCTGGTGGGCAGACCTGCTAGGGGACTATTGTCTGCCAGAAACGTGATTCCTGATGGGTAGACTGCAGCCTGAGTCGTGCTCAGCACGGCTGCCCTGAACTCAGCACCGGCAAGCTGATTACAACTCAGCCTTCCACCAGCATTTCCATGGGGGTCACCCAGCCATGGAACGGATGGTGGAAAGTCAGTGCTGGGAGCTCCCCTGCTCAGCACCACTGGAATGCACACTGTCTCCTTAGCAGACAGTTAGCATTCAGAGGGTGCTGTAATGCTACGGTATTAGCCTCGGCTCCCTTAAGGGAGACAAGACCAATACCGTAGCACTGTCCCCACCGGGCTGACCAGCTGGAACATCGTAAAGTGTTCCCGCAGGTCAGCCCGGTGGGAACAATATAATACGACTGGGGCAGATGCCGCCGGTGTGACAGTGACAACCTCCCCACAGCATTGGCAGTCCCGTGGTAGGACCGTCAATGTCGTAATCAGGCCCTAAATTTTGAATAAAAGTATTTATGATAACGAAGAAATGTAGGAATCAAACTTCTGTTTCAGGAGTTTCATGATCCAGCGCACAGATATTTTGTGCTTCAAGGAAGGAGTATTTGGCTGTCTGCAAAGAAAATTCAGTGTGATTTAAAGCATGTTACAGAAATGTTTTCTTCAGAATAATTTTTTTTTATGATTGTGCTCTTTCTTTTTCTGATTTTTGAGGGCTGGGCACATTTTGGGCTTCTTATGGAAGGCCTTGTGCTTTAAAAAAAAATAATTTCAAGGGGGTTGTGCTTGCTTACTATTTCAGACCGTGCAACATAGTAGCAGTCCATAAACAGCAGCAAACAGAGAATGAAAAGTAATAGCTTGTATCTAGGCCACAGAAAGATGGACACTTACAGTAGGTAACTTGTGCTTGGGGGCACAGTGCTTTTGGACACTTGCAGGAGGTAAATCGAGTGAGACACAGTAATGGGGCTTCTGTAGAACAGGAGAAGTGAAAGCAGGAGATAGGTAAGCAATGCATATGAGTAATTCACAGTAGACTTGTCTGTTTCTTCGGTGGCCAGCTGGATAAACACAGCTTTTTTCATACTGTTCACCCACCAAGTGGGTTCCAGGCATTGATGCTTATTGATCCCATATCATGAGTGCTCCCTTCAGGCACATTGATATTCTATTGCAAAATCAACAGTTGATGGACGGAATGTAGACCAAATCAAACATTCACCCCCAGTCACAGATCTGGGTTTAATCCATCAGTTTTTTTGCTCAACATGCCATTCCCCCCCAAAAAAAAAATGATGGACTAAACCCAGATCTCTGACTGGGGGGGAATGTTTGATTTGCTCTGCATTCCGTCCATCATCTGTTGGTTTTGCATTTGTAGCCTCAAGTGGGAAGGGTATGCCCAGACGTGGGTCCCGTGCTTGCTATGCCACCAGATTCAAGCTAGCCTGAGATGAAGGGTGATACCCTGAAACCGGTCCCAGGATGCTTGTTTCTGGTTCAGGGAAGACCTGGCCTGGCAGTTCGGGCTTGACTGTTCCCATGGGGAACAGGGTCAAGACTGATTTGCATATTGCTGGGTCCAAACTGAAATGGCATGGCAAGCAAAAAAACTGATGGATTAAACCCAGATCTATGACTGGGGGTGAATGTTTGATTTGCTCTGCATTCCGTCCATCATCTATTGTTTTTGCATTTGTAGCCCCAAGTGGGAAGGGTGTGCCCAGACGTGGGTCCTGTGCTTGCTATGCCACCAGATTCTAGCTAGCCTGAGATGAAGGGTGATACCCTGAAACCGGTCCAAGGATGCTTGTTTCTGGTTCAGGGAAGACCTGGCCTGGCAGTTCGGGCTTGACTGTTCCCATGGGGAACAGGGACAAGACTGATTTACATATGGCTGGGTCCAAACTGAAATGGCATGGCAAGCAAAAAAACTGATGGATCAAACCCAGATCTATGACTGGGGGTGAATGTTTCATTTGCTCTGCATTCCGTCCATCATCTGTTGTTTTTGCATTTGTAGCCCCAAGTGGGAAGGGTATGCCCAGACGTGGGTCCCGTGCTTGCTATGCCACCAGATTCAAGCTAGCCTGGCTGATGAAGGGTGATACCCTGAAACCGGTCCCAGGATGCTTGTTTCTGGTTCAGGGAAGACCTGGCCTGGCAGTTCGGGCTGGACTGTTCCCATGGGGAACAGGGTCAAGACTGATTTTCATATGGCTGGGTCCAAACTGAAATGGCATGGCAAGCAAAAAAACTGATGGATTAAACCCAGATCTATGACTGGGGGTGAATGTTTGATTTGCTCTGCATTCCGTCCATCATCTGTTGTTTTTGCCTTTGTAGCCCCAAGTGGAAAGTGTATGCCCAGACGTGGGTTCAGTGCTTGCTATGCCACCAGATTCAAGCTAGCCTGGCTGATGAAGGGTGATACCCTGAAACCGGTCCCAGGATGCTTGTTTCTGGTTTAGGGAAGACCTGGCCTGGCAGTTCGGGCAGGACTGTTCCCATGGGGAACAGGGTCAAGACTGATTTGCATATGGCTGGGTCCAAACTGAAATGGCATGGCAAGCAAAAAAACTGATGGATTAAACCCAGATCTATGACTCGCGGTGAATGTTTGATTTGCTCTGCATTCCGTCCATCATCTGTTGTTTTTGCATTTGTAGCCCAAGTGGGAAGCGTATGCCCAGACTTGGGTCCCGTGCTTGCTGTGCCACCAGATTCAAGCTAGCCTGGCTGATAAAGGGTGATACCCTGAAACCGGTCCAAGGATGCTTGTTTCTGGCTCAGGGAAGACCTGGCCTGGCAATTCGGGCTGGACTGTTCCCATGGGGAACAGGGTCAAGAATGATTTGCATTTGGCTGGGTCCAAACTGAAATGGCATGGCAAGCAAAAAAACTGATGGATTAAACCCAGATCTATGACTGGGTGAATGTTTGATTTGCTCTGCATTCCATCCATCATCTGTTGTTTTTGCATTTGTAGCCCCAAGTGGGAAGGGTATGCCCGGACGTGGGTCCTGTGCTTGCTATGCCACCAGATTTAGCTAGCCTGGCTGATGAAGGGTGATACCCTGAAACCGGTCCCAGGATGCTTGTTTCTGGTTCAGGGAAGACCTGGCCTGGCAGTTCGGGCTGGACTGTTCCCATGAGGAACAGGGTCAAGACTGATTTGCATATGGCTGTGTCCAAACTGAAATGGCATGGCAAGCAAAAAAACTGATGGATTAAACCCAGATCTATGATTGGGGGTGAATGTTTGATTTGCTCTGCATTCCGTCCATCATCTGTTGTTTTTGTCATTTGTAGCCCCAAGTGGGAAGGGTATGCCCAAACGTGGGTCCCGTGCTTGCAATGCCACAAGATTCAAGCTAGCCTGGCTGATGAAAGGTGATACCCTGAAACCGGTCCCAGGATGCTTGTTTCTGGTTCAGGGAAGACCTGGCCTGGCAGTTCGGGCTGGACTGTTCCCATGGGGAACAGGGTCAAGACTGATTTGCGTATGGCTGGGTCCAAACTGAAATGGCATGGAAAGCAAAAAAAACTGATGGATTAAACCCAGATCTATGAGTGGGGGTGAATGTTTGATTTGCTCTGCATTCCGTCCATCATCTGTTGTTTTTGCATTTGTAGCCCCAAGTGGGAAGGGTATGCCCAGACGTGGGTCCCATGCTTGCTATGCCACCAGATTCAAGCTAGCCTGGCTGATGAAAGGTGATACCCTGAAACCGGGCCCAGGATGCTTGTTTCTGGTTCAGGGAAGACCTGGTCTGGCAGTTCGGGCTGAACTGTTCCCATGGGGAACAGGGTCAAGACTGATTTGCATATTGCTGGGTCCAAACTGAAATGGCATGGCAAGCAAAAAAAAACGATGGATTAAACCCAGATCTATGACTGGGGGTGAATGTTTGATTTGCTCTGCATTCCCTGCATCCTCTGTTGTTTTTGCACATTGATATTCTAGTCACCCATCCAATATATCTTTGGAATAGTATTTTTTTTTACATGTTAAGCAGTGTTTTAAGTGCGAAAGGGCCTGTTTCTACCGGGCCCTCATTTATTTCCTTTACAGTTTTTTCTCAGCAAAGGAAATCTTAAATCCCAAAACAAATAATCAGAGGAACAGGCTTGTAAGTTGTACCTGTCTAAAGTCTTTGTCGAGGGGACCTGGGGAAGAAAGGAATAGGACAGCTAGGAAGAGGAAGAGGGCTTGCAGGTAGACCAGGAGGACTAGGGCATCCAGTGCCATGAGGACCAGGGAGACCTAATGCAGGAGGGCCAAGGCTACCAAGACCAAAGTGGGCCATGAACAATCAGACAAGGATCAACAGGACAAGGGAACCATAACTAAGAGTACTGGTACCAGGGTGGAGAAGTATCAGGAAAGACAGGAAGATGTAGAACAGGAGGATCAGTACACAGTGGACAAGGACTCGAAGGAACAGAAGGACCATGGGATGAAAGAATAGAAGGCCATGGATCAGCATGACAATGATGGTTAGAATGGCACAAGCCCCCAAGCAGGGCCACAGGGATGAGGATGGCCAGGTCAGGAAGAGCAGACCCAAGGAGAAAGACCAAAGTGGACTAGGAGAGCAATGGAAAGAAGGACAAGAAACAGGGGGGACAGGACAACAGAGTTCAGCTCAAAAAGGACCAATGGGACAGAAGCAAATAGATCAGGACTGGAAACCCTACAACCGGCAAGGACCATGGCTTGCAGCACCAGGGCACCCTAGATCAGCAAGACCAGGAGGAATTTAAAGGAGCAGGAATTCCAGGCCCAGTGGGACCACAATCAGAAGGTCCATGAGGGTCAGACTAAGGGAGCCCTAAACTATGGTGATAAAGTCTACTTGAAGCAAGGTGACGCTCAACATGGGAAAGAGGAGGACGAGTGCCACAGAAATAAGGAAGACCATACCCATGAGGACCATTACTAGGTAGACCATGGGTCAGGGACCACTGTCAGATGAACAAAAGCAAGGTGGAACCGGTGATCCTGGAGACCAGGAGGACTAATAAGAATAGGATGGGGAAATAGGACCGTGGACAGAGGTGGGTTAGGGAAACAAAGGCCAGTGGAACCAGGAACAGCAGACCCAATAGAGGATAACCAGACAAAAGAGTACCACAAGTAAGACCAGGACTACAGGTACCAGGAGGAGTAGTAGGATTAGGAACCAGAATAAGGGTGAGAAAGATGAAAAGGTCCCGGACCAGGAGACTGTGAAACAGAATACCCAGGGTTCAGAAGTCCCGGGGCAGGAGTACATGAGAACTACAACCAGACTGACCAGAATGTACAGGGCCAGAAAGTTCCAATGCTAACGAACTGGAGGTCCTGGATCATCAAATCTAGGAAAGGCTAAGTTGAACTTTGTTACAGCCAAGACAAATTATTACAGAATCATGAGGATAAGGAGCAGACTGACTAAGGCCAGAAAGGTCAAGCCCTTATGAATAGGATTATGAAGATCATGATCAGGAGGGCAATGGCAGTAGAACCAGGAGACCAGGATTAGGAGAACAGAAACTAGGAAGACCAGAACACCAGGGCCAATGATATTTAGAGAACCAGAGCAAGAAGAACTAGGTGAACTAAAAGGATCATGACCAGCATGAACCGGAAACAGGGCTAAGAGGGCCATTAAGATCAGTACTTAGAAGACAAGGGCTTGGATTACTAAGAGTGGCGAAGGAGTCATCTCGCATAGCAGGACCAGAGTCAGATGTAAGAAAGCAAAACAGTCAGGAAGACCAAGGGCACTGGCTAGAGCTGGCCAGGTGGACCAGGTCCAAAATGACTGGACTCAGATTGAGGTAATCCAGGACAAGGGGACCAGGAGGACCACAAAGGAACATAGTAATGAATGGCCAAGGCTGCAGGAACAAAGATGGACCAAATGTTCAAATGTCAAGGTTATAGTAACCAGTACGATAGGACATGAAAGACCAGGATGACCAGGACCACGGTTATCAAGACTTGGAAGGCTGGAGGACCGGGTCTGGGAGAACTAGGCCCAGGCAAACATAAAGACCAGGACTAAGAGAATCAGGACCAATGGACACAGGATCATCAGAAAGACAAGGACTGTGAACAACAAGAGCAGGAAGACCATGGCCAAGAGAATCAGTGAGATGAGACCAGGGAACTGGGCAATCACAGGCTGAAAGATAAGCTCTAAAAGGACCAAGAAACAAAGGACATGGGGTGCTAGGAAGATCAGAGCAAGGAGCTCCAGGGCCAGAAGGACCAGGATGAGAAGGAAAAGGAGGCTCATGACCACAAATATCAAATGACCAGGATGACTCCAGCTAGGAGAACCAAGCTGCAGGGCTATGAACACAGTGGCCAGGAGAATGAGGAACCCTGAAGTCCCAAGTAGAGGAGCACCAGGAACTGGGGTATCAGGACCAGGCTGGTGAGGATGAAGGAGACCAGGACAACCAGAGCCTCATGGGCTAATTGGACTTGACCAGGAACAAAATGTCCAGGATCAGTCCAAGAGGGCCTAATGAGGATCAGGACCAGTGGATGCAGTACTGGATAGACCACAAGGACCGGGATCAGGATGACTCAAACCAGGAAGACTAGGGGTGCCACACCTAAGAGAACCAGGGTTAGGTTGAGAAGAACCCAGCAGATCAGTAGGCTCAGGGTGGGAAGGATCAGTAGGGCCATGATCAGGAGGCCCAGAAAGGGATAATACAAGGAAGGGGGAGGACGGCCAGGAAGACCTGGGTCAAGAAGGAATAGAACCAGAAGTACCAGATCCACAAAACAATACTAGGGTGACCAGAGCTAGTCATACCAGGGCCAGGAGAACCAAAACAACCTAGAACAGCAGGGGCGTAGCTTGGTCAGCAAGACTGGGGGGGGGGGGGGTGTAAACTTCAGATTTCCCAACAATCACACTGCTGTATCTTCTGAAAATACAAATTATGAGAAGCAGGGCAGGAGGCTGACTTAAAGGGCAATGCATATTGCTAAGAATACTTAAAACACAATATTTTTAAACTAACCAACAATTGTTAAGATCTTGAAAATAGAAACAAGAGAGAAATTGGGTGTGTGTATGTGAAAATCCCAGGTGAAATCTGACACAGGCATCCCCATACCTGACTGAAAACACTTGTAGTCAACTATTTATTAAAAAATACACGTTTTGGGGGTATAACTCCCTAAATACTCCCCTGAAGCTACAGCCTTGCAGAAAAAAAGGACTTGGAACAGAAAAAGGAGGGGTGCCAACACCAAAAAACACAGAAGGACCTGGAGAAGAAGGAAGAAGTCCTGGAGCAGGAGGACACGTATGTGATTGCTAGACCACACGTTAGGATACACCTTTTGTAAACAGTTACTATTCATGCTTCTTATGTTGTTAACCTCTAGAAACCCTCAATGTTGTCAGTCGGCTTATAGAACTAGTAAACATTTGCTGAAAAATCAGAGCAAGCAAAGTGAATTAGAAAACCAGGATTGTTACAACCTGACCTCTGAGTGAGACAGATACTGTCTGATACTGGCACACTAGTCAGAGGATTGATCAGGGGCAGAGGGACGGAAACCTGGCGGAGGGGTTTAAAGATGGATGGGTGAAAAAGAGTATGTTTTGTGAAGGACAGCACAAAGGTTTTGTGTAACTCAGATGCCTGAAGTCAACAAAAATGTCTAATGGCTAATAAAGAGGGTCAAATAATACAATAAGCAAAGGGGAGCTCAGAATCAGATGAAAGCATCCAAGAAGCAGAAGGAGGGGTAAGGAAGTTTCCAGATAAATTGTCTCAGATGGCCCACAGATGGACTCTGAATAAGGAACGGCTCTGAGTGCCAGCTAGTGATAGTAGTGAAAGATTCTTGCCCAGAGCCGAGATCTGTAAAACTCTCAGGGGTATATAAAGGGTGGTGTAGATATGTATGTGTCAGAAGGCCAGCAAAGATGCACTAAATATCAAGACCAGTACCCTGTGTGACTCCCAAACCTTTGCACTGACATTTCATATGCATGTGCCTGTGGTGGATCTGTAGCAAGTGTGTAGTAGTAAGAATCCATGTGTGGTGAATTTCTCAGGGCTGGGACCAGTGGATGTATTTTCAATGTCCCTGGTTTAGCATTGCGTGTTATGGAGAGCAAATACAGCCTCCCTAGACTATGGTAGAAGTGTATTGACCGTATCCCTGTCCCTGGAGAGTGGAGACCCAGAACTGAAGTGCGGGGAATGGAGAAAGGTTTGCCCACAGACATCCTGTGAAGTCTTTGTTAACAAGGAGCTGTTTTTAGTTCTTTCTGAATAGCTACATAGTATGTGATATGGTAGTTCAGAGGTATCTGTTGTTAAAGGAGCCAGGTTTCTACGTTGGGTCAGCTCTTTTGTCTGTGACTGATGACTGCTCAGGAACGCTGATAATAGCCAGGTGAGAAATCTCACTCTTCATTTTCTTCTTCTTTTAGCTACTCCTGCTGGGAGTCAGCATTATTGCTAGTGCTTTGAGAGCCATCACATAGCACAAAGGCTGTGTCTGAGCTACTGCCAGAAGATGCTATTTGAAAGAAAATCACCAGAAATCAGTTCTCAAACTTAAACAGTGGGTTCACAGCGCCTGTCTGGAAAGTGAGTGAAAAAGTGGAACTGTGAAATGGTCGATCAATACGTCACAAAAATGGAGGTAACAAAATATCTCTGTTTATTTGGTGCCCTATTTCCTTCAATATTTGTAATAGTCAGTGGATAAAATATCTCTGTCATTTTCTTAAGTTCTGTTTCTTTAATGCTCTTATCTGATCTACTGGAATATTTCAACAATATTGAGTTCTAATAATTATAGTACCATACCGTTGCTTAGTTCCTTTGCAAAAAGCCTCCTCCATCTGCCCAACCAAGTAGGAGCAGCCAGAGAAAGGACTTTACAATGCCCACCCTATTGAGGGCAAAGCCCAGCTGTACGTGACAGAAAAAAAGAATAACCGCTGATCTCTGGGAGAAATCTACCAGCATTTGGGGGGCATTATTTCTTTGTTTAAAAAAAAAAAAAAAACTACTGCTTTAGGATCTTGTTTCTGAAGAACAAAAAAACCTTTGATCCGTTTCCTGGCTTGCCATCATTCCTGATGGTGTTGTATGTCAAACAGTTCCTGCATAGACAGGAATCACCATGATAGTAGTTCCTGTAAATGTAGACTGTTGCCCACAGGTTTGGTGGACACCTCTAAATTTGGCAGGCAGAGGTCCCTCAGGGTGACAGAGGCATTGTCCTCCACCATCTTGACGGGTTAACTTTGTCTGTCAAACTCTAAATCAGGCCCATAGTTTTTCCTTATTATGTCCTGAAATTGGACTGTAGCCTCTATGACTGGGTGACTGAGGGACCCCATGCATGCAGTTGTTTCCGATTTAAAAATACCACTCTAAATATCAGATGGAGCCATGTCACTGAGTGGATACTTAGCTGGAAAAAAGTAAAAAAACTTCACCTAGTCTTGCAAAGGGTCTGTCTTATCCAGGTGACTGATTGACACCTGATCTGTTCGATATAAGTCAATAAGGACGCTCAATGAAGGACCACGTGCCAATTATGAACACAATTTAGCTTTACTAGAGTTTCAAGTAAATGCAAGCATTTGGCACATCAACAAAATAGACTGAAAATAGCAATAAAGAGCATTCATTTATATATAAACACACGACAAAGAGCATCCATTTATATATGAGCAAAGAGTTAATTGACAGATATAAGCTTTGATTAACTGTATACAAAAATGCATATTTCAATTACTGCAGCAAGCTCACACTACGATGTTCAGGAGGCAAAATATAAACAAGCTGAATACTTCAGATTATAAACACAGTGCAAGCATAATAATCAATCATAATAATAGAGCAGAGAAACAAAGGCCTTTCATCCCTGGGTGGAACTTAACTTAGTCCACGAAATGCTGGGAAGCCCTCTACCGCCCGCTTGGACCTCTTCTCCCCCTCAAGCGTCACGGTCTCTGAACACCAAAACAGGGAGGCAGCGCTGTGGGCCTGGCGATGGCAGCTTTCACAACATCATCTGCAAGCTCCGATCCCTCACCCGCACTTGAGTACTTAAATAACCTGAAGCTTGGATTCTATCCCTTTCTAGCATTTTCTAGCTATGTTATCAGCACGTGTCTCTTGGCTGCTCTGCCATTCCCTGGCCATTGTTTTCATTCCATCTTTTCCCTGTACTCTCTTTCTCAAGGTTGAGACTACCTCCGTCTTTCGCTCCTACACATCCTGTTTCTTACACATGCAGCTGCGAATAACTATCTATGGAATGTTGGGAAACAAGCTTGAAAACAACATCGTGAACTTTTCCGCATTGTTCGGGTTTCAGCAGGCATCACGCTCATCTACACTGTTCAAGCTAATTAACCCTTCGCGTCACAATGTCTTCCACACCTTTCCCTATACTGATCACTACACCCCTTAGATGAGCGCGATGCATGCAAAACAAAAGTCATTTATTTTGACGTTTCGCTAGCTAGGTTGCTGCGAATACTTGTTAGCGTTATTCTAAGTGCCTGCATCTTAGTATAAAGCTGTTTTGTGCGTACATATAGTCTACATAGTATAGTCATTAGAGTAACACAAACAATCAATAACCAAATTAGCGGATGTAACACTATATTCAGCGTCTTCCTGGGGCCCAGCCTAGGAAGATGTCATACCAATGGTGCTCAGTTACTTGCTGGATGCGTGAAGCAGTGTGCATAAGCTGCTTGGCGTCTATGGTCATCTGTATGGCGGTATCCTTGGTATATTTAGCTGCCATGTCAAATTTAGCAAATGTGACTTGTGCGTAGCACCTGATTGCCTCTAGTCTAGGTAGCTTAACAACAAGCAACTTGTTCCATTCTAACTGTGCTTGCGTTTGCGTCTTTAATGTGGTTGTGGTAAACTTAGTCGGTCGGTACAAGATGTGAGTGCTTATGTCAATAATGCTGGTAATATTGCACATACACATTACTTGCTCTCCGGTGGTTTGTACAAATCCGTTAATAAGTAAGGGATGATTAGTAACGTAACATATACTCTCTGTCCCTATCTGATATAAGTCTGTGCCATTAATAGGATAAGGTAACCATTCACATTCTCCTGGTATTGGGTGAAGGCATGGATCTAGCACCCGTCCAGTGTGGGTACATACCCACCCCTTAGACCAATCTGCACATCTAGTGGGATCTACAGTGTGATTTGTTTGATCAATCCGCTTTTTGTCAGTGTGAGGTATCCACCATTCTTTACCTATCACTACGGGGAGCAATATAAGGGGCACCATATTTCAGGAAGAAAATCACTTCTTGCTATATCAAAATGAGCATAACACATTTCTCCCTCACAGTGAAACTGTATGGGTTTTACCCATATTTCCTCAGGCAAATGCAATTGTTGTCTCCAATGTTCACCCTGAAGTAGTACCCATTCCGCTTTAAAGCCTGCATACTGTTGATTAACAATGCTTTGCCATAGTATGCACTGGATGCCTTTGGACACTGTTTGTGTGTTTTGAAAGCTTTTTCTGAATTTTTCATAAGTGAAATTATGCCATTGCCAATCACGATACAACCCACGCAGAACCTTCCATACTTCTTGTGAGTATGTGGGCCCCCATTGAGAAATTACTTTTATGGCCTCTCCTGTACTATATCCTGTAGAAGATAGCTTATTCCTAATGGCTTCAATATCGAAAGAATTCAGGGCCCCTACCCCAATTCCGGTGGCCCTGGCTATCAAGGATCCTAGATCTCTTCTAATGCGTAACTTCGGCAAGGGCCATAACTGTGGTGTCCATGGTGCGCAAATTGGATCATACTTTGAGACATTTCCCTTGGCAATATTTATCTGTAACACAATACAGTTAATTATGCATGCATGCAAAGCTTGCTTGCATCCTATTTTATATCGAACTATAGACACGCTGCCTAAGTTGCTAACCATGCGTCTTTCAGCTACATAAAACATGAAGGCTGGCGGCTTGGAATATCTAGCTCCTTTGGTTCCATTGTTCATCGTAACAACCACCATATGTCCTGGTAAAATACTTTGTTTGTCAGAACAATCATAGGGTGTGCACCGATATGCCTGTACTGGTGTAAAAGGCACAATGGTATTACAATATTTACATATCATGTTTAGCATATAATTCAAGGCCTGTACTGTTGCTGGCGTCCCCTGCAACTCGTTCAGTCCGTTGGCATGTTGGATTTGCTGTCCAGTTACCTTCCAGGTCACAGCTTTGGCAGCCATCCACTTGCCTCCAGGTACCTTAACGTTGCAAAGTGAAACATTTCCCTGGTCATCAGTTACGTTAGCGGCTTGAGGTGCACAAGTGACATGAAGGTCCGTAACGACATTCTCTGCTGCATTCGGTCGAACCCAAACACCTCTTCCGGTTGTAATTATGACCGCAAACAGGAACCACGTCATCGACTTAGATGTCATCATTTACGACCGTGGGGTAAGTCTCACTGCAGGTACAAACACAGGTACATTAGAGTTCTTTAAAAGTACAATATACGTACTCCCCACCCCTTGACTCAATATCTCTCCTGCCTCTGGCTTTTTCCCTGGATGGTGCACCCATACTTTTCTTCCTGTGCTTCCACATCCTCCCTCACCTCTCTGGGTGTTATCGGGGGGGGGCAGATCTTTCTTCAATGTGGGGGGTGTACGCTTGTTCACAAATCAATTGAGCAAGTCTGTCATGTGCTTGATATGATACAGCAGCGTCTCCTTGGTTCAACAATACTACTTTAACTTCTCCTCTATAATCTGGGTCTATGACTCCCCCTAGCACAGACACTCCCTTGATGGCTAGGCTGGATCGAGGGGCGATTCTACCATATGTTCCAGGGGGTACTCTTACTCCTATTCCTAGGGGAACAGTTTTCACCTGTCCTACGGGTATTTCTCCATTCTCTGACGCAAACAGGTCCAGTCCTATACTGCCAGAAGTAGCCTGCAAAGGTTATCAAGCCTGAGGGTTTGTTTTCCAGACAATCATTGTATGGGTGGTTTCTTTATCATGCCCTGTCATCCGAATGAAAGGAGTCTGCTGCCCAACTGGTCTATTGTTCAATTCGAACAAGGCGTTGTCTAAATTGCTACTCCATCCTTTTAGAGTCTGATGTGTTAGTAGCTTTTTCAGCTGTTCTTCCAACAATCCGTTATATCTCTCAATCATGCCTGCAGCTTGTGGATAATAACTAAGGTGCAAAATCCACCAAATTCCCTGTTCCTGCGCCCAGTCCTGCACTGCTTTCCCTGAAAGTGTGTACCCCTATCTGTTTGGATCTCATCAGGTACCCCATAATGTTTTATCAGGTAGTTTAACCCTCGCAAAGTGGACTTCTGGTCTGCAGACTTACAGGGCATACCCATCATAAGGCCAGAGTAGGTGTCCACCATGGTCAATACGTAGCTTTTTCCTCCTTCTTTTGGTAGCGGCCAGATGTAGTACAGTTGCCACACCGTAGCAGCTGCAGTTTCTCTTCTGATATGGCCGCTAGGCTTCTTTTGCAGGGGCATTTGTCTAATCTGGTTGCATGTTGTGCACCCCTTCACTGCTTGTTGCACTTGTTCTTCAGTAACTGGAATCTGTCGTTGCTGTGCCCATGCATAAGTGCCATTTTCTCCTAGATGTCCGGATGTTGCATGGGCCCAGTTTGCTAAAGCAGCTTCTGCTTCCTCATTGATGACCACTGTTCGTGTTTTGGCCATCTGATCTGCGGTATTGTTGAATAGAGATGCAAGTGAGGTGTCCGATGGGCAATGGGCATCCACATGTCCCACATAGAGTTGACATTTTTGCCCTTTCTCCCACATCTCTTCCCATAGCTGCTCGCCTCCCCAAATGGGGGTGCCTTTAATCTTCCATCCATCCTTGCGCCAAGTCGGGCCAAGCTTACCAGTCCTTGGCAAGTGGCCCAGCTGTCAGTGTACACAAATGTCTTCTCTCCGATGGGGGCCGGTTCGATTACTGCTGCTACCCCCTGCAGTTCTGCAAGCTGGCTTGACCCATTATCTCCTCCTCGCAGCAACAGCGTTTCTGTAGCAGGCTGGAATACGACTGTTTGCCATTGCCGTTTTCCTTGATGGTACCGGGCGGTGCCATCTGTAAACCAGGCATTTCGCTGTTCTTCTTCAGTGAGTTGTTCGAAAGGTGGGGCTGTTTTAAATGGTGAGGGTTCCATTTCAGAGGGTTCTGGTGAGGGGGCCATTGCCTGCAAGTCCAATGCCCCTAGCATATCTTCTTTTAACTTGGACACTCCTGTTGGCCCCGGCTTTGCCCTCTGCTGCAGATACCATTTCCACTTTACGATGGTAGACTCCTGTGCCCTGCCTACTTTAGTGCCAACCCCTTGTTCTCTTATCCAGCCTAGTAAGGGGACCTGTGTTCTTAAGGTGACCGGCCGGTCACCAGTTATGCGTTCTGTTTCCACTAATGCCCAATATGCCCCTGCTAGTTCTTTTTCTAACTGGGTGTAATTGCTCATGGATGGTGTTAATCTCTTTTACCAGAATCCTTGTGGCACCCTCTTTTTCCCCTGCCTCTGCCATAGGCTCCACATCACTACATCATCCTGTACTATCATTTCCAGCTCAAACGGGTCTGCTTCTGTGATGGGACCTAATAAAAAATAGCTCTGTAATGCATCTTTTGCTCCCTCAAAGGCCTTTTGCTGTTCAGGTCCCCATTGGAAAGCGTGCTTCTTTCGTGTGACCTGATATAGTGGTCTCAGTACTAATCCTAAGTGAGGGATATTTTGTCTCCAGAATCCCATCAAACCAATAAATCGTTGTGCTTCTGCCTTAGTTGTAGGAATCTTTAGCTGCTGTACCGTATCAATCACTTTCTGTGGTATTCTTTTTACCGGTCTTGACCAAATAGGGCCCAGGAATTTCACCTCTTGAGCAGGGCCTTGGACCTTTTTCGAGTTAATAGCCCATCCCCTCTGCTGTAAGTACTTAATTAACCTTTCCAGTGTGTCTGAGACTTGCTCTTTGGTTTCCCCAGTGATCATGATGTCATCAATGTAATGTGCGAGTTGGGTGTTTCCTGCCGAGAAGTTGGCTAAATCTCTGGCTATTAGTCCATGACACAATGTGGGACTATGCATGTATCCCTGGGGCAACTTCCTGAATGTGAATTGTCTGTTCTGCCAGCTTATTGCAAATTGGTCTTGACTGGCCTCATCAATGTCAATTGAGAAGAAGGCATTTGCTAAATCGATTATGGGATGCCATTCCTCCACATCTTTACTCAACTGTTCCACTAGCGTGATGATGTCTGGGACGGTGGCTGCCAAGGGTGGAGCCACTTTATTCAGTTGTCGATAGTCGACAGTCATTCGATAGGTATCATCCAGTTTCTTCATGGGCCATATGGGAGAGTTAAATGGGCTCACAGCTGGCCTTAACACACCTGCATCCAGCAGCCCCTGAATGGTTTCCGCAATCTCTTTATGACCTCCAGGTATGCGGTACTGTTTAATGCACACTGGCTCCTTTGGTAGAGGCACATGTAATGGGCTCCACTTTGCATGCCCAAACAGAACTGTCCTAGATTTCTTTATATGTACGCTCCTCACACCAAATGTAAATGTTCCCCATTGTGTATCAATAGTTTTGCCTAGTAACAAATCCATGTCAATAATATATTCTGGTACTTCAGCTATTAATGCTTCTGCCATGAACGGGGGTCCTTTACCAATTGACAATTTGAGTTTAACAGGTTTGGCCTCTGCCTCTGCACCACCATAACCATTAATGATCACACCCTTTCCTGGCAGCCTCTTAGGGTTTCCATTTATCAAAGTTACTTCCGCACATGTATCGAGCAGGGCCATAACATGTTGTGTTCCTTTTTGCCAATAAATGATGAGAGGTGCATATGGCTGCCGGTCCCCGGGGCTTAACTCTTGCACTGCTCTGACCCCCGGGGTTTGGCCTGACCTTCATAATAAGGGGTCTGGGACTTCCCAGCCATCGCTGGACAAGTCGGGATATAGAGTTGAGACAGGCACCTTCCTATTTTTCACTGATTCTGTTTTTTCCTTCTCAGACTCTTCCATGCGTGGTGCTGAGGGCTGCTTCTCATCAAATGCCTCCTTCTCTTTCTGTCTACGCTGCAATGCTTTCCATTTATTAAGCAGATAAGGGGTAGGCTTCCCATCTATCTCCTCTTTCTTCGCCCCAGCATTCAATAAATCTATCCACATTTGTCGTCTGGTCACTTTTATTGTAGATTCTCCTCCCTTATACTTATTGTCCTGTCCCACGGCTCTTGCTGATTTTTGCCTGTCAAGCCCTTCCAATTGTGCCATTAATAATACCACATCCCCCACTGGTCTTCCCTGAGCAAGTCCTAGAAGAGCCAACAAGGCACCTTTGATATGCGGAGGGGCATTCCTGATCAACCGTGCCCTGATTCCTGCTGTCACGGATTCAACGCCTGGTCCTAAAAACTGTTGGGAATACACTGCGTTCTGCATCCCCATTTCTCACAGTTGTTCATTTGCCTCTGAAATTGTGTGCCAAGGGCCCCAACTCTCTTCCACATCCATAGCAGTTGGGTACAATTGCTTCACTCCTTCCATCAACCAACCCATTAGAGAGAAAGCTTGTTGCCCCTGTGCACCTCGTAACCATTGCCCTAATATGGCACGTGTAGTTACTGATCCCATTTTCAAAAGTACAGTTGACGATAAATATGTACCATCTGCCCCAGTGCCCCACAATCTCACCAACCATTTAAACAAAGGATCTGCAGGCATCTGTCTAAACATACGGGTTATCTCCAACAACTCACTCTGTGTATAATCTCTTACTAAACGAGAATTCTGTATTTGCCCACCATTCACTCCCTTTGATTTGTTTTGCACGAGTGGGCGAACCTCCATTACACTTTCCCTTTCACCTTCAATTTCACCTACACGTCCTTCTCCACTTTCAACTCCACCTAGTTCTGCTACACCTACTTCCACCTCATCCCCCCAATTCCAGTCATCATCATTATCTGAGACTGTTCCATCCCAAGTATAAGGATTCCAGTTTTCTTTGCGTACCAATGCCCTCACTTTCACAGCTGAGGGTATTTTAGGCTTCTGCCTACTCTTCTGTTTTGCTACTCGTACTGCTAATGCTGTGCACCTTGCCTCAATTTGATGACCCTGAGTCACTGCACTTTCTGTGGTCTCTTTCATAAGTAACTGCCTTTCCTGCAAGGCTGCAAACTCATCCCGCAATTTTCTTATCTCTGCATCTTGTGTAAATGTTTTCCTATATATCGTACGGAGCGCAGACAGGAAAAGCCATCCCACTTGCCCTGCTGCTTTCAGCTCCAGCTTCACCCCTCTTAGCTTCACACTCTCGACCGCATCTTCCACTAAGAGAGGAGTCACTTTCTCATCTAATGCCTCCCATAAAACCAGAGCTGCCCACCGGTTCAGGAGTCCTGCCACCCCAGAGAATGGGTCAGTTGCTAACCACCCGGGAATGGATCTGGCTTCTGCCCCATGCTGCCTTCCGCTCTCTGCCCCACTCTTCTTACGTCCCCAAAGAGGCATTATTGACTTATACCCCACTTCTGGTACCAAAATGTCTTATGCAGGTGACTGATTGACACCTGATCTGTTCGATATAAGTAAAAAAGGGCGCTCAATGAAAGACCACACGCCTATTATGAATACAATTTAGCTTTACTAGAGTTTCTAGTAGAGTAAATGCATGCATTTGGCACATCAACAAAATAGAATGAAAAAAGCAATATAGAGCATCAATTTATATATGAACACACAACAAAGAACATCTATTTATATATGAGCAAAGAGTTCATTGACAGATATAAGCTTTGATTAACTGTATACAAAAATGCGTATTTCAATTACTGCAGCAAGCTCACACTACGATATTCAGGAGGCAAAATATAAACGAGCTGAATACTTCAGATTATAAACACAGTGCAAGCATAGTAATCAATCATAATAATAGAGCAGAGAAACAAAGGCCTTTCATCTCTGGGTGGAACTTAACTTAGTCCACGAAATGGACCTCTCTCCCCCTCAAGCGTCAGTCTCTGAACAGCAAAACAGGGAGGTAGCGATGTGGGCCTGCGATGGCAGCTTTCACAACGCCATCTGCGAGCTTCGATCCCCTTACCCGCCCTTCAGTGCTTAAATAACCTAAAGCTTGTATTCTATCCCTTTCTAGCATTTTCTAGCTATGTTATCAGCACGTTTCTCTTGGCTGCTCTGTCATTCCCTGGCCATTGTTTTCATTCCATCTTTTTCCTGTACTCTCGTTCTCAAGGTTGAGATGACCTCCGTCTTTCGCTCCTACACATCCTGTTTCTTGCACATGCAGCTGCGAATAACTTTATCTATGGAATAATGGGAAACAAGCCTGAAAACTGGAACTTTTCCACGTTTTTCGGGTTTCAGCAGGCATCGCGCTCATCTACACTGTTCAAGCTAATTAACCCTTCGTGTCACAATGTCTTCCGCACCTTTCCCTATACTGATCAGGGTCTAATCATCGTCATTTGCCACCTCTGCAAATAAACTTACAATAATAGGAGCATTCGGGTAGCATTTTGTCCAAAGGACCCCTGAAGTTTTCAACTTAAAACTTTTTGTTTTAAAGAAGTACTAGTTCCTTTCAGGAACACAGGCTGCTTTTCTGTTTTTCGGTTTACATTTTGGAATGTAGTCATGCAGATGGTGGTGTACTTTCCTTTGCCAGTCAAGAGCCCTGTAATTACAGCCAATCACAGAGGGACCCAAATTGCCACATGCACACTGAATATTAATTGAACAGGTTGTCCTTCACCCACCTGATGTTCAGGGGCAGATTTACTAACAAGTCATGCCATGCATTGTAATGGAGCAAGACAACTTCCTTGCATACTTGAGGACTTTCTTGGATTTTATGGACACTAGTGGCAGAATGCTGGTACTAGCACAATTAAGGTAATTCTGGGCATAAAGGTGAACAACCTGGCATATGGAAGGTGATAACCATGGCAAAATGCTAGCCATGTAGCATAGAGGTAAATTTTGACCTAAGGGTCACCGAAGGGATATGGCTGCGTAAATTGCAAAATTCTGACACTTGCATATTTTATGTAATTGTTTATATAAAGAGGGAACCATGACATGAAATGCTGACCCTTGCACACTGGAGGTAATGTTTGACACATGGGAGCACCCAAACTACATTTTGGAAATAAAAATGGGGACAACGCCTTGGGAACATCAGGTTTCATTGGCTTGGCACATCATGGAAAGATCTGATTATTTAATGAGTGTCCTTTCAGTACCTATTGCACTTTTGTAGATTTATGTATGTAAAAATTGTGTTTTAAAATACATCTTCACCCTATTTTTTTTTCCAAAATCTTCTCAGAGTGAGCAACGCCCTAGAAGATGTCTGGCTTACTTGCTTTGCTCTCTCACTGCAACTCAGGGTAAGCATTTTCCCCCAGGACATTCAAAGATCAAGTCAGCACCATAAGGGGGTATCTAAAATAGATATTTGTCTGTATTATGCTGCTATACTAATCATGCACATATGATGGAATGTCATGTCACTTGTGATGTTAGGGTCAGGTTGCATTACTTCTTGGAAAAAATCAGGGTCAAGGGTCATAAAATGTCACTTCCTGTGATGTCATTTAGGTCAAAGTGTTTGTGATGTTCCTTCTACTAGCCCTGGAATTTTGGTAAATCGATGCCCATGAAGGAGAGAATCAAGAGGAGAAATCGAAAGAGGGTGACTAAAGAATTGGGGGCAGAGAATGGCTGCAGTATGAAAAAGAGAAAATCTGAAATTGGAAAAAAGTGGAGGGAAAGAAGCTGGAAAACAGACCCCATTTGCAGATTAATCTCTACACATTTAGGCCCTCATTACAACATTGGTGGTATTGACTGCCTACCGCCGCAGCGACAGCAGCCAACATACCGTCGCCGTGGCTACCAGCTGCCCACCCGCATTATGACCGTAGTTGGAGTTCCTCCAGAAGGCTGGCGGAATACAGTTGATGGTCATGGTGGCGAACAGCAGTAAGGTGGCGCTGCTGTCAGCAGCAGCGCCACACCAGCAAAACACCGCTGACCGAATCTTGAGCAATGATACGGCCTGGCGGTGTTTTACTGGCGGACGCTGCTGCTGGCAGTAGCGCCGCGTTCCATCTCCTGCCGGAGGACACCCTGCAAGCAGGTAATTCGGGTTCTCAGACAGGAGAGGGGGATGGGAGGTGGTGTGTTTTCGTGTGTGGGAGTGTTTGTGTGTGGGTATGTGTGTGTCTGATTTGCATGCATGCAGGTGTGAGTTGCGTTGAACGAGTGCGTGAATGACTGAATGTGAGTGTACGTGTATGTTGTGTGTTGTGGATGCATGTGTGCGAAATGTATGTTGTGTGTGTTGCGGTGTGTGGATATGTATGTGTGCATTCGTGGATGGATGTGGGTATGCATGTGTGTATGAGTGTGTATGTGTGCGTGTGTGAGTGTGTAAATGTGCGGGGGACAGGAGTGGGAGGGGAAGGGTGGGGGAGGACTCTGGGGAAGGGATGAGGGGCGGGGGAGACCACTATCAGTGCCAGGGAAGGAATTCCCTGGCACTGATAGTACCTACCGCCAAGGTTTTTGTGGCGGTACGCTTGCCATGAAAACCATGGCGGTATACCGGGTCATAATCCTGAGGGTGGGACTGTGACAGCCGCTGGCCTGGAGACCGAAGTCTCCAGCCCAGCGGCTGTTACCACCCTGGTGGACGGAGTGGTACATTGGCGTTTTGGCTTGATCCAAACCGCCAATGTCATGATTTGGGAAAAGGTACTGCCAGCCTGTTGGCAGTGCCTGTCCCCAAATTACTGCCTACCGCCAGGGGTGTAATGAGGGCCTTCATGTTTTAAGAAGATGATGGAGTACAGATGAAAGAAGAAAATGAGTAGCTCTAGAGATGAATGGTAGGAGAAGTAGAAGTCGAACCAAATTTGCTACAATTAGCAAAGGAGATACTGGAGAAAGAAAAAATTATTCTGACAATGCAGACAAGGGACTGCAGAATGGAGGAGAGATTAAAATGTGAGTGAGTGAATGAGTGAGTCACTAGACATGAGGAAAACAAGTATCCTGGAGAGAGAAAAAAGAAAGGGAGCTATCACGAGAAATGACGAAAAGAGAGTGAAAAAGAAAGAGAGAAGCTGTATAGAGAGTGTGAAAAAAAGAAAGAGGAGTAGGAAAAGTAATCAAAGAACTAGAAATACTCTGGGGAAAAGGAGGAGGAATAGAATAGAATCTCTAGCTACAGGAGAGGATGGAAGAGAGCCATGTGTATGCATAGGTAAGAAGGGCCTTAAATTGTATATTTCTGATGTGCTTTTGGATTGTTAGAATGCTTTGAGAATGACATTACAATAACAAAGGTAGTCTTTATAGTAAACAGTTTTGCACAGTCATAAGCACTTGCTTCAGTTTGTTAGAAAGCTCCTTTCATAGGGTCACACATATGACATGGAAATTTCACACCAAGACACACTCAGAGTGTGCAAAGTTTACGCAAAAGAGAGCTGACAACTTGGCAGCTCTGGTGTTTCATATTTATGTTTTTGAGTTTATTTGAATTTGGGTTGCCATGTGTTGTAATATGATAAGAACTCCATGCGCTGTGTGCTGTAGCACCATCAGGGACCTAGTAAGGTACAGGTTGGAGATATCTTTTTTCAGTATTGTGGACAAGGGTAAGCACAAAGATTTTTGAGAACCTGGGTTAATACAGCATATTTAGGAAACAATGGTTCACTATGGTATCAGTCCTAACGCAGTTATCTCTATATTCCATATTGGTTATTTATAAATGTATGGCAACCAAAATATATAGAGTGAATATGTTATCTCCAAAAACAGATTTCAAACATGTAAAGACCAGGCAAAATACACTGTATAATAATTTATTTCCATAGTAAAAAAGTGGATTATATAGTTTTTTAGGTACTTTTCAGAAGATCCAGTGATCACACATGTGAAGGAAATGTGCAGTGATAAGTGACAAGTGAAAAAACAATGCAGAGGTAAAAAGATGTATGACTCCTAGTTTCTTCCATTATTTTATTGAAGTTCAGGGGGTGCAGTATATATACGCAGGTAGTCAACGGTGTTTCGACCTCAGGTCAATACGAGGTCTTCATCAGGACAAGGCAGTGAGAACCCACTATTTAATGATTTGAAACATAATTATAGCTCGGAAAAGGGACTAGTGAGAGGCCTGTTTAAAAAAGTGATAAAAAGGGGATAAAAAGGAGGGGGGAGATTTGCCCAGGTTGGTCACGTAGAAGAGCGGGAGTCAGTCCTGGAGGCATGCTAATTAATCAGCCTACAAGAAGAAAGATATTAATGGTATAGGATGATTCCAAAGATGGGTAAAGAGTCTTACCCCATGGACAATTCTGGTCCAAGGGGCTTTACATGATTTAATCATTAGGCTTCACAGTGGAGAAGAGGCCCTGCAAATGATTAGGAGGTCAAATTAAGTATAGCATGCTTAAATTGAAAAGAAGATCGTGGCATCCCTAAAAATGATAATGAAAATGCAAACCTACCTGTACGAGGTGGCCTTAGGGATTCCAAAAGAAGTGGTGCAATATTTGACTGCCAGTGGGTAGTGATCAAAGGCCTTGCCATAAATCACCAACCTCTTACCCTTTTGGGTTGGACTCCTAAATGACCTGTGTATCCAAGCCAAATTGTGATCATGTCTAAATTTATCTGAGTTTCCAGACATCTAGTCATAAAATTGGGGAATTAATTCCAGAAGTATTTTAGGCTGTGACAAAGCCGTACAATATGTGTCCAATGTGCAGGTGTGAAACACCTTGGGCACTGTTCAGAAATATTCAGGTTTCATTATTATCAATATTTAATGTAAGTGAGGGTTTGAGAGTTAGTATGCATAATTTTCCTCTTCACCATATTTGCTTCTACTTCTACCGTTTCCTCTTCATCACTCCATATTACAATTTAAATAAATACATGATGAAAGCGTAAGGTTAAACTAGCAATCAATGTATTATTTAAATTCTTAAGTTGTCAATATTTTTAGTAGGGGTGAATCACGTGTCATTTTATACTTTATTTTATTTGCATGTTGACATTGTGAGTGGGGAAAAAATCTCAGTTTTATTTTCAAAAGTGACTTTCTGGTAAGCAAATTCAAATTCAAATCCAAATATATTATTATCAGTGTGTCTAGTTGAAAGGCTTTCTTACTTTTTGACAACTCAACTAATATGGGATACCAAGAACATTTAACCTGAGTTTGGTCTTTCCCTGTTCCTTCCCAGTTCTATTCTGTGTTGAGGTCTTATTTTCCCCCTGGTTTCTTTTATATTGTGTAGAAGATGCTGATATGAGGGAAGTCTTACATTAAGTGAAAATGTTGAAATCACCATGGGCTAACTTAGTCAGAGGGGTTGCTTGCATTTGAAAAAAGCCTTGCTATTATTTTTTAAAGGAATAGGTCACCAAGGCTTTGAAACCCCCATTTTTCCTCTAAAACGCCCCTCATCTGTTTAATTCTTGTCTTCTGGATATTCGTTTTCTTTTAATTTACAGCTCTTCTCCAGGATGAGTACATTCAATATTAAGCACAATGGAAAGCATGCTTAGGTCCTTGCCCTTTATGAGGTGAGTGAATAGACATGCCTGTGGCATGTTAGGCCCACGGGGCACAGCGACACTGTTGCTCCACATTTCTTTTGTATTGCTGGTAGTTGAGCATCAAATGTAAACTGGGGACCAGTGGAGCAACACTTTTCTTGTGCACTTTAGTGCCCCCTAACACCACCATGTGTGCACTGTATCTAAGACACTGCACACCATAGCGGTAGTTAGGGAATTAGCATTAGAATTTTTGGAGCTAGTTGTAAACTTTGCAGGATTAGCGTAATAAATGTTGACGCTAATTCTGCAAAGCCCATTAAGGCCCTTTGTAAACAATGGTTTGCCTCCTTTTAATGCCTGCTCTGAGCAGGTGTTAAAAGTGCTGAAATAAATGACCAAATAAATCTCTTAGATTTCTTTGTGCCATTTTTTCGCCGCAGGCCACATTAGTTTAAATAAAAATACGCTAATGTGGCGCAAGGAGGCGATAGGATATATATATCCTGAAAAATGTCAGCTTCTCCATTCGAGTACATGGCTCTCAGTACAATCCAAAAAGTACGGCAGAAATTGCAGCAAACAATAAACACTGCCTCTCGTAGCACCCCACACAAATACACATGGCCTGTCAGTGTAGCACCCATTCAGTACCGCTACTTTCGGGTGAGAATGTTGTTTATTGTTGGTGGTAAAATCAGATTGAAGACCAATCAGCAGCCCGGGTTGTCAAAAAAAAGCAGCAGCTAGTTATCTTTTTACCAGTAATCAGTTATTGGAATAATGCTGGCATCCCCGTTAGATTACAGAATGTATTTAATTGTAAACAAATGTGTCAGTGCCCACAATGCACCATTGGCTATTCACCCACATTGTTTTCGAGAAAAATCTCACCTGTATGTGAAGTGGTCTCTACATCCTACCATTTTTTACCACTGTTACTTGATCAGTCTGCTTCAAAATGCATTAACAGCCGGACGTGGTTGTTTTGGTGTGGCCAGCCAATTAGAATGCTTCCTAGACGTAGTAACTCTCATCATAGGCCCACATAGGGAGTTTTCTGTGGCTAACAGATCCTTTTAGATCTGGAAGTTTGGCACATTCTTCCTCCCTCACCTTTCCAAAAACCTGGATTGTTTTCAATGCATATCCTGCTTCTCCGACTTTGTTTTCACATTTCGGGATTGTTTTCTCTGTTACAAGATAGGCAGTGCAGTGTCGACAGTAGTTGACGTATAGTGCGCTATTTGCTCCTTTGGGGATAGTCATGGCAATTGTAAGGTCTTGATTTCAGACCTGCACTTTTTACCCCTCACTCAGTCCTTGATAACAAACCAGTTGAGCATGGTACCACTGTATCACTTCTGTGCCACACAGAGTCAGACCCTTCTGTTCTCAAAAAGGCAATTCTGGTTATCAAAGCCTTTTTGCCCACAGCTGAAAATTCCCCATGCCGTTTTAATTATAAGTCTTCACCGACGTCTTAGGCCAATACTGCTTAATTGAAATGCTGGGAGCTCTATTTTAGAAAATGGAGCCTTAGCGATCATATAATCGCCGGCATACGTCTTCTGCTAGTATTCCAAGGTTTGCTTTTCTGTTTCTTCCTCCTGTTTAATTTAGAACATTCTACCCTCAGCGGCAGTAATTGTCTCTAGCATTAAAATGGTTTGGCCTCAGCCTGTACCAGTTGTTAAAGGGTTGCCCGCCAATATGTGCACTCCCCCACAGCCTGGGAACTTGGGCAGACGTTTTTTAAAGAATGATAGTATCTTATCCACGAACCAGTCAGATGTCTTTTTATTCCTTCTAAAGTGTGCGATTGGCGAGGTGTTGCAACCTGCCTCTGCTACAGAAACAGAGTTCATACAAGAAGTGCGTTACATATTAATATGAAGATAGGGCCTAGAATTTTTGTGAAAGACATTTAGGGACAGATTTATTGAAAAGTGGTGCAACGCGGTGCTGTGCCAAAATTGACAGCGCTGCGCTGCATCACTTTAGAAACACAGGGATACACTGTATTTAACTGAATACGGCGCACCCCTGCGCTGGCGCTAAATTTAGCTGCCAGTGCCAAGGCAGGCATCCTTGCACCATTGTGCAAGGATGTCTGTGTAGAGGGGTGTGATTGTTTATGTGCGGGAAGGTGTCCCTTCCTGTACACAAACAATCACTAATGGTGCTTTGGCACTTCTGACACATAAACAATCATTTCTGACATTTTGCTTTATAGAAAAAACAAAAAAAGAGGAGGAATAAAAGTAGTCCTCCTTGTTGCGCCCTGCTTACGCCACCTGGGGGTGGTGTTAGATTTTGGCGTTGCCTCAGGTTTACATGATTTCATAAATCTGAAGCAGCGTCAAAATGCAATGGGTGTTGCTGTGGCACGCCCATACCAACACCCATTGCACGCCCCTTCCACGCACAGTGCTGTATGGGAAGAAGCCGTGTTTACAGGGTGATGTTAAGCCACAAAAAGTGGCTTAACACCACCTTGTAAATATGACGCTGTGCTTAGTGCCACAGGAGTGTCACTTTTTGTGCTAGGTCCATATAAATGCAGCCCTTAGAAATCAGATAAATCTTAGCTCTCTAATACCTTTTGGTGAAACCGTGATGAACAGATCGAGTGTTTGGGTTTATTGTCTGCTCACAGCTTGCACAATATTTCATGGCTTTGCTGATTTGAGCAAATGTCAGATGATGAATTTAGTAAAGTGATAACTGAATGAGCAGTGTGGGTACAAAGCTCGGGCACTTTCATCTTACCGCGGGATAACTCATCACGTAATGTGAAACTGATATGTTGCGTTCTGGAAGATTTCCTTAGAGCAATGCATTCCCCTTTCATCAACTTGGACACTCTCCCATCATCAGAAATACACATTCATTGCTCTATGAAGAATGTTATTCCAAAGCACTGACTACTGAATCTTAGAAAATAAAACTGCCGCCAACTCTAGCATTGTTGGGGCTCTTCAAACCAGTCATACCTAGAGAATTATTTTTGTAAAGCTTGAATTCAAGTGAACACAAGTTTACTTGCAATATCCAAAAAGTAATGCAAGTGGTTTACAAAGTCTTGGAGTGTTGCTGCAATGCCTCCCTTCAGAGGTCACTGGCATGGGACCACCGAAGTTGGATGCTAAACAGAAGGTAAGGCAATCTAACATTGATCAAATCACCTAAAAATTGTTTATTTAGAACAAATACAGACATAATGGTCTTCTGACCCCAGCAGGCCACTGTAGGAGGCTGGCCTGGCTTAAAGTGGGTACCTGGTGGTACTTACATCTTGTGCCAGGTCCAGTTATTAGTAGATTAGTAATGTTCTAGCAGCTTAGATTGGTAGAGCTAGGTATAGCACAGCAGCTTAGGCTGAACTAGGAGACATGCTAAGCTCCTACTATATCACTTATATCATATAGCACTATATCTTAAGAATCACAATACTGAGAGTTACTAAAAGGTACTTTATTTTAGTGACAATGTGCCAAAAATATCTCAGAGGATATACTCCCTTAGGAGGTAAGTAAAATACACAACATATACACACAAACCAAAATCAGGTAAGTAAACAGTTAGAAAAGTAGTGCAAACACTGTAGAATACAATAGGATGCAATAGGACTAGGGGCAACACAAACCGTATACTAAGAAAGTGGAATGCAAACCACTTAGGGACCCCAGGCCTAGTGTAGTGTGTAGAGGGTCGCTGGGAGTGTCAGAAAACACTAAGGGTGTCCAAGATACCCCACCCCAAGACCCTGAAAAGTAGGAGTAAAGTGATCCTACTTCCCCAGAAACACACTAAAGTCGTGATAGGAGATTCTGCAAAGACCACAACTGACTGCAAATCACTGAAGACGGATTCCTGGACCTGAGGATCTGTAAAGGAAGGTGACCAAGCCCAAGAGTCACAAAAGTGTCCATGGGGGGCAGGAGCCCACTAAACACCGGCTGAAGGTGCAAAATGGCTGCCTCCGGGTGAAAGAAGCTGAAGATTCTGCAACAACGGAAGATACCAGGAACTTCTCCTTTGCACAGAAGATGTGCCACGGAATGCGGGAGGATGCACAGTTGTTTCTATGCAGAAAGACCGCAAACAAGCCTTGCTAGCTGCAAAGGTTGCAGTTAAGGAAAAAGGGTGCTGCCCGAGCCCAGTGTGATGCTATTCTTTGGGTTTGACCAATGACTTTGTGTTTCACCACTGCACATATTAGTTGCTCAATGTTCACCAGTAGCACATTGTATGTTTTGTTCAGTTGAGCCGCCTATTGGCTTTGACATGGCATTAGCCATTACTTTCTGTATTCAATTTAGCTGCCTATTGGCTTTGACATTGCATTAGCCATTACATTCTGTATTCTGCCTATTGGCTTTGACATGCTGTATTCAGTCTAGCTGCCTATTGGCTTTGACATGCTATTATATATTACATTTTGTATTCAGCTCAGCTGCCTATTGGCTTTGACATGACATTAGACATTGCATTTGATATTTAGGTTAGCTGCCTATTGCCTTTAACGTGAAGTTAGACATTGCAGTTGAGAATCCAAGCTATATTTTTCCAAGCTGTGTTTTTGCACAAGATGAACCAAGATGTTTTTCTCACACTAGACTAGACCTGATAAGAGAGGGTACATTTGGTGTTGTTCCTTTCGGCTCAGGCTTGGGAGGAGGAGCAGTCTAGGAGATCTGGCCAGTCTCCAAAGGCTTGCGTAGTTTTCCCGAGTCTGAGAGGAGGGGGCACGCTTTTGTAACGGATGACACAGGCTTCAGAGAATTAGATTCGAATCTGCTTGACGTCAGGCTGGAACTTGGCGCCAGTTGCCAGTCTTCCGTGTGGGTAGATAATCTCTTTCTCGCAGTTGACTGGAGTCATCAACTTGCAGACCCCAGAAAGATGAAGCTGTAAATAGTTTCTCACATGGTGAAGTATTTGTTTTGCTTTGCATTCAATATCTTATAAATATAACCTGCTGTGTACATTGCAAATATATTTTGTTTTCATTGAACGTGTGCTTGAAATCTATTAATTCATCTCTTACGAACTTGTGGGTGGGGAAGAATTAACAACAATAAAAGTCTTCTTTGAACTCAGAAGTGCATTCTTGATATGTTCTGTAAGCTCTGAAAACGAGATAAGAAGGAAAGCAGAACATTTTGGTACAAGTAAGTGTGGTTAAGAGGCGAATTATAGATTTCTACGTGCACAATTTGAAAGTGTAATTGTTTTTTGTTGTTTGGAGAATTACAGAAGCACGGCAGACCATGTTTGAAAATGCATGTGTAGCTAAACTGCCTGATGGTGCTTTGAGAAACATGTTTTGTGGTGATAAAGCATATTTAGAAAATGTGCCTTTTGGAAGTGATGTTCCTTTTGTTTTTGACAGAAGGGTTTGGATACCTTTATCTGCTTACAGAGAAATGCAGGAGAAATGTAGGCAGTTGGAACATGAAAATGAGAATTTACGTGGGCAAATTAGCCAGAATACATTAATTCAAGATAATGCTGAAAGTTATAAAAATGCAGTTTTAGAAGAATCTTTCTTTTCCCATTCCAGTAATGAGGGGGTTAAGACAGCTTCGAGCTGCTCTGAGCCTCCGTGTGAGCCGGGTTTTTTGGCAGTCAAAGTGCATTCCTTAACTGATAACACGGACGAGAACGATGAGAGAGCTCAGAATGTAATTTACGAGTTACCATTGCAAAATGAAGTAAAAGGAAAGATTTTAAAGTTTCTTACTGTTTGTACTAAGCAAGAGACACCGAGTTTCATTAGCTTGTTTGATTTATGGAAACAGAATAGCCCTCATCTGAGTGAAATCCTAACACTTTGGTATATGGTCACTGGGAAAAATTATATGCAGCTGCGCGCTTTTGATTTGGCAAATGAAATATTTCAGACTTTAGGTTTCTGCGCAGTGCAAGAGGGAAACATAGTGCCCCTAGCTAGGATCATACACTGGATCTGGTACTTGCAAGACAGGGCTAGAGTACCACAGGTAAAAGAGTCACTAGTGAAATTGAGTGCACCATTTGAATTTGTGTCCACTGAAGATAAAACGCATGTTTGTTTTACTAATGATTCATTGACTGAAATGTTATTTTCTGGTGCAGGAGAAGGAACAGCGTTATACAATGTGTGTCAGATTTTAAAGCAAGAGCTACGTGAGATGTGTCATTTTTACACTGATTTTTGGTTCATTGCCAATGGTTTAGCCGTTTGGTTTTTCACATGGCTTGCACCTAACTGGTTCAATTCCCTTGCAGATGTTAAAGAGAATAATTCAGAGAGAGAAGTGTACACCCAGAGTTCTGCCTTAGTGGGGATGGCTAAGTGGGTGCCCCAGAAATGTGAACAGCTGGGAGAAAAAGCCACTTACAGGTGGGCAGAGATGAGAGAGATGCACATTCCCCTAGATTTGATAAAAACTGTGCAGCACGCACAAGAGCAATCTGTCATGCAAGCAGTCACAGAGCAGTTGGGGAGAGGAAAGTTACCAGAACAGAAATGGCAAATTGATCAGGTTTTAGGGGAAGTGATTGCTGCAGATTACCTAGGAAAAATCAAAATTATGCTGATAACTGGAAAATAATCTGATTCATTCATACAAATTGGAGACAGAATGGCCCAAATTGTCAAAAGTGCAGTGAATGGAGGTTTGGTAAAGAATGAGTCTGCCCCAGCCCTTCTGACAGTGCAAGAAAAGGGAAGCTGTGGTGCAGCAGATAAAAACATCAGTGTTGAGGTGTGGGTTGAAGCCCTAAGTGACCCTCCAGAACCTGCAGAAATTATAATAAAGGGCCCCAAAAACATCCTGCTGATTATAAAACAGGGAAAGGAAGAGGAAGGGTACATTTCAAATGACAAATGTTATTTGCAAGAAAAGTCATACTTGTTTGTTTTGCAGATCCTACCACGTTTCGCCACTGTCCCTGAGTGTGCTGTGTGGTCCCCCTTCAGGTGTGTGCGTGTGGGGTCGGGAAAGGGACCGAACCCCCAACCTGAACCTGGCTGAGAAAAGTGCAAGCACGATGGATCCATTTTGCGCAAACTGCGCCTTCAGTTCAAGTTCAACTTGTTTGATTGCATTCTTCCACTGGAACTGTCTGTGTTTTTTCGTGTGGAACTCTGACTTTCGCTTACCTTCCAGCAAACCTTTCAGGTGGACAGTGCACCTTTACATGAGTAGTACTGATGCTACATCAACTTGCTATTTTAGAGACACTATAATCTCATTCAAAATATAAAAGTTTCATTCTTTTCTGTGTAGATGTATCTGATGTGAAAGGTATGAGATCAATATGTTAATCCACTTTCATTGCTTTACAGGGATTGCTTTTATCATTCAAATCTGACTTGCTGATAATGTTTTTTTTTGTTCTGATGTTTTTTTTTGTTTGAAACAAGAGATATGTGAAACAAAAATTAATTGGTCATAGGGTGGAATGTGATGCTATTCTTTGGGTTTGACCAATGACTTTGTGTTTCACCACTGCGCATATTAGTTGCTCAATGTTCACCAGTAGCACATTGTATGTTTTGTTCAGTTGAGCCGCCTATTGGCTTTGACATGGCATTAGCCATTACTTTCTGTATTCAATTTAGCTGCCTATTGGCTTTGACATTGCATTAGCCATTACATTCTGTATTCTGCCTATTGGCTTTGACATGCTGTATTCAGTCTAGCTGCCTATTGGCTTTGACATGCTATTATATATTACATTTTGTATTCAGCTCAGCTGCCTATTGGCTTTGACATGACATTAGACATTGCATTTGATATTTAGGTTAGCTGCCTATTGCCTTTAATGTGAAGTTAGACATTGCAGTTGAGAATCCAAGCTGTATTTTTCCAAGCTGTGTTTTTGCACAAGATGAACCAAGATGTTTTTCTCACACTAGACTAGACCTGATAAGAGAGGGTACATTTGGTGTTGTTCCTTTCGGCTCAGGCTTGGGAGGAGGAGCAGTCTAGGAGATCTGGCCAGTCTCCAAAGGCTTGCGTAGTTTTCCCGAGTCTGAGAGGAGGGGGCACGCTTTTGTAACGGACGACACGGGCTTCAGAGAATTAGATTCGAATCTGCTTGACTTCAGGCTGGAACTTGGCGCCAGTTGCCAGTCTCCCGTGTGGGTAGATAATCTCTTTCTCGCAGTTGACTGGAGTCATCAACTTGCAGACCACAGAAAGATGAAGCTGTAAATAGTTTCTCACATGGTGAAGTATTTGTTTTGCTTTGCATTCAATATCTTATAAATATAACCTGCTGTGTACGTTGCAAATATATTTTGTTTTCATTGAACGTGTGCTTGAAATCTATTAATTCGTCTCTTACGAACTTGTGGGTGGGAAAGAATTAACAACAATAAAAGTCTTCTTTGAACTCAGAAGTGCATTCTTGATATGTTCTGTAAGCTCTGAAAACGAGATAAGAAGGAAAGCAGAACACCCAGGAAGGACCAGGGGGTTGCCACTTGGAAGAGGAGACAGAGGGGGCCCTCTGCAACACAGAGAGCCCACGCACAAGAAGGCAGCACCCACAGAAGTACTTGAACATGGGTTAAAGAAAACTGAGCATGGCGGTCGTCTCAACACTACAAAGGAGGGTCCCACGAAGCCGGTGGTCAACTCAGCGAGTTGAGTAATGCAGAACGGAGTGCTGGGGACCTGGGCTGTGCTGTGCATGAAGGATTGCTTGCAAACATGCACAGAAGCCCTAGCAGCTGCAGTTCACTCATTACACAGGATTACTGTCTGGCGTGGGGAGGCAAGGACTTACCTCAGCCAAATTTGGACAGATGGACCTCTGGACTGTCGGGGTCACTTGGATCCAGCTCCTGTGTTCCAGGGGCCACGCTCGTCACAATGAGAGGGGATCCAGAGGACTGGTGAAGCAGAAGTTTGGTGCAGGGGGAAGATTCCGTCGACCCACAGGAGATATCTTCTTGGCTTCCAGTGCAGGGTGAAGGCAGACAGCCCCCAGAGCATGCACCACCAGAAAACAGTTGGGAAAGCCAGCAGGATTAGGCGCTACAATGTCGCTGGTAGTCTTCTTGCTGCTTTGTTGCAGTTTTGCAGGTGTCCTGGAGCAGTCAGCGGTCGATCCTTGGCAGAAGTCAAAGAGGGAGATGCAGAGGTACTCTGGTGAATTCTTGCATGTCGTTATCTGAGGAAAAGCCCACAGGAGAGACCCTAAATAGCCCTCAGAGGAGGATTGGCCAACTAGTCAGGTAAGTACCTATTAGGAGGGGTCTCTGACGTCACCTGCTGGCACTGGCCACTCAGAGGCCTCCAATGTGCCCTCACACCTCTGGATTCAAGATGGCAAAGGTCTGGGACACACTGGCGGAGATCTGGGCACCACCCCTGGGGTGGTGATGGACAGGAGAGTGGTCACTTCCCTTTCCTTTGTCCAGTTTCGCGCCAGTGCAGGGGCTGGGGGATCCCTGAATCGGTGTAGACTAACTCATGCAAGGATGGCACCATCTGTTCCCTTAAAAGCATTTCCAGAGGCTGGGGGAGGCTACTCCTCCCCACCCATTAATGCTTATTTCCAAAGGGAGAGGGTGTAACACTCTCTCTCAGAGGAAATTATTTGTTCTGCCTTCCTGGGACTGGGCTGCCCAGACCCCAAGAGGGCAGAAGCCTGTCTGTGGGTTGGCAGCAGCGGTAGCTGCAGTGAAAACCCCAGAGAGCTGGTTTGGCAGTACCTGGGTTCCATGCTGGAGCCCCAGGATGCATGGTATTGGAACCCCAATACCGATCTTAGACATGTTACATGGCCATATTCGGAGTTACCATTGTGAAGCTACATATAGGTATATGTAGTGCACGCGTGTAATGGTGTCCCCGCACTCACAAAGTCCGGGGAAATTGCCCTGAACTATGTGGGGAGACCTTGGCTAGTGCCAGGGTGCCCTTACACTTAGTAAGTTTGCACCTAACCATCACTAAGTGAGGGTTAGACATATAGGTGACTTATAAGTTACTTAAGTGCAGTGTAAAATGGCTGTGAAATAACGTGGACGTTATTTCACTCAGGCTGCAGTGGCAGTCCTGTGTAAGATTTGTCTGAGCTCCCTATGGTTGACAAAAGAAATGCTGCAGCCCATATGGATCTCCTGTAACCACAATACCCTGGGTACCTTGGTACCATATACTAGGGAATTATAATGGTGTTCCAGTGTGTCAATTAGAATTGGTGAAAATGGTCACTAGCCTATAGTGACAATGTTAAAGGCAGAGAGAGCCATAAGCACTGAGGTTCTGAATAGCAGAGCCTCAGTGACACAGTTAGTCACTATACAGGGACACACATTCAGGCCCCAAACTGTGAGCACTGGGGTCCTGGCGAGCAGGGTCCCAGTGAGACAGGCAAAAACAAACTGACACACAAGTAAAAATGGGGGTAACATGCCAGGCAAGATGGTACTTTCCTACAGCCACCATCCCTCTGATAGCATAAAATCCATAGTAAGTCGCAATTGCAACTGACCTCATTATTCTTCATGAGGTCAGTTTGCAAAATACTGCACTGGTCATAAAAATACTGGTCGCAAATTGCAACCAAAATTATGAGCCAGTTCTTAGTACATCTGGTCATTAATCCACATACTTTAACTTATACTTCGAGTGGGCATAACACAAATGTTAAAAGAGCTGGCACAGCAAAACATTTAAATATTGTGGATGCCTTAACGAGGTAAGTTGAATTGTGAACCACTACAGTTCGGTATTTTGTGATCTAATACATAGGTCAGTTTCCAAAATACTGCACTGGTCAAAGAATACTGGCCACAAATTCCAACCAGTACTTTGCAATCAGTGCTTAGTTCATCTGGCCCTTAATACCATACTTAAACTTATGCTGTGAGTAGGCTTTGGGTCAGCACCTTGCTCAAGTTTGGATGGCTTTCTTGCCTGTCTGAGTTCTCTACTCCTTATTCCAAGGCTTTCCTCCTTACTCTTGTGGTTGTCCCACATCTGACTTACACTTTCTTTACCACTACTTCAAAATCCTGGCTACCTCCTCCGTCTCAGACTCCCTGCTTCGAATCTTTCTGCCTCCATTCTTCCACCCCTGTCTTGCACAGGCTCATACTACAATCTCCTGTTGCTCCTCCTCCCACCCCATTTACACTCTTTATTTATTTTTGTTAATCGTTTTTGTGAGGGACAGCAGCTGCACATTGCTACTGGGCTATTCACTTCTATGGCATGTTAATGTGTGGATATGTTTGCAAGTTTTTCTTTTTTTTTAAAAAAAAATTCATCATTTTTACCAATTTTGTAATTAGGGGGTTTTATTGTCACATTTGGAGTATTGCCATATTTGTTTACATTTCTAATTTCATTTTTCATTCGTTCCCCCCAGTCACAGCCCCCCCAACTCCAACACCCCTCCTCCCCACCGCAGTTTATAACTTTTGTTTTAATTTCTTTCGTTCAGAATGTACCTTTTGTGTTCTGGTTGGTTTGATTTTTTGGAAGTAGAGTGGCATGCCTGGTTTCAGGGGGAATGAGTGGAGACATTTTGTGGGCATTTTTACCCAGTGCATCAACCCTGATTGTCACAGAGGATATGCTTATTTCCTTTCTTGAGTCAGGGCTTAAAAGGACAAGGACAATGCATTTTTAATTGGAAGCAGGTTGAGGCACTGGTCGCAGGATTTTAAGGAGGTCAGGAGTAGAGCTCTGTGAAACTATGGAAGAGTTCTAATATACATTTTAGACATTATTGTAGAAAACTTAGAAAATGTCATAACATTTTATGGAAAACGTTATTTAATTGTGGAGGAAAAAGGGCTTGTGGCAAAACAATTCTGACCACCAGCAACATTTCTCAACCATTTAGCCATAGAAGTATTTATAGGGGCCTCAGTTGTGGCAAATACTGTTTTCAAATGGATTGAAAGTCTTCTTTGTTATAACAATAATGTCATAGAAGTATCCACAATGTTTTGCAATAAGTGGGCACAACACTAATGTTAAGAGAGCTGCTGTAGCAGTACTTTGAGATATTCTTGATGCCTTAATGATTAAAAGCCACCATGGGGGTGGGGTGATGATACGATGGTGATCATAATATTGCAGGAATGGAAATTGTGGGACAGATTTACAAGGCCCTATTGCCACTGGAACATCACTTTTTGCGATGCTACAGTGGCGCTAACCACTGCTCTCTATTTACAAGGAGGTGTAAGGGTATAACACCACTTTTTGTAGCATTGCGACTCCTTGTACATATAGGCCCCTCCGATGCAGTGTTCTGTGTCAGAGGGATGTGCAATGGGTGTTGCAGAATGCGTTCCACCACAGCAGCCATTGCTTTTTATGCTGTCCCAGATTTACGAGAAATATGCAGTATGCAGTTTTCGACACTTTGATGACCTATTAAGTTTTGATGATGAATCCCAGTATTTGTCAAAAAGTACTAGCGACGGGGAGATGTCTCAGGGAGAAGATTAAGGGTTGTGATTTTAATGTAAAATCTGACCATAGCCCACTAATATTGGGTGTCAAATGGGTTCAGCCAGGACTGAGCTGTGCTTAGAGTAGCAGGCTGAAAAAAGCCATAAAGACTGTGGTGAGTAGGTAGGCTAAGGGAACGAGAGACAATTGTATTTTCTTATGTGTAGATGTGGCCATTGCATTTGCAACAACCCTCTTTTTTTACTGTGCCCATTTTGTAGCCAGCTGAGGAGTATTGGATTAGGCCTCTCTCTTTCTCACCAATGATTTCAGAATGTGAAGGTAGAGGCATTGCCAGCAGGCACAATGAACATGTTCACAGTTGTAGCAGTGGTTCACTTTATTAGAAGAGATTTGCAACAAAGGTGTAGTGATTCACAGTGGGCAAAATATGTAGTGGGGTGTCAAATGTGTCAACTGATTGGCTTCCCATGCAGTGGAAGTAACTTTTAAGCCCAGATTAACTAACATTAAGGCAGGGCAACACTGCTTGAAAGTCAGCTGCATCACAATGAGAAAACGAGGAAATGTTGGGTTGCACCAGATTTATCAAGAGTCCCTCGTTTTAGAATGATAGTACACATTCACCTTGAAAGCCCAGATATTCCAGGTATGGTCTTGAAGGGTGAGAGAGCTTCCCTGAAGGGTTCTCAGGATACTATCTCCTAGTATGACAAGTGCAGACAATGAAAACCTGTTCCCGGTATTCGCTTATGATACCAGCTAGCTGTGGCTCACAGCAATCTGGCTCATGGAAAAACAAATAATTTATTTGTTTTTTTCTAAAGACCCTCAACCACTTTGTTAGTGGCATGCTTCACCTTTGGGTTTCATCCTGGTCCAAATAAACCAGGATGGGCTCAACCATATTCCAGGGAACACTTTTCATATTATGGGATGAGGATCCTGAAATAAAAACGCTCCAGAGATGCCTACATTCCCTATATCATGGGTGACCTAGGCATGGATAAAATATTTAAGTGGGTGTAGTAACAGGAGATTATTGTCCAAAACACTGTCTATGGTGTTGACATGGTGTTGACATGTGTGCCACAGCGGGCAGTGTAGGCAACTAATGGGTACAGGGTTCCATTGTATGGATTTAGAATGCAAGTAGGTATTTTTGCGAAAGTGCAAACATGACCCAGCAATGATTTGCATCAGATTTATACTCAAAGTACACCCAGCAGTCCAAATTTATAATCAATGCCCACCACTCAATGGTAAGTCGTAATTTTTTTAATTTTGTATCAACTATACAGATTGTATGTAGGAATGTCACATGATATTGCCTTCCACTTGCTTGTTAATGGCTTTGTTTGGTATTAGAATTTCAACTAAAGCCAGGTTACACCTTATTATAAGATCTGGCTTTTCATGAAAACCTTTTGGTCTTTGCTCTCTTCCCTGCTGAGAACACACTATTGGCGTAGATCGCGGTGTGGTTGGAGTGCTGTCGTGGAAAGAGATCTTGGCACAGCTCTAGAGTTAGCTGTTGGGGAAAAATTATTTTGCATGAAACCGTTGTTCGGCCCTGCTGTTTGCGGCACTTTGCATGGCCATGCATCTCGCAAGTGCTCTTGCAAATTAAGGGGCATATTTACAAGCCCCAGCTGCCTCCCTGTGCTTTTCTAGTGTAATATTTTTAAGCTAACGCGCACTAGGGTGGCTTTTTCCCATTGCCATATTTATCAAAATGGTGCAATACATACATTGCACCACTTTGTAACTCCTTGCCTCACATGTATACAAGGGGGGCGCTTCCCCACAATGCGGCCCAAAAAAAAAAGGAAATTCTTTCCTAATAACGCTGGATATATTTGTGTGCGGAGCCATGTGTTCATTCTGTTGTACCAGGATTTCCTGGTGTTTGAGGATTAGGGGGTTGATCCCCAAGACTCATGTTGCTTTAATATTAACTAACTTTGTATGCAACTGAAAGTAAAGGTGCGGCAGTGATCGCCTCAGCCCCTTTTCACGTTTATGAAAGTATGTTCATGCTTTGAAGAAACTAGTAGTCTAGTACACAGTTTTGATGATAATGACTAACTGTCATTTTCGCAGCAAATGTGAGCAGTGGCACTCAGAGTGGTTCAAGAACGTCAGCGATCTTTCATACTCGTTTCCCTAAATTGAAAGGGTCTTTAAAATGTCTATTGATTTTGTTCCCACGCTGATGGCTACTCCGTATTAAAAAAATTAGAAACATGTATATAATTACTTGATATGTAAGACCAAGTGATATGTTGTACTGAAAAAATGCGCATTCTTCATTGAATTGCTCTTCACAGATGAATAGCTATTCGTTTAGCGTGAACTAATTTGAGTAAATGTTGGTTTAAATTTGTATTTTGTGGATTAGCTGAAGCATTCTTGGTTCAGTGAAGTGAAAATATATTTCTGAGATCGCTTGCTGGATTCACATTAGTAGGTCATTAGCACACACGCACATGCCCCATCTAAACAACACAACTCTTTCCAACTCCCTTACACTGAAGAAGAACCTTTGTCTTAGCTCTCTGCAAACGCATCGAACAGTAGAAAGGCTGCAAATTCTGAAAGCTTGATGTAGCGGCCCTCTTTTTACCCTACAATCTAACAGTAGTCCTGTTCAGGCTACCACAAATGCAAGTCTAGCAGGAAAATATTCATACTGTCATTACCAAATGCCATTAGAGCGTAGAGAGAAAAGAACTACAATGTACCCCATTTCTCTGAGGCGACAGTCAAATCACACCATCCAATATTTTCAGTTTGTGTATTTTTAATAAAAAAATGCGAATTGTCAGAGGAATGGTTCTCACTGCAGCTGCTGTGCCAGCCAGGCTCATGGGTATGAAGGGCGGACGACTGTACACTTTGGTCAGGGCCGGACTGTGAACCCAAAGCAGCCCTGGCAATTTTGTCAGACTGGCTCCTGGGTGGGGGTGCAAGTGCGAAGCACTGCTGCTTTTGTTACTGGCTGCAAAACAGGCCCCCATCCTTCCAGCCTCCCGGGAAACGCCCGATGTCCAGTATGACTAGTCTGGTCCTGACCTTGGTTAATCTTGTATTTGAATACCAAACTATGAAATAAGCGGGCCGTTTTCCTTTTCTTGCATTAGGGCTCCTGGCATCAGTGATGTGGCACTGAGTAAGGTGCATGCGCCATATTGGCAGAATTCTGGCTTTCCTCAGCATGGAGCCAACAGGGGCCATACTGGGAACCAGTACAGTGCTGGAATTGGTAAAAATAGACTCTGGAAACCCATACAGTGGAGGTGAAGAAGGGGCAGAGGAAAGGGGGTGTAGCTACGAGGAGTGAAGATTGAAAAGCAAGAGTCTGCCTGTCAACTTATACATTTATTTGAAAAAAAAATCTGCTGTAAGAGAAATTAGTAAGAAGACCAGTACAGCACGTGGCTACTCAGAGGGTCCTGGCACTCTCCACAGTGGAAGGGGAGTGGGGAGCACTCACTCAAATTATTGAACAAAAAGCCAGGTTTGAAGTTTCTTTTTGAACTGACCCTCAGAGTGAATTTGGTGCAGGTCAAGAGGGCCAAAATAAGAAAAACAGCCTCCTGCTTTAGACAAGGAGACCCTTGGGACCCTCAGCAGATAACTATTCGAGGAGAGCACGTTCCTAAAGGGACTTTAATGTTTTACATTGTACCCTAGAGGCTACATATTCGGGGCCAGTTTGATGTAGAACTCTGAACTTTAGGAGCACCATTTTATAAGTAATTTGTTGTTAACTGGGAGCCAATGCAACTCCCTTAGATGAGGACAAATGTGGAGAAAACGGTGGCCTCCAGACTTCCTGTCCCTTGTCATCCAGAAACGAGTTCAGCCAATTCAGCACCGAGCCCCCAATTCCCTATGCTCTGCAGGCGAGAAAGCAGCCTATAATGGGGCACCGTATCAAAGACTTCTGTCAAGCCCACAGCATCAGGACAGCCTTTCCCCCAGCATCCAGTGCATTTCTGATCAGCTCTGATACTTCCAGCAGTGCAGTCCCTGTACTAAGCTTTGATCGAAAATCCGACTGACTGAGATGCAAAAGCTTATTCGATTCTAGGTAGTCAGACAGATGTCAATTAACACATTTTCCTAATAATTTTGATAGGGTCGGCAACAAAGAAATCAGTCTGTAATTCCCTGGAACATTAGGGTAAGCTACCGTTTTTTTTAGAAGGGGTACATTTTTAGATTGTTTCCAAGAAAACAGAACAGAAGCTGTTGACAGGGACTCATTCAACAGGGCACTAACCACTAGATTAAGGGCTTTCACCCCCAAGGCTAAAAGAAGGGAGGACATGGGTCTAAGGGGGAGCCTGAATTCAAATGTAAAATGGCAGCCCTAGTGTCTTCCAGTGAAAGTGAACTAAAGTAAATAACTGGATACATTATTTAGGGTCTTCACTGGTTTGTTTAAGCCGGCATTCAATGTTACTGTTGAATTCTGGCTAATCTGTATTTCCTGAATTTTACTCTGGAAAAACGTTGCCTGTTTCGCACACCACTCTGCAGAGGGTTCCTTACTTCTACGACATGCTATTGGGTCAGAAACTTTTTTTTACAATTTTGAACATTTCTGTGGACTTGTTGTCCACTTCCTCAGTCCAGCCTTCATAGTATTCGCTTTTGTCACAAGTAACGAGCACCTGGTATTTTTTAGGGCACATTTATATTTGGCCTTTTCCTCTATATTATATTCTTTCCCCCAGACCCTTTCAGTTTTCTTGCAGTGCTTTTTCCACTGCTTCAGGGTATCGTTGGACAATGGTCCAGAGGGGTTGGCTCTATCTCTCTTAGGACCAGACAGTAGAGACAGTTTCTCCACAGGAGTCTGAATTCAATTATCAACCTCAAAACCATCACACACACACAATTATACCATGGAGGTGTCGCTCAGTGTCCTCAAAAGGTAAGGCTGGGAAACTTGAGCAAATCTTCTAACTAGGCCCAGCTCGTGACACCGCTTGTGTAGCTTGAAACACCACGTGTTTGACGTGGAGTCATATCAAGGACGGTTTAAACTATTACCCCGCCTGAGATCCTGAAGCTGGTGCTGCTGTTGTGTCCTGCTGCTTTGGGTGGTTTCTCTTGACAATAAAACATAAGTGATAACTTACCTTGTCTTAGAGTGTTCCCACATATTTTGTGGCGAATAGAGCATTGGAAGCCACCCCACTACAAAACCTGCACTGTCCTGATTGCTGCGAGAAGACTTTCTTCATCCTTTAGATAAATGCTGCTTGCCAGCCTGTGCCGATCCGGTGCCTTTTCAGCTGTAGTCCGGAGGTGTACCAGGTGAAACGTGTGTGAGGTGCGCTTGTCACAAATAATGCCTGCAGTAAAGCACTGCTCAGTGCACAGATAAACTTCTGCGGAGATCCAGGTGAAATGTGTGTGAGGCTAGAGCATGGCACAGAGTGGACTACTGCGGAGACATTGTCCGATGTTGGACATGCCTAGAGGTGGGATCTTCTTCAAACAGTTTGCCACTTACAAACCGATTAGCTTGACGGGATTGTCTGGCCATAGAAGCATATGTACTTCCTATTGCAAAATGGGGGCATGTGTAATATGATTGGTTTGTAGTCTGTGTCTCAACATGAATGGGCGGGTTGCCTTTCAGTGACGCACATACTCAAATGTTGCACTTTAGTTGTCTGCCAATAACTAGGCGTTTGCGGTCCAGTCAGGTGTTGTCACTGAACAGTTATATTTTTGCCCAAAGTCGCTTGCAAAGTACTGCTCACACAGTAGTTTATCACATTTGTTTTTTAATACTAGTGGGAATTTACTGTGCTATTACAACCAGTCTTTGACCTGACACACCCTTGGCACTTCTACAGTAACTTTCCTCCTCAAACAGATTTATAGAGCGCGCTATTACAGTTCAGTTTAAATAAGCACCTTGGGTCAGCAGTAATGGTACCAAGACAGCTTTTTGGTCCAATAGTTACACAGGAGAAATAGACCTTTTCTACAGAAAAGTAGGTCTTTGTCAACTGCCTACCAAAGCATTCTTTGTCAACATACTGCAACTAAAACGGACTTTGCAAATGGTGATGTGCACACCATTGAGCTTTCCCACATAAAGAGGCATTGGCTCCCAGTGATGTGCACACCTTTTTTCACATCGTTTTGAGCACTTTGAATATACAAAACTGTAGCAGAAAAGTTATCTTTTTGTTTCCAATCACTTCTGTTGACATTCATTTAGCAGTGTACCTCTTGTAGAACATCTTCACCATTATTTATTCTGCAGGAGCCTCAACTGCATTGTGCTATGGTGTGCATGTGTTTCCGGGGCGCCATGGAGGTCCAGTGCACCACCCAGCAGCTGATGCACTGCTGGGCGGATATCGTTGACCACCAAGAGGACTTGCTTGACCTGCTAGGCGTGGAGATTCCAGAGCTCGGTGAGTATTTACCATATTATTGTGTTTGTGTTCTACAATGCTATTTTTTTTTATGAATAGCATGCTGCTCACACTCAGAAGTACGTTATGTTTAGCTTACGTTAAGAATTAGATTTATTATGTGATCTAGTTAGCTAGGCAGGTGCTCGGCGCTACATCATCGTACCCATAGGCACACACTTTGGGTGATTATTTAAGAAGCCATTGCAATGCAGGCTTCTCTGTCCTCATGTCTCCATAGGGAATTAGTTATATCAGTGAATTAGCTTTCTCTGTGGCTTTCTTTATGTAGCTCGTACAGTCCAAGGCAGTTTCACAGTGATGTGTAGAACTAGTATGCATCTATGCACTGCAAAGAAAGGAGACTGAGTTGGCCCATCAAGGGGGTTGAGAAAAGGGAATATGATCAAAGTGAATTCATTGCAATACATTTGTTCCAAATGTAGTTTTTCTTAAGGAAATTTATAATAGGGATTTTAGATTTACAACCAACTCAATGCTCAATGCCCCTTTCTCTACTGCCCTGTGCAGCTATATTTTGACCACTAGGGGATGGTTGTCATTGCCTATTTTGCCTACAAAAACCTAGATACAGACAGGCAACATCCTGTTCAGTAGGATTTCATTACTAACTAAACAAGTTAACTTCAATTCATAGTTTTTCTGTTACCTGAATAGATGAAGTGAGGGAGTCATCTTACTGCAGGGTTTTTCCGAAAGTGGCATCTTAATGGGGTGGCAGGTACTAGTAGCAGCAGGCTAGCACGCTAACAAGCAAGACAGAAGGTGCCACTCCCACTTATGAAAACTTAAGCTGCAGGATTAATCATAGGGCTATCCATCACTGTCAACTAGATTTAAAGAAAACAGAGTTAGTGGTTCATATTATATCATAATCATCATTAAAATACTTTATCTGGCTCTTCTGAGCTATAAAAGCCATAGAAATTACAACCAACACTGATCATTTAAAATAAACATTACAATACAGAAATCCTGAGATTAAAAACAGATTTCAATATCCAGAGCATACCTTCATAGCAGTTATTAAAAAATTACCCAACTGGTGCAACTAAGCAAAAGCTGCAGCGTATGACTTGATTCCTAATTGGCATAATACTGGGTGAAAGAACTGTCTACTTCGAACAGAATAAAAGGAGCAGAACAATACAAAGTGGAATGTGCTTTGTTCTGCTGACAATTCACAGTGGCAAGGAGAGAGGGCTGGGAACCAGGGGCCAGATGTAGCAAACTTTCAAATTTAGACTTGCAATTTGCGAGTCCCAGCGATTTGCAAATTGCAACTCGCAATTTGGAATGCAGAAAGGTGTCTCAGACACCTTCTGCGAGTCGCTATGGGGTCTCAAAGACCCACGATTCAGGGCACTCACGGGGATGGTGGCCTGCTGGGAACAGCAGACCACCATATCCGTGACTGCTTTTAAATAAAGCAGTTTTTTTTTTCAAAGTGCAACCCGTTTTCCTTAAAGGAAAACGAGCTGCACTTTGAAAAATAAACCGAAACCTTTTGTTTCTGTATTTTTCAGGGCAGGTAGTGCTCCATTGGACCACTGCCTGCTCTGAAAAAAATGTTTTTGTGCCAGACACAAAGGGGAAGGGGTCCCATGGGGACCCCTTCCCGTTTGCGCCTGGGATACCATCCACTTCAAGTGGATGGTAACTGCGCTTTCATTTGCGACCGCAATCGCGGTCGCAAATGAAAATGCATACCAGTGCGACTCGCAAATAGGAAGGGAACACCCCTTCCTATTTGCCACTCGGAAATCCATTTTGCGAGTCGGTTCCGACTTGCAAAATGCATTTCAACATAGCAGAGTCGCATTTATTTTCGCCGTTTGCGAGTCGCAATGTCTTTGCTACATCTGGCCCCAGGTGCCTTTTTGGGGAAAAGGCATCAAAAAATTAATTGTTTTAAGGTGAAACCTTGTCAATAAAAACGTATGTCTTTTGGCAATGAGCTGTAAGTGCAGTGCCGTGTGCACTGGAAGACCATAAGGACTGCTGACAGTCAAACTGTGTGTGGAATCAAGCCGTGCCCTACCACTGTGTTGTTTGAAAAGTTCTTTGATTTGTCTAGAGGACATGGAAACTAAACTGTCAGGTTTGTTGTAAAAAGCAGGGGTGATGAGTCTTTCAACATTTGTTTTAATCTACTTTAACCAGCGAATATCTTTATGCTTATCAAGGTTCATCCAATCCCTTATTATAGTTCTGCATTACTGTGTCTCAGGGTTTCTCCATATCCTATGCCACAGCAACAGGAGCTGCAGCCTCGTCTAATTTTTTATGTTAGAGAGCCCAACCTCTTCATGACATAAAATGACTGAGGTAGACTGTGGGACTGCCAGCAACCTTCTTAAAAACTTGTTTTCGATTATTTGCAGGGCTTTACAATTCACATGCCCCCATACTCTTGCCCCAAAAGTGGCTACCTGGCACACATTTACTGTTGAAAATACAAAGTATTTCTTGTGGCCCAACCACATAGAGAATCTAAAAACAGCATCTATTGTCTGTTGAAACTGTATCACTCTCACATTAAGTAAAAACCTCCAGATGAGGTCTACATCAAACGGGATCCAAAGGTAAGTAAAATGTTTTTCTTCTTCACAATTCCCTCAACACGGAGTTAAAACCTTTTTGGTCTTTGAAAGTTTTATGCCTCACTTCCTCACAAAGGACTTGGTTTGATTGGTCTGAGGCGAAAGCTAACCATAAAATTATTAAAAGCATCTCAAAAGAGAGGAAGGGGGTTGGTTCTTCGAGCAATGAGAACAGCAATGTCTGCGTAAAGAAGAACGGGAATTTCTCTGGAATTCACCTCGGGGATATCTTTTCCAGCCCTAGTCAGATATTCCCCAAAGGAGTTAATATAAATTAAAATTAAAAAGAGGGCCAGGACACAACCATGTCTAACCTCAATGAGTGACAAAAACACCTCTGTAAGATTCCCCTCCCTTGCAGTAATGGACTCTAGCTGTTGTATGACCATGGAGTCTACTAAGGAGGGAAACAATTGCACTGTCAATCCCCAGATTCAGCATAGTGGACCATAACTTGGAACAGTCTACCGTATCAAAGGCACACGTTAGGTCCATGAAAGCAAGATGAACACAACCTTTCCTAGCCTTAGTATATTTTTGAATGATTAAGGAGAGATTTAAGGACTGTTCCCCTGTCCCCAGGCCGGGGAAAAGCCAAACTGTAAGCCAGAGAGCCCCTGCATCTCTATTGCCCAGGTTTCCAATTCAGATAGTATGACTACTCAAGATCTTTACTGTGCTGTCCAAAAGAAATATGGGGCTATAACGGGGTGAGCTCTTATCTCCTTTTTTGATTATGGGAACAATGATAGGCTCCTGCCAGGGTTTAACCAGCGGTCCTGTTATTGCACTTTTAATAGCTTTAGTTAATAAAGGATCCCAAAAGTCTGGAAAAGATTTAAAAACATCACCCTGAACTCTTTCGGGTCCCAGGTCTTTGCCCGATGGGCTACTCTCAATGGCTAAGGTGACATCTTGAACTGTAATTGCACTTCAAGTGCACGACTGGAAATTAGATTGCAGAGAATATCCTTTACGGAACCCAAAATGAGAGTCCATGCTTTAGAGCCAAAGACATTGGAGAAATAGTTCACCCATTCTTTGCTAGTAATAACACAATCAACTTTAGGTGCAGCCTCAGCCAGAGGGTTATACGAATTTACAATCTGACAGAAACTTTGAGAATCTTTCATGCTGCTGGCCATTCTCAGATCTTCCCAGGCTTTTACCCTGATTTCAACCTTCCTTTTACAGTTGCTACTTTATAGAGTTTCCTCACCTGCGCTATTTCAGACTGGTCCAGCTGGCCTTTTTTTAAAGCGAGTCTTAGAAGCTTATGAGCTTTGGAGCAGGAACTGTTGAACTACCTTAGGTTATTACCACTTTTTTGTGCCACTTTAGTAAGTCTATCAGTCATACTGCTGTTTAACCTGATTTTTACAGTGCTAACATCTGAGGGATTAATATCCTCAAGCAAGTAACAAATCTGTATGGAAGGCTTCCTTGTCAACCTTCTCCCACTTAATATTCAAACCTTTACTGCTTCTGTATGCTGCTTTATTTCTGGAATTATCTGTGTCGCCCTGCTTGGGCTAGCTTGACTTCCACAGTGAGTGGATTATGATCACTTAAGCATGAAGCTTTGACTTCACACAAGACTACTGCTGATAGTAATGGCCTAGAAATGAGTAATGATCAATTAAAGATTTGATTTTGATCCCTTAAAAGTAAGGATTTTTAGCCTACTCGGCTGCAAGTGATCTAAAAGTAATGTCAAATTATGTGCATTGTGTTCAATGAGTTACCATAGGGCGTGTGCTTAATATATGTGAGAGCATTATTACCTTCATCACAGATACCACATAATAAGACTTCAATAAAAGCACAAACCTCAATATTAAAATCCACATCCACAATGCTGGCCTCGTTGTGGTAAAAAATATTATAGTAAAAGTTCACCAATACCATATCAAAAGGCCTTTGTAAAGTGATCAATAACACATAATAAAATGAAAAAATAGCCATTTCAGAAACAGTAAAATTCACCAAAGAGAAAGACACAAAAGTTGCCAAGCCCCCCTTAGCTCATCCTGAAATAGAGAAGGCTGTCAGGCACATAATAAGTGCCAAAGATGTTAATGGGAGGGGTATCCACAAGCCATGTCCACTATATTCAGCCACTCTGGGAACTCCAGCTTTGTGGGGAGACCAGCAACATTCCAAGATACTATGCCCAGTGTACTGACCTACTTCAAAGGATCACTCAAAGAGGGCATGGGAAGTGAAGAATTAAGACTTTTCTCTGAAGCGGATCCCCTATTTGGCAGTCATTCTAGTTGCTCTAGAGAAGATAGGATACCAAACCTATTGGAAAGGGGAAGGAAGAGATTGTGGTGCAAATTGTGAGACACTGAGTCACTCATTACTGGAACAAGCTGGGGGCCATGTCCCAGGGAGACCAGGAGCCTGTGAGCCATGGGAGGATAGAAAAAGCTCAACGGCTAAGGTTTAATACCTTCCTGATTATTTTCATAGCAAAAAAGGGAGTGGAAAAGAGCCTGAACTAAGCTAGGTCTTGTTAAATTGTTTATCACAAATCTCCCTTTAATGTTTTGGGCAATGGACCATTCCAAGTGACCCACCGTGTGGAGACAATTTCCACTGAAAGATCACAGAGCATATGCACATGGGTTCCCAGCCAATGTAATAGGAGTGTGAATCCAAGTGTAAAGGGTTTGCTTTGGGGACATTAGCCAATACAATAATATACAGTGTGAATTTTGGTGGAATAGGAGGACAGGGAAGGGAGATGTCATCTCTAGGGGCTCCACTCACAGAGCTTGGCTCTCTTCCACAGCGATCCTTTGGAGAATCAGGGGACCTCCTGGGATTCTGAGTGCCTAATGATGGATTATTTGGATTATTGCAAAGGTTTGGCATCAAAGGGGGCCTGTTCACATTAGACTTTCCACTAGCAGAATTAGCCTGATGGTTGGTTTGCTAAGCACACTTTTGGAGAAAACGGGGCAGAGTAGATGAGGGAATAACTTTAGTGCGGGCCACCTCCCCTATTTCAGGGCCCGTTACCGATGTACGTATGGGGGTGGTAATGTCATTGTGTTGTCTTCATCACACAAACATTTTGTTATCCCTGAGGAAGAGAGTTTTTCAAGTTGCAACTCTATAGCATCTAGACGCTCCAAAATGGGTTTTAACCTAGAATCCAGAGCGACTAAAAAGAGTCATCTGGTGAATCTAAAATGCAACCCAGCTGTTCCACTCCCCGACTTGTGGTGGCTATCTCAATAGTTGATTGAGTTGTATTGACCCTTGCCCGCTTAGATTTGGTTACTGCCTCCAACATCTTTCTTTTTCCCCCCAGCCCCTTATCCAGTGTGTAACCACCATAACATCTGGTTCTAGGGGAATGACGGCTGAGGCATTAAACTCCAAACTATGTTATAGTCCTAATCAGTAGTCTCCCGCCCTTCATTCTGTTCAGTTAAAGGTCCAGAGCCTGCCACCAGGATCACAAAACTGGTGCATTGCACTTCTTGCACAGCTGGTAATGAGGCCAGGGAGAGATGGCGTTCGGCCGACACAGTTTCCTTTGTTGATAGTATTTACGGCATGGTTTAGGAAAGCATCCATGGTTGTTGGGGCGGGGGCCGCAGCAGATACTGAAGTACAAACTCAGGCTTACCAATCTTGGTAATATGAACCAAAATATAGAAGGAGCAAGAACTAAAAGCTCACCTTTCAAAATGAAGTAAGGGGTTATTAGCAGTGACTAATCTCTGGGCGGCACTAGTAATCCCAAATTCTGTCCCAGTGCCACGAGAGTGGGCCCAGCCCAGCCTACCCAAGCCCGGATGGGCACAGACTGGCCCGCTCATGGCCCGGTCGTACCCTGGGCACGTGCCTGGGCACATTCTGCACACATTTCATGCAGCAGGAGCCAAGGAGCACCTTTATTGCACCTCTAGACATGTTAGCAGAGCACCAGCAGACCTCCAGCTGTGTGGAATGATGGGACTGGAAATGCTGTCCTCCCAGCCTTGTAATAATGCTTACCGCACAGCATGACACAGGGTGCACCTTCATTGTGCCCCCAGGTGTGTTAGCAGTGCTGTGGTGTCCCTTCTGCCTTGTGGAATGATGAGACTGGAAGTCCTGTGTCCCTGGCCTCGTAACAACACTTTCCACACAACGGGCCCCAGGTGCACCTTTATTGCACCTCCAGGCACGTTAGCGGAGCTGCAGTGGCCCTCCTACCACGTGGAATGATGGGACTGTAAGTCCTGCCCCTCTCCCCCCCAGGGCTGTGTAACAACCCTTCTATATCAAAAGTTGACGAATACTGAGACCATACTACCACAATTACAGTATTTTACACAACAAAGAATATCAACTTCCTCTGAGCATGATAGGGAGCTAGTATTTAAAAAGTAAACTTAGGAAATGAAATCATGGAGTCAGGAGAAGTTGGCTCAGAGTCAAGAGTGCTGTACAAGGTTAAGCATTTACTCAACACACAAAATAACTTAATAATGATGTTGATGGGGCTGGTGTGAAATATTTCTCAGGTAACAGAACTTCATGCAGTAAGTTGGTGTCTCCTTTACCACATCCGCTCCAGCAAGTAAGTGATCCATTTATTGTGTAAAATTATTCTCACCTCAATAAATCACAGAGCTCGGTGGAAGAGTGTTAGGGAGCTTGATGAATGGATGGGGAAGGGGATTTGAGGAAGGGTGTGGCAAAGACAAACACTACACAGAAGAAACCATTTCAATATTCATTGGAGCACTGAGCAGCACACCATCATCAATCTGTTGTGGAAGGAAACGATGATGGTATAAGTATGATACAGTTTGGTTAAATGCATTGCAGACAGTCCTTCTGCCGGAGAGACCCAAGATAGTATATCTCTAAATGTAATGTCTTCTTGGTTTAGAAAACACAATTTATGGAGAATTAAAGTTAACCCACCCAGTTCTAAAAATGATGTTGTTAAAAGGAAAATGATACTGTATTGCCAAATTAGGCGGCGCTTCTCCAGTTTTCTTGAAATGTCCGTCACTCTTGTGTGCCTGGCTGAACCTGACTGGTAGGTAAGCTGGAGTCTTTACATTTCACCACATTTTGTTCATGCAGGAGAGGACTAGGAGAAGGCCTGTATCTAGAAAAAAACAGTAACTGAATTATAGAGTAAAGGAGAAGGACAAAAGGAAGCAAGGTAAGCTTCATGAGAAGTAAGGATTGTACCAAGAAGTCTTAGAGACAGAATAAAAACATACAGAGGAGTTTCACGATTGAGCCAGCAATGCAGCAGAAACACTCAGCAGCATTTCCCATATCAACGCCCCTCTGTCCAGTCCACAGAGCTGAGTGAGTACTAGGCCTTAGGGTCTCTACCATCATCATGATTTCTCTTTGAAGTTAATAACTTTCTCCTTTTACATGTTGAGGTGGTCCTGCCCTGAGTCCTTCCATCCTCCTCCTCCTAATTCTGAGGAACTCAGTTCCAGTACCAAACCGAACGAGGTAGTCCTATGTAGTCAAGTGCACTGCTTTTGAAGAACAAATAGAGAAACTTGAAACAGAACTGGACTATTTTGTGTAGCTTTGTAGTTGGTAACTAGAGTGACTGGTCTGGTCTGAGGAATCAGAAAATAGAGTTGACCCTGCTGGTAAATTTCACTAAGTGTAAAAGACCAATCAATTTCAGGAAAAATTATCACCCATTAGCCCCCAAACATTGCAAATCATCAGGATCAAGTTTACAAATTTGTTTAACTCCCTCCTCAATCACTCACTTTATAACTAGTCATGAGTGCAATGGTTAGTAGTTACCTCTTTCAATCCGGAGATGGTGGTTGAACAAAATATTATCTCCTCCATTGGTAGCAAGCAAACAGCAACACATTGGAATTTGGCATTGGCACTGGCAGTCTTTTAATCAATGATCTTCTGGGGCATCCCTGCTAGGTTATGGAAAAAAATGCATTGGCATGTAAGAGAGGTAGGCATTGTCTCCAATGTTCTGGAAATGTGTGGGCTTCTTCACTGCACATGGGTCCAACTCCAATCCGGCCATATAATATGTGACTGAAAATGGTGGGGCAGCATAAACTGGACACAATGTTCCACTGCCAATGTTTTTTTTAGAAAGAAAGAAAGAAAAAAGAACGAACTAAAGAAGAAAGAAGTTTAACGAAAAATAATTAAAACGTTCTATGGTGGCACCGGCATACTCAGCCAGGGAAGTAGAGTTCATCCTCAAACTCAGGTGGCTCACCCAGAAGTAGGTCAGCAACACACACTTGATTCTTACTAATCATCTTCTTCCTCCTCCTGTGGTGTTTTGGGAACAGTGTAATCAGGTGGTTTAAAATGGTGGTTTATTTTGATCATGGTTAAGCTCACCATGTTTTGAGGCAAGACACTGGTCCTTCTCATTGTAACAACTGTACCAGCAGAACTGAACACAAATTTAGCAGTCACCCTTGCAACGGGACAAGCCAGATAATTTAATGCTAGCTTTCTGAGCTCTGGCCATTGACACATCTTTCCATACCAATACTCCAATGGGTTTTGATCTACACACATCTCTTTTGGTCATCCAGATATTCCTGGAACATTCTCTGAAATGTCATTGTGCTGCCACTTGCTCAACCTCTTTTGCCTTCAGCTCTGCACTAGACTTAAGACCTGACACTTGAAATCTAGCCAATGCAGATGTTGGGTCTGATTCCTCTGATGCTGTTGTTGCCGGTTTTCTTGTTGCTGATGTCTGCTGTGAGACAAGATTGCCCTCGCTGGAAGTTGAAGGTGGCATCCCAGAACTGTGGAGTGGAACTCTAAGTTTCAGTCGTTCTCCTTCCAGTTCTCCGGCTTGCTCAACAATCCACCTCTTGTATTTTGGAACATCCCCTTCAGAAAAAGGAATTAAAGTGGGCAGACTTTTTTGGTAGCGTGGATCAAGTAGGGTAGCACAGATGTACTCTTTGGATGAGATAATGTACTTTTGCAGCCTTGCGTTACAAGACAAGTGATAGCTTAGGCTCTCAACCAATGCATGAGCTTCTGGGTTTTTCGTTCGCATCTCCGAGTGTAAACCTTTCAGACACCTTCTTTAGCTGGTCCTGTAGCAGATGCAACAACTGGATGGCTTGGCATATTGTACTGTGCTCCTTGCTAACTTCCCTGGTGAAAACCTCAAAAGGGAGCAGCTTCTGTGTCAGGCATTTGACTAGGCGCCATTTGTCCGCATCCATGGTCATAGCTTTTCCAATTGCATCCCCTCCTCTTAGAATGACAGTGATTGATCTGTCTGTACTGCTCAAACAGATGATGCAACATATAATAGGTTGATGTCTAACATGTTGACACCTCCTGTATAAGGGTTTTACTGGTCCTCTGTTACCACTCTGAATAATCCACAACTGTTTCCAGGCTTTAAAAGAATGGCTGAAGTGAATGCAGATTCGTCTGCAGGTGGTCATTATGTTGCTGACTATTTCTTATTTTTTTTAGAAAGTCTTGCACAGCAAGGTTGATGCAGTGCGCCTAACACAGGACCCTGAAATAGCCAACATCTGCTATGTTCTTGACTATGTTACCGCGATTGTCTGTGGCAACAAATCCAATTCGAATACCTCTATATTGCAGCCAATCAGGCACCTTGTTACTAAATTTGTCCATGATATTTGCAACTGTGTGTGGTTTTTCCATGGCTAACATGGCTACAGTTTCATGCTGCTGAACGCTCTTGAAACATTCTTCAGGGCCAAGACCTGTAGACTGCTTTTGTTTTACCCCCACAAAAGAGATCCAGTGTGGAGTGATGGACATGTAGTCAGTAGCCTGACAAATGGTCCACATGTCTGTTGTCAGGTGGATAATGTGGACAACACTTTGTTGTAAAACTTGTCCAATCAATTGCAGCACATCACAATGTTGCGCTGGAACAGCAACTCTGGCAAAATAGGTCAGACGGAACCTTCAGTTTTGAGCAGATGGCTGCCACTAACTCTAAGAATCCCACTCCATCCACAAAACAAAAAGGGAGGAGGTCCAACACTTTTGCCAGCTTCCCATTGTGCAAACGTGCCATTGGGTGGTTGTGGTCATAGTGCTTCTCCTGCCTCAACATCCCTGTAATTATAGCCTGGATTGTCTTCTTTTATGGGAACATTGACGCAGGTGACTTTTAAGATGTAGGTGGTGGTAGACTCAATGTGCATCGTGGTGCGGTCACCGTATGCCATGGTGTCTCCATCTGACTCTGAGTTTTCCTGTGCCTTTGTGAGGTCGCTGAGGCAGGTGATTCTGGTGCACTGCTGGGGACAGGGCTGCTTTACTTGAAGATGTCCCCCTCTTCTTCCTCACCTTTCACCGTGATTTGACCAGTGGTAGCTGATGTTTCTCGGCTGTCCTCACCTTCACCATTGCAATCACCTTCAGTTCAGCCATTTTTTTAAGGTGCTCCTCCCACTGGGTTGCATGTTTTTTTTTTTCATATGGGTCATCTGGCCTCAAGTACCATAATGTGAACAAGGCTTACCTCGACAAACATGTGGGTGGCAAATGGAGCATATTGTAATGTTCTCCTCCTGTTTGCTAATCATAAAAAAGTCCCAAACTGGGGAGAAGTACTTTCTTATTGAGCCACTGACAGTGCCTGAAGAAGACCTGGAAGTAAGTGGGTGTGTTGATTGCCTTTCTGCAGTACATACTTCTACTCCGGTACAGATGGTGCAGGTCTCTTCTGGGGCCTTACAAAGATGGGAGCTGGCAGTGCAGTCTGTGCCACATCCCTCAGGGCAGGTTGGATGGTAATGTCGGACTCCTCTCTGCCAGCTTCGACAATGAGTGGTTCACCATCATCACCCTCCTCATCATCATCACCCCCTTCCATAAACCTAAGGCTTTTCTGGAACTTTTCTTTTCCCTTGACTCTCCTAGCATCTCCCGGATTCTGCAAGGGCTAACTTCATGTCCCTATCGTTTTCATCAGAAGTGTTGCTTGGAGAAGATGCTGGACTATTACCCTTCTGAATGACGGACTGCTAATACAATAGTGGGGAGGCAGCCGTCAAGCAGGAGGCTTCCCCACCGCCATATTATGAGTTCCCGACTTGGCTGGCCAGTGCAGACATGGAGGGCCAATGCGTCTGCACTGTCTGCATTGGCAGACTAATCGAGCCATGGCAGGCAGTGCGCATTCAAAGTATGCTGACAGGGGGGCCCCTGCACTGCCCAAAACATGGTCATGGGTAGTGCAAGGGTTCCTCTTTTGCTCCGTTCCTGCCTTTCTGCCAACCTTTTCATGTCAGTAATTGTGCCATGAAAAGACTGGTGGAAAGGCAAGCTGTGATCAGCATGGCGGTCCAACATCAGCACCGCTGTGCTTAAACATGACTTGCATTCCTGCCAACCAGTCGGGATCCATGATTCTGGTGGTAACACGGTCTCCTGGTAGTCGGACCGTCAAGATTGCCACCGCGAGTATGGTGGTGTTGGGACTGCTGTAGTTGTAATGAGGCCCAAAGTCCTTAAATCCAAAGGTATATCTAGGAGACAAAGAGAGTAATCCTTCCATCTCAAAATCCAAATGAAAAGTGACTAGGAGATGGACAAAGCACTGGGCGGAGGCTGTTGGGCAGGAACAAGAAGTTGGAGTCTCTATGGCACTTCCTTCCTGTTTGAACAAAAAAAAACTTCTCAATCTAAAAAACAACTTGAAGGGTCCATTGTAGAAGAACATACAGTCATAAACCACTTTTGGATTAGATTTAGATGAATCTGGAGTCGAAAATCTACTTTAGGTGCTGTTTTGGCTGTCATCGCGGCCAGAAGCAGTGTGAGTTAACACAAAGTCTTGCCCCGTTTTGAAGTCACAGGGCATCCAGTTCTTCCCAGAGTTTAGAAAGACTAGAGAGTGCACTGCCCAAAAATGGCACCTCTCGCTGTCTGGCAAGAGTGAAATTGGCTGCCCAACCACAGGCACATAAGTAGTTGCAAGGCAGTCACCACAAAATGCAAGCAAGTGCAAAATGTCTAAAAATTATTTTAAAACTGCATCACAGTATATCTGTTCTAGATTACCTAAATGGTCACAAAGAGGCTGCATTTTAAAAAAAACCTTCAGGGTTAAGACGCCTGCTACAGAGATTATTGCACACCAGCCTGTTTTCTTCCTCTCTCTCTCTCGCTCTCTCTCTCTCTCTCATTCACTCTCTCTTTACCGCCATCTCGCTGCCTTCCTTCCTTGCTTTCTTTCTTTTTCAATCTTTTTTCTTTTTTTGTCTTTCTCCTTTTTTTCTTCCTTTCTTTTACCTCTCCCCTCTGCTGTTACTGCTGCTACAAACCATGGGGAGGTGAGGATAGCTGTGATGGTGATTAACCTACAAAAACCGGACTCCAATGGCTTCAGTCCCTCTGGGAAACACTCATAGCATAAATATCCATTCCAGCCTTGGAGGCTATTGAGTGACCACCACATCTTGAGTATCTAATAACATAACTGATGCATACTATTCCACTGGAATATGATTTGCACAAGCTAATTGTATACATTCTTTTATCATCCTATTAACTCTTTTGACCATACCATTAGCTCTGGGACAGTACAATGCTGTTCTCAAATGTTTGATTCCTAGCTGCGTTAAAATTTCCATCATCTCAAGGAAAGTTCATTGTACGCCATTATCTGTAATAATGGTAGAAGGTACCCCTTCTATTGTGAACGTATCCTTTAGAAACGTTTTAAGGGAATCTGTGGTAATCTGGTTTATTATCCTTCCAATGGGAATAGTAATCGACCAATACAAATGTGAATCTTTTTGCTTCACACGGTTGATTGGACCAATTATGTCCAGTTCTGGTTTCTCCCAAGGTTTGTCCAGGATCGACACCAGAGATAAAGGAGTTCTATGAGTTATTTTGAATTTGTCACAGTTAGCACAGATAGAACAGTTCTGTACTTTAAATTTGATGGCAGAGTCCATCCCAGGAAACCAGTAATTCTCCCTTAGTCTGGCTTTTGTGAGGCTCCTGCCTAAATGACGTTCATGTATGAGATCTATGACTTTTTCTTTCAATACATCTTGGCGGACTAGCTTGTCATTCCTCATTATGAGATTGTTATTCATGTTGAGTTCTTGGTGTACCTCCCAATATTGTTTGATTTCCTCCGGTAAGTTCTTGTTATTTTTAGGCCATCCTTGCAGAATGTAGTTTTTTAGACGTTGTAACACCTCCTCCTCTACAGTGCAATCTTCCCATTCTTTGTTGGTGATGGGTGACAAACTGATTTCTAAAATGGGATACTCAGGGGGTTCATGTTCTTCTACTTTGTTCAGTGGGACTCTTGAAAGGAAGTCTGCAGCCGTGTTGACATTTCCTGGGACATATTCTATTTTGTAGCAGAAACCCTCCAATCCTAGTACCCATCTGGCTATACATGGAGTACTGTTGGTAGCTCCTTTGCCTGTAAACATAAACGTCATGAGTTTGTGATCAGTACGGATTTTGAACTGTAGCCCCACAAAAAGAATTTAAAGTGCTGGACCCCCCCAAAAACATGCCAATGCTTCCTTTTCTACAACGGAACAGTTATTTTCAGATTTGCTCAGAGATCGTGAGGTGAACGCATCGATCCTTTCCTTGCCATTAATAATTTGGGAGAGGGTAGCTCCCAGGCCTTTGTTACTGGCATCTGTTGTTAGTACGGTTTTCCTGTTGGGATCGAAGGTGCACAGATACTGAGCTGTAAGAATGGCATCCTTTAACATTCTGAAGGATTTATAGTGTTCATCCATCCATCTGTATGGAGTGTGATTCTTCAATAATTCTCTTAAATTAGCTGTTATGCAAGCAAAATTCTTAACATACTTTGCCATATATTCTGCCAAGCCTAAGAATGATTTGAGTTCCTCTTTAGTTTCTGGAGCATGGGCTTCCTTTCTTGCTTCTAGTAAACAAATCTTAGGTTTGAAAACTTCCTTGGATATGGTGTGGCCTAAATAATCCACTGTACTGACCCCGATTTTGCATTTGTCTTTCCGAAGTGTGAGCCCCGCTCTTTTGAGCTTGAAAAGGAAGTTGCGTAATATTTCATTGCGTTCTTCCACTGTGGAGCCATAAATAAGAACATCATCCTGGAAGCACATGGTCTTGGGTATCCACTCTAGAATTTGCTGCATAATTTTTTGGAACACTGCAACCGCAGATGCTAGACCAAATGGCATTCTGCTGAACATAAATGTACCCATGGGAGTGGTGAACGCAGTTAAGCACCTGGACTCCGGGTGTAATTCTGCTTGGTGACATGCCATAGATAGGTCAAGTACTGAAATACATGTAGCTTCTCCCATGGTGCTTAGCATCTCATGGATGCGGGCAAGCGTATGTCATTCAGCGCAAATATTATCATTAAGGTCACGTAGGTCAACACGTACTCTGTCGTTACCGTCAGCTTTTCTGGCTAAAACAATCGGGGATAACCATTCTGAGCAGATTCTGAGGTTGTTTGACCCCTAATTCTCTTAGTCTAGTCAACTCCTTTTCTAATGGGCCCCACATTAAGTGCTGTATTGGTCTTGTTTTATGTACAACAGGTGTGTAGTTTGCTTTCAACTTGATCTTATGTTGGTATTGCTTCAAAAGTGCCAACCTTTCTGTAAATACTTCAGGGAACTCATTACATATGTGTTCACTGAGAGAGGGCTGATCCACCAGTGGTACTTGCTCCGGATTATTGGGATCTAATTTTATTCCTAATTCCTTCTGATGTTGCCAGCCAAGGAGATTAGAGCCTTATTGCACTATATACACTTAACCAACGGTGGATCGGTCTTTGAATGCAATACGTGTATGAATCATGTCTTTAAGCGGAATCAGGTCTTTAGTATATCCACTCGGTGAAATATCTGTGGATTCGATCTCAGGACTGTTGTTGTTGGTTATAAACTTTAGGTCAGCTATGTTGATAAGTGTGAATGGTGAACACAAGTCCGCAAACATTTTCATAGACTTGCCATTTAAACTAATATCGCACACTGAATAGTTAGTTTGGTTGATTGCCTTGTCTTCTTTTATTTGTAAAATTATTTTCTTTGCACTTTGGGAATCTTCCTCTCCCAAACTATTCTCTTTTCCTCCTGGGTTCTTTGATAAGTCTCTGCAAACTCTGGCAAAATGACCTTCCTTATTGCACTTCCTGCACATGGCCGACTTGGCTTGGCAATTAACATAGTTAGCTAGATGGTTACTGCTACCACATCGATAACACTTAGCATTACTTTGTATGGAATCCCTTTTATGACGATATTCCTTGCTTGAATCTTTTTTTAGTTGAATTCTGCATATATCACCATCAAGATCCTCTTCTGATATTTTTGAAATTTGTTCATTTGCTACTGTGACTTTCATTTTTTTGAAACATATCGCTGTGTATTCTAAAGATTTGGCGATCTCCACAGCTTCCTGTAAGTTTGGTTGTTTTTGCAATAATTTCTCTTGAATTTTTGCGTTGTTTGTATATCTAACTAGTTGGTCCCTTATAAATGAATCAGTGAGGTTTCCGAATTCACAGAACTTACTTAAACCTCGAAGTGCTGCCACATAACTTGTAATGTTTTATTGCATACCTTGAATACGACTGAAGATTTTGTGACGTTCCAATACAATGTTGATTTTTTGTCCAGATGGATTTTGAAGTTTTAGTAAAGTGATTTTGTATTCATCTACATCGTTGTCCAGTACTTCCGGTTCAGGGAGTGTTTAAACATTGTTTCTGTCTTGGGGTCCCAGGTTGTGCAGCAAAATATGTTGTTTTCTTACTGGGCTAAATTTTTCACCACCTATGGCTATAAGGTAGGATTCAAAGACCTGTACCCATTCATCTCATGGTTCGCAGGGTTCTCCCAGTTCATTTAGAATGATGGGGGTTGTAGCATACTTCCAGCTGCTACACTTCCAGCTGCCATGTTGGGAAGAAAATCTTAATTATTGCTGTATTTAATTAGGTGATGCTTTTAAGTCAGAGTACATATGTTTCTTCCAATTGTACATTTAAATCCTAAACAATGGTCCATACTCAGTACTGTCTAAGAGGCATACTTAAAATGAGAATAAACACTATAATGTGAGTTTGTTTAAATGACATGTTGTACGGTCAATAAAATATAAATAATTTTCACTAATTCACCTTTAAAATACACATCAGCAAATAAGTTAGTTTAAATTACATTTGTTCTACAATGCTTGGTGTATTAAAATAAACCAGAAGGTGGCACTATAACATTAGAAACTGTTATAAAACATGCAAACCTTACTGCAGAGACAGTTATAAATGAGATTAGTAAGTATGTTTATATTTATAAACAATTGCCCACAGAAAGTTGCAGGTCCATATGCCTAATTAGCTTATGCCCCCCGCATTAACAAGTAGTGCTGGCATGTTCCAGTATAGATCGTCTAAGGATTGGTTTGCATTACCTGTTGTATGATGTAGTGCACTTGCCCCAGCAATGCAAAAGAAGACTTTGGGCCAGATGTAGGAAGCCAAAAAAGTGCGAGTCAGAAATTGCGAGTCATTGCGACTCGCAATTTCCGACTTGCAAAATGGGATCCAACAAGAAAAAGTGACTTCATTTTGCGACTCGCAAATGAAGTTGCACCGCAGATTGCGAGTCCGCTCTTAGCGAGGCCGCTTTTTGCGACCTCGCTAAAAACGAACTCGCAAATTGCGAGTGGGTTTCGCAAATTGCGACTGTGCTGCAAAATGCATGCAGGTGCAGCAAAACAGTTTGAAAAACAATTCCTGGCTCTTGCTGATGACATCAGAGCCAGGAAGACATCAAATACATCTGGGAGGAGGGAGGACCACACCCTTTTCTAACTGCTGAGCAACCACCTGGAGGAACAGCAGCAACAATGGAAGACTCAGGCAGTGCAGGAAGGAAGAGAAAACTGAGATTCTCTGAAAAGGAACTTGAGGTGCTGACAGAGGAATGCTGCCAGCACCATGACCAGCTATTTGGAAAGGCTTCCCTGAGTGTCCCAGACACTGAAAAGATGAGAATCTGGCAAGACATCCAGGAGAGGGTCAACGCCATAGGGGTGAGCCAAAGAAGTATAGAGGAAATAAAAAAACGGTGGTATGACCTGCGCTCCAGGACAAAGGAGAGAGTGGCAGAGTGCTTCAGGGAGATGAGAGGCACAGGAGGAGGCCCATCTACCATCCCACCACCCACAGCCATGGAGGAACTGGTAGAACAGACCCTGGAGCCTGAGGCAGTGTCAGGGATGGGAGTACTGGACACGTCAGCGCCAGGGACATCAAAAAGTGAGTACCATGAAACATGCATGTACACCCATATATGCTATACCCCCACCCACCCAGTACACAGCAGCATGCACAACCAAACTAGCTCCATTCCAGACTAGCAACCACCAGAATGGTGCATTATGGGCAATGTAGTACAGTAGTTAGCTTATAGGCAACTGTTTATTAGGAGGCATACAACAGATGTTAGATACTGACAGTGTGTTCCCTATGTCCCACAGGTCTCCCACAAGACACCTCCACCAGCCACACCATCCAGGGTGAAGAAAGCAGCCCACAGGAAGGGCAGGAGGCTGCAGCAGCCACTACAGGGCCCAGCACCACACCACAACAGTTCCCTCCAGCTGAGCAAGTGGACATGGTGGAAAGAGACACAGCACCTGGTGCCAGCCACAGTGCGAGACAGCAGGACCCCGAAGCATCACCGCGTCGCAGACGCAGACTCCATGTCTAAGCAGTGTCCCAGGAGGATATAGGTGACTCATCCATATCTGCAGCTGAGGCAGCCCTCATATCTGGTCAGAGCCTGCAAACAAGGCAGTTGAGAATCATTTCTGGGGCAATGCATCGGATGGAGCACAATTTCACAAATGGGCTGGCAGAAGTGAACACACAGTTCACATGTTTGAACGACCATGTCGGTGACCTTGCTCTATCCATACGGCAACTGGTGACAGAACTGGTGTCAGAGAGACAGAGTGCAAGGCGCCGTGAGCGCCAACTGGTACAGGGATTGGACTGCATGGCTGCATCGATCGTCCGTCTCGCAGTGAACACCACAGGGCTGTCACGACGTACTGTAAGCTTGCAGGTGGACTTGGGCCACTTTGCAGGGGATGTGGCTCGGGGACTGGGTCGCATTAGCCACACTGTGGACATGATGGAGTCTAGACAGGTGGCTAGGGGCACGGCAGAGACACCTCAGGACAGTGAGGAGGGGTCCACCATCAGCAGCGCATCTGCCACAGACACACGTGTCTTGCGGAGTGGAAGTGGACATCAGGGGTCTGCTGACACACCTAGCACAAGCCATGTTGGGAGTCCCAGGCGGAGGTGTTAGGCCCAAGCACTGCAGGACACATGAGGCACATGGAGTGAATGTGTCCTCGTTGAGGGTGGACATTTACAGCCCCTTACCAACAGTTCAGTTCTTTAGTCATTAGGTTCACTTAATAAAAGGTATTGTTTGATCTACTTCACAACTGGGCTCTTTGTGTGTGGCATTAGTGTGTGTGGTGACAGTTACCACGTACCTTCCAAAGTAGTGGTTTGGAATGTGGTCCTGTCTCTGTCTGCCTTGATTTGCAATGCTTCTATCCCCAGGCTGGCGATACGGTAGCTCTTGCTCGTCATCCTCCGAATCTGGGTCTTCAGGGGTGAGATGTAGCCCACGTCTGGTGGCAAGGTTGTGTAGTATAGCGCATGCGCCAACTATCTTGAAAGCTGTTATTGGGGCATACTGGAGCGCACCTCCACTTCTGTGGAGGCATCGGAATCTCGCCTTTAACAGTCCAAAGGTCCTCTCTATGACATTTCTGGTCCTCCTATGTGCACTGTTATATCGCCTCTCATTTTCATTGCTGGGTGTTAGGTACGGGGTAAGTATCCATGGTCGTAGCTCATATGTACTGTCACCTGTGTGGCAAAAATAAGCAATGCTAGCAGGGCATGGATGGTTTCTACAGTGACCTGTGTGTATGGCTTCAGGGTGTCTGCAGCAATACCTAGGCGATATCCGTCTCCAAACTCCCCACGTTCTAGGTGTTGGTGTATCCCACTGTGCCTGAAAATGTAAGAGTAATGTGTACTCCCTGGAAATTTGGCTACCATGTCAGTGATGACATAATGGGCGTCACATACCACCTGGATGTTCATTGAGTGGGTACACTTCTGGTTGCGGAACAGATGTTCCAGATTTGCAGGAGGGGCAGATTTGTATATGTGTCCCGTCCACACACCCTATTACATGTGGGAAGTTGGCAATTCTGTAGAATTCCAACTTGGTGCTGTTGATTTCTGCCTCATTCCTGGGTAGGTATATGTATCTGGACATGTGTGTGAGTATGGCATCTAAGAAACATCTGAAGAACCGTGAGAGTGCATTTTGGGATACCCCACCTGCCCCAGCAATGACCCTCTGATAGCTACCCGAGGCCAAGAGGTGCAGTGAGCATAGCACCTGCACATGTGTGGGGATGGCGCTGCCGCACACAGTCTGGCGTTGAAGCTGCGGATTGAGTAGATCAATTAATTCTAATATTGCTGCACTGCTGAGTCTGTATTTCTCATAGCTCTCCTCCTCAGTTTGCTGGAAAAGTGTCTGCCTGGTTCTGTATGTCCTCTCCTGTCTCTGGCTCCTCCTCCTCCTCTGCTGGGCGGCGTGGACTCTCCTCCTCCTTGCTACCACATATATTTTAGCCATTTTGAGTAACCCAGATGCCTTCTGGGTCTCCTTTTATACTTTGGTATAAATGGGCTTTTTGCGACTAGTCGCAATTTGCGAGTGGCTTTTTCATATAGTTTGCGACTCGCAAATTGCGTCTCCCTATTTGCGAGTCGCACTATGGGCTCGCAAAATTTGCAAGACGATAATGGCTCACGTCGCAATTTGCGATTCGTTAATGGGATTTTTACATCCCATTTCCGATTTTGCGGGGTCGCAAATTGCGATTCGGGCCATTTGCGACTCGCAAATCTTTGCTACATCTGCCCCTTAGAGTCTATATCAGGAGAGGCAGGCAGCCATGGTGTGCACGGCACGGAGAATGTGCGAATAACGTTGTTTTAAGGTGAAGTGACTTCCACTAGTGGGCATAAAGAAACCACAGGAATGCCTGTGTTTGAAAATGCGGGCACGCCTACAAATGTGTTGGAGGGCAGACTTTCCATTCTTAGCTATGCAAAATATGTAATTAGTAAATTTTGAGTGTGAGCCAATATGCGCATTTTAGAACTTTTGGTGTTGGAGGGTGAAATCACCTACTTGTTGATGGTGACGCACAATGCAAATAATTCCTTTCAGATACTTTCAGGCGAGTCACAGTCCACGGCAGGCAGTCAAGCAACATACAGTAGGAGAAAGGCTGTGCTACCTCCTAGCTCAGACGGCGCTTCATCAACAGAGCTTGCTGTGCGGGGCACGCCTCACTGGAAAGGTTACCATTTTAACCCCTGATTGTCCTGTAATAAAGAACTTCCCTGAAACCTTTGTGGTTTAAAGGCACAGAGTTTAGTTATGCAATACAAACGCTTTTCATGAAGTGCTGGCAAAGTACCTTCAGTAATTTGAAGACTCACAAGGAGTTTGACTCCCCCAGCAAAATAATACGAGGGCCGTGTTGTAAACGCACGGCTGGAAGCGGAGGCACACAGAAGGGGAGAAGACCGTTCTGCCCCCTTTTGCAGATTTCTCGTCACCAGAATATGTAGTAATAATGCCAGGAGAACAAGTTCATTTAGTGGGTGATTTATTCCGGTCTCGACTCGCCACTTCCTCCTCGCTCCGTCCTCTCAGCAGCCACTCACCAACGTTCTAAGGCAAGATCCCTCCAAGCCCAGGCTACACCATTACAGTGTTAGGAGGAGGTAGGAAGAGCTGTACCATTATTGTACTTCTACTACCACTAAAGGTTTACTCAAAATGGTGCGAACAATATATAAATTATAAGAACAAGGTTTTAAACTTTATGCGTTGTGCCAGTGGAGGGAAGAAATAGCCGCTTTGGCTGATACATGTCTTGGTATATTTTAAAGAAGGCAGGCAGAGGCATTCTGCACCACCTGCTACTTTCTGATCACATATTTCAGGGAGCTAAGGTACAATGCTTTGCCATTGTCTAACCGGGTAAATGATGAGGGCCTGGACAATGAGTCTTTTCGTAACAAATAGAAGAATTATAAAACCTTCCTCAAAAGCCTAAGCAAACCGAAACATGTGGAGGAAATCTTATTAACATGATGATCCAATGATGATCCATGGTAAGCCGTAGGTCCAGCCAGCTTCCTAAGCATTTAATATTTTCCTTAGGGGGAGGCAGGTTTCCCAAGGATTCCAAAATAGAAGGATTAAGCCCCAATCGAGGGCTGTGTCCTAGTATCATTACTTCGGTCTTGTCTCCATTAAGCCTAAGCTTACATTCAGACATCCATCCAGACACCGCCTACAGCCAAAGAGCAAGTGACGAACAATTAGAGCTGGAGCTGGTGGACAATAACACTACTAGCTGAGTGTCATCTGCATAAGCCACCAACAAGAGACCGTAGGGCTTCACTATCTCTGCCAGAGTGGACATAGAAATGTTGAATAGTGTGGGACTAAGAGACGAGCCCTGTGGCACTCCACAGCTGTTCTTAACACGACTAGAAAGAAAAGACCAGTCCAGTACCTGAAACAATCTCCCCTCCAAAAAAGAGGAGAGCCATCCCAAGGCACTGCCCGAAATTCTGACCTCCCTCATTCTCAGAAGTAATGTATCATGATCGATGGTGTTGAAGGCAGCACTAAGGTCAAGAAGAATAATAGCCATCACAATCCCCTGATCAAGACGCCTTCTAGCCTCTTCCGTGACTTCAATCAAAGCCGATTCTGTGCTGTGATGCGGTCTGAAGCCCATCTGAGTGGGATGAAGGAAATTATTATCTTTAAGAAAACTTGAGAGTTCGGCATTAACATGCTTTTCAATTATTTTGGACACGGCTGGCAGCAGAGAAGTAGGCCTATAGTTATTAAGCTGCATCAAGGGTATGCATTTTCAGCAGAGGTTTAACTATGGCCTGTTTCCACAGGTCCGGAACAAAACTCCTAGATAGTGAGGAGTTCAGAAGATCGGTAAGAACTGGAACTATGACTGACATCGGCCAGCAAATAAGGGGGAGCAGGGTCGAGCAGAGAGCCCGACGTAAGAACAAGGAGTAATTTAGATACCAGGTTCTCGAAGAGGGGGGAAAATTGCGAAAAGGAAGTGAGAAGTGAAATATGCTGACCTCTAGAATCAGAAGGCTGAGGAGAGTTTACAGAAAAAGGCTAAGTAAACATCTAATATTTTTGGCTGAAAAAACAATGCCAGATTATTACTATGTTCTTGGGAGGCATCCATAAGTTCACTCTGAGTGTGTGGCTGTGCAATTTCTTTAAGTATTTGGAAGATCTATTTTGGGGAGTTTTATGCCTGCTCAATTCTAGTAACATAATAGATAGATTGAGCTGATTTGATTTCCGAGTGGAAAAATCTAATGGCTTTCCTATACTCCTGCTTTAGTGAAACTTCATAAGATTTTCTCCATCTCCTTTCCAGATGCCTGCATTCCCTTTTTAGGTGGTGAAGGTTGGAAGAGAACTAAGGAGTGTCTTGTATACAACGTTCCCCAGTTTTGATAGAGTAAGGAAAGCAGCATGTCTAAGCTTTTAGTGATCCAACCGTTAAATGACTCTAGAAGGCAAGCCTTGTTATCTATGGGAGAAGGTTTCAACCTTTCCAGGGTATTGATCCATTTGCTGGCCTTGAGCTTATGCCAGTGCCGGTAGGGTTGAGATATAGTCTGAGAGGATCTGCCGATGGCAGAAATAGCTAAGTTAAGCATACTTGGGTGATGGTCAGACCAAGCCAGAGGGAGAGGAAGCATGGAGGTTAAGCCGACTATGTTGCTAAAAACTAAATCAATGGTGTGACCCTTAACATGTGTAGGGTCCCTAACTAATTGGCCCAACTTTAATGCAGCCATATCATTAAGAAGATTTTTGGAAGCAGAATTTTATAAGTCCTCTGCATGAATGTTAAAATCACCCAAAACCATAAAATTGGATTTTTTTACTTGATAGATCAAAAATATGATCTGGGAGCAATTGTAGATACGTTTCTGAAGGGCCGGGAGGACGATAAACCAAGGATCCTGGAAATGCGAATTGAGGGTTTAGTGTGATACAAAAATACATACTTTCACAACCAGGTAGCTGAAGAGGCTGGGAAGTGAGATTTACTGATTCCCTATAAATAATGGCGATTCCCCCACCTCTTGAGGCGTCTCTATCTAGCCTACTTATCAAGTAGCCTTGGGGTAATGCCAAGGCTACACCTGGGGATGACCCCTCATAAAGCCAGGTCTCAGTGAGAAACAAGGCTGTCTGTGCGTGATCACTCAGAAGTAGGCATATATCAAGTTTATGGGCTGCCAAGGAGCGATAGGAGGCCAAAGGAGAAACACTAGTTGGTCCATCCTAAGTCGATTGTCTCAACTCTGGGTCAGACTGGGGAGTCTACTGACAGGTAGTACAGGGCCACATAGCATTAATGGGGTCTAAGCAACAATGACATACTTCCTTAGGGAGAGGCCTAAGAGATTGAATAAAGTCAAAGGAGTAAGTGACTACTTAACTCTTAGTGGGACTAAGAGTTCTGGACCCTGGGCCCATCCAGGCGCGGAAGGGTGCAGATTGGCTTGCCTTAGGCACGCCTTTGGCATGTTAGAGGTGTCCCCGCTGCACACGTCTACTGCATCATGCCCATTGTATGGGGGTGAGAAGCAGAAAAGAAGACAGCTGGACCGCTAACTTAAAAAAATTGCGGCTGAAATAGGCCCAGAAAATTAAACAAAATGGTCACCGCCGTCTGAACGAGCGCTGGCCATAATGCTGCACTCGCCCTCAGGAGCAGCAGAGAAAATACCAGGTAAGGGGTGGGGGGGACGCAGCACAGAGGTTCCTCGAGAGTGCAAGTTAAGAGGAATCACCATGGACTGACTAGTGTAAACCACCACCCGAAGCCACTGAATACAGGCCGGGGGGGGTGGGGTGCAAAGGGAGGTGTTGAAACCTCAATGAAGCCAAAGTTGAAAGAGGGAGGCACAGTTGAAGAAAAACAATATAAGACAGTATAAAACAGTATTAAAAACAAGTAAAAAAATTACAACCAAGAGATCACAGTCACCTGCAGACTTTTTCAAAAAGCTCCTCTGCGCGTCTGCTGCATCGCACCCCTTATATGGTGTCGAGAAGCAGAAAAGACAACAGCTGGACCGCTAACTTTAAAAATGGCAGCTGAAATGGGCCTAGAAAATGAAACAAAATGGCCACGTCATCTCTCCGAGCGCTGTCCAGAATGCTGCACTAGCCCTCAGGAGCAGCATAGAATATAGCAGGTAAGTGGGGGGGGGGGCGCAGCACAGAGGTTCCTCGAGGAGTGCAAGTTAAGAGGAATCACCACGGACTGACTAGTGTAAAATACCACCCGAGGCCGAGGTACCCACAAATTCAGAAATGTACAAATAACCACTGCTCCTAAACTCTATATCTCATACTCATTTCAGAAATACATGGTTTATCTTGATCCCTATTTTTCACTCTACATATTTCACCATATGAATTGGTCTATACTCAGTGCACAATAGGAAACCATTTTACCTAAGCAGTTCTGTTGTTGTCTCTGGGTACCTCGGGTTCTTGAAGAACCTAAAAATCCTATATAACCATATATAGCAGTACATTGCTTTTGTAAATGAGCCATTGTAAAAAAAAGTTACAGACGAAACATTGTTACAAATGGATGTTTTTTCTTTCTTGTTTTCAATATGTCTTTATATCAACAGTTTCTTTGGGAAACCCAAAAGGAATCTACACATATGACCCCTTGCTGGATTTCTAATTATGTCTACTTTTTAGAAATATATAGCTTTTCTGGATCACACATTGGATTTACACTGGTTAGCATCACAAACTGGATTTAGGTTGAAAGCACAAAAATAGGGAAAATGGGCAACCACCTTAAAAAAATGCCAAAACGTTGGTAAAAATTACGTTGTAGATTCAGTGCTGCATATTTCCGAAAGCTGGGAAGATGGTGACTTTAGCACATCAAACTTTTCGTTGATGCCATTTTAATTTTAAAAAACGGACTTTTTTATCCAGAGCACTTTTTTTCTTATTTTTCGCAGAAAATGTCTAAATTTAGCTATATTTTGACTATTTTCTCGGCTCCTTCCAGGGAAATCCACAAGCCCTGTGCACGTTTAGAATTCCCATCATGTTGGGGAGAAACAACACAAATTTGGCATTGCTAGCTAATGTGGGCAAAAACCTATGGAGGTCTGAGCATGAACTACCCCAAATAGCCAAAAAAAGGCTTAACACTAGGGGGATAAAGACCTAGCAGCGAAACAATTAAGTATCGGTTGAAATTTTAAGTGATTTAGAATTTTTTATTTAATTTTGTATAGTAGTTTATAGTGTCGTAGCAGGTTTTTGGGTATATAGGAGGATATAGTGGGAATGCAAATGTGGTAATAATCATTTTGCATTATTTAATAACTGTTATTGAATTATATGATTGATATTTATTAAGTAAATTATGTAATATTTATTTGTTTTCGTTATATGTTCTTTTCAGGCTGTTAGGTTTGTAGGCATATAGATTGGGAAGTTAATTAAGTAATATTTAATTAACAATTGATTTTCAATTCATTATTTAATTGAATTATGTATTACTTATTTTTGTTACCTATGTTTTAGTTGCAGGTTGTTAGATTTGTAGGGCCCTAGGGTGGGAAGTTAAGTAGGTAATTGATTAATAATCTAATAATTTGTAATTAACTATTTATTAATTTTTAATAATGTAGAAAATTGATTACTTGCTGATGTTACTGATAATTCAGTTGCAGTATGCTGGTTTGTAGGACTATAGGGTGGGAATTTAATTAATTAATTAGTAATTTATTAAATATTGCTTGTTATTTCTAAATTCATTATTTAATTGAATTTTATAACTATGGACTACTATTTATTTTGGTTGTATTTTAGTGCAGGCTGCTAGATCTGTAGGGGTCTAGGCTGGGCACTTATTAAAGTAATAACTAATTGACAATTTTTCATTGATAATTATTTAATTGATTTTCAAATATGTAAATTATGGCATACTTATTTTTGAAGTTATATTTTATGGGGGCTGCTAGGTTTGTAGAGGTATAGGGTGGAAAGGAAAACTATCTCATAATTGATTAACATTTATCAAGTGCTAATTATATTTGTTATTGAATAGCAATTATATAAACAGTTTTTTTTAATTTTGTGTTACACACACGCACACACATATATTTATGTTAATTAACCATTTTTATATTAAGAGTTTAATATTTTTTCTACATTCATGGTGGTTTGAAGTGAAGTACCTTCCCTACTCTTGTTTATACAGCAGTGGCAACAGTAACATTAACCTCTTATAATTCAATACTTTCCCCATTGTTGCACTGTTTGGATTGGGAATAGTAAATCTCACCCTTCCAACATTCAACGCTTTCTCTGCTGTTTGCGACTGAAGTGGAGATAGTAAATTTTACCCCTTCAAAGTCCAACACCTTCCCTACTGTTCCACTGACTGGAGTAGAAATGGTACATTTCACACTGGCAAAATTCAAAGCTTTACCTACTGTTCAACAGGCTGAAGCGGGAATAGTAAAATATAACCTTCCAAAGTCCAACACTGGCCCTACTGTTGTGCTGACTGAAATGGGAATAGTACATTTTACCCCTCTGAAGTCCAATACTTTCCCTATTGTTGCATAAACTAGAGTAGGACTAGTAGATTTAATATTCTTAGACTCCACTAGTTTTCATGATACTGGTTAACTAGAGTTTATGGAAAAAATAGTATTATTTGCTTACATTTGATATCATTTGTTTTTAGTTTTATATGCATTTTATAGTATTTTTCATGGTCTATTGTGTATTTCTATATATATAAATATATATATATATATTTTTTTTATATGTATATATATAGATAGATAGGCTACAGGGACGTTGGGACGTTATAGTAAGGCTCACATTTCACTCACACAAAATTAGTGAAAGTTAGCAGTTATAGTTACCTGAGCTAACTATAACTTATGCCCCCATAATGTACTGCTTATGATCTCACATATTACATCACCCATGACATGGTCAGTGACATCACTGATGACATCTCAATGACATCACTGATAACATCATACAGTGGGCATGAGTGTTTTCTAAAAGACTGAGGCCCTCATTACAACCCTGGAGGTAAATCCCGCTTTCCGCCTTGCTGAAGACCGCCAACATACCGTTGCGGCGGCAGAATTCCGCTACAGGTATTACAACCCACATCTTGGAATCCGCCACAATACAGACACCCACAAAAGTCCGCCACACCAAAGGTCAGTGATAAACTGACGATACCAAAACCTACACCTTCACGCCAACAAGAATACGCCCACACTATCACGACCCACGAATCAACGCGGCGGTCTTACAACCGCGGTAATCCATTGGCGGTACACACCGCCGCGCTCAAAATACACACACATTTACAAAACACAAGCACATTGGACAATTCAAAATATACACACCTGACACACATACACACACCACACACCTACAACACTATAAAACACTATAAAACACACACCCACATTACCCACAACCCCTTACAATGAACAATTTTTGAAAAAGCCCAGAGAGAGAGATTAGCAAACACCAGCTTCCACAGGCACACAACACCATCACTCATACAACATCCACGCACCTCAAACAACACATACCAACACATCCCCCCACACATCACAACAGACAGCACCTCACACATCACCCACACCTCATCATGGCACCTCAAAGACACCCCAGGTTTTCAGAGGAGGAGCTCAGGGTCATGGTGGAGGAAATCATCTGGGTAGAGCCACAGCTTTTCAGATCACAGGTGCAGCACACCTCCATTGCTAGGAAGATGGAGCTATGGCAGAGAATCGTTGATGGGGTCAACGCAGTGGGACAGCATCCAAGAACACGGGATGATATCAGGAAGAGGTGGAACGACCTACGGGGGAATGTGCGTTCAGTGGTATCCAGACACCAGATTGCTGTACAGAGGACTGGTGGTGTACCCCCACCTCCTCCCCCACAACTACCAACATGGGAGGAGCAAGTCTTGGCAATACTGCATCCTGAGGGCCTCGCAGGAGTAGCAGGAGGACTGGACTCTGGTAAGTCATATCTTTACTACTATATCCCCCACCCTACCTGCATGCCATCACATACCCCCACCCTTACCCTCACACCCATCACTCCATCATCTCACATATGTCCCACTATCACAACCCACACATCCCAATACCAAGGCCCTGCATGCAACACCTATGCATGGACCACCATCACCAAAGCATGCCCAGTACAGATACCCACACAGACCCCAAACCAACTATCACAAAAGGGCAAACACAATTATGCAAGCATAGGAATACAGGGTACCTCACCCAATGCACAAGATGGCACACACAGATACCAAAACTATGCATTTACACCCCAACAGGACCCATACCCAATGTCACCGGACAGGAGGTGCCAGACATATCCAGTCCCCCCACAGAAGAGGCCCACAGTGATGACAGCAGTTCTGCACGCCTGGATCAAGATGACCAGCCCGGACCATCAGGGACCTCTGGACAGTCGGTTCCCCTGCCACTGTCACAAGCCACCACAGAACCTCCCCCCTCAGGAAACAGCACCACAGCACCCACCCAGCAGGCTCATCCCTCTGTCTCCAGGACGCGTCAATCAGCAGTGTGTCCACCACTACAGGGAACCCAGGCAAACCCACCAACCCAAGAAAATCAGGGACCTGGGGTCAGTGGCAGTGGGCACACGGTTCAGGGGACAGAGGCACAGGATAACAGGGAAGCTGGGAGGACTGCTGTGTGACAGGGGGAGGACAGGCCCAGGGAACCGACACTCCACGAGGCACTCTCCAACATCATGGGAGCATACCACCATTCCCAGGAGACCATGGGCACGGTATTGGCAAAGTTTCAGGAGACTCAGCGGCTGCAGGAGGAACACTACCTTGGGAACAGGGAGGACTTGAAGTCCATCAACAGCACCCTGGTCACCATTGCAGGGGTGCTGGCAGACCTTGTCAACAATATGAGGGACACAGTGGCACACAACCGGCACCTGACACTAGCCTGGACAATGAACAGCCCTCCACCTCCACCGGCGCTAGTGGACAGGAGGCACTGCCACAGGACCAACAGGCCACCAGCACCCGACCCCCTGCAGAAGGAGAACCACTGGCAAACGGTCCCTGACATCCAGGAACAAGACCGAGAACATTGTCAAGACCCCCGCCAGGAAATAAGACCCTCCTGAATGTCACCCTTGTGTCCCACTTTGTCACCCTGTCCACCTTAAACTGCCATTGCTCCCCTTCCTATGCCCCATTGGACAATGCACCTGTGAGACCAAGAGACTGGACTCTGCCATGGACAATCCTCCACCATCACCCCAGCCCATTGCACACCCCCTCCACTTATTAGCACAAAAATAAACACCCTTGAATCACAAAACAATCTGGAGTCAGTCTGTGCTTTCACAAATGTGTGATTGTAGCATCTCTGAAATATAGCAATGTCAATGTACTTGTTCACATACAAATGTTACACAGTTGTAGGCCAGCAGTAAACATAGCAGAGGGCACAAAGTGGGACCCAGATCTGTGAAATGGAAAGCCAAGGTGACAGTCGGGGTCCATACACAGAGGTGCACTCTATTATCCTCCTAGTTTGCCATGTGCCTCATAGTAGCGTTCCTCTGCCCTTGTCCTGGGGTTCCTCACTGGGGTCAGTAGCCATGACAGGTTGGGGTAACCAGAATCACCTGCAAATATCAAGGGACAACTGTTAGACATCCTCCAAACATTAGGGAATCTCCCATACCCAGACAGCAAATGAAACTGTGTGGGGACTTTAGGCTCACCTATTAGCCACACACGGTGCCTCTGGAGCTGCCCCATCACAATAAGGGATGCTACACTTCCTCAAAATGTAAGCATCATGCGCTGAGCCAGGATACTTGGTATTCACATGGGAGATGTACTGGTCTGCCAAACACACCATCTGCACATTCATAGAATGGGAGCAGGAGCTGCACTAGAGGGGGTATTCCTGTGGGATGGCGGAGAGCTGACATAAGGTCTGGCTCCAACCGAGCACACAGTTCCTGGATTGGTGCACGATCAAGTCTGTAAGTGATAATTATGTGTCTGTCTTCCATTGTCGGCAGGTCCACCAGGGGTCTGTACACCGGAGGATGCCGCCATCTCATCACCTGCTCCAGCAGACGTGCCCTATGGAGGAGAACAGTGAGCAGAGGGTCATACACCACATAGGTTTCACAAGGCTGTTTAGCACAAATGTTACATTTTCTCTATGTGCCTTTGTCTGTCCGTATTCCCGGCCTAAATAGGTGTGATGCAGTTAGTTGGCCTTCCATGTGGCCCCCTGAAATGGCGGCTGCCTGACCTGTAAGGTGGGACAAAGTAAATGAGGTAACTGCGCTGGCGTTGTACACCGTCACAGTAGGCGGTCAAAGACCGTGGCGCTATTTAGCATTGGTTATCATTGGGCCCTATGGGTTCCAGGAGCCAATGACGATGTATGCCGGTGGTGATGACTGGCATTTTCTATCTGTTCACTCTTTTGATACCTGACCTTCAACAGGAGAGGACCTACACTGCAAGTGCTGCTGTGACCTGTGTCTGGAAGAGACAATGGCTACAGTGTCTGGGGAAAGGATCTCGGCCTTCACTTCGGAGGAGTTGGACAGACTAGTGGATGGGGTCCTCCCCCAGTACACGCAACTGTACGGTCCTCCAGACAAACAGGTGAGTTAACTGTGTGCATGGTGGATGGCACATGATTGTATGGAGTGTCGTGGATGGAAGAGACAGGGGTGGGTGACAGGCCAGCATGTGAGAATGGTGCGTATGTGTATTTCTGGGCCTGGGTGGGAGGTTTGTGGTCAATGTGTGAGAAAAAATGTACAGGGGAGTAACATCCATTTTTACTTCACTTTTCCTCTAGGTCAGCGCCCACCAGAATAAGGGTATTTGGCATGCAATTGCCAAGGAAGTGCGGACCCTGGGGGTCTACCATAGACGAAGCACCCACTGCCGGAAAAGATGGGAGGACCTGCGCTGCTGGACCAAGAAGATGGTGGAGGCCCAGCTGGGGATGGCCTCCCAACGCGGAAGGGGTGCCCGTCGCACCATGACCCCCCTGATGTACCGGATCCTGGCGGTGGCATATCCGGAGTTGGATGGGCACTTGTGGGCATCACAGTAGCCACAAGGGGGCGAGTACACTCTCATTCAGCTGACTCTGCGCGCTTGACGAGTCTGGGTGGGGGAGGTAGGCTGTGGGTTCCCCTAGGCCAGGGCAGACGCGCAAACATAGATCCATAGATTTGCCGCCTCATTCCCAGTCCAACCCCAAAGGTGGTATTTGCCCTCTACACCTAGTCAGGCTCCTATGGCTTCCAGCTGTGCATAAAATGGTTCTCGACACAGTCCCCTATGGGCATGTGCTTTTCCCCTGCCCTGTTGGTGCATGGCTTAGTGCATAGGGCTGCTCCCTGTGTGTTGTGTCCGCCAACAGTAGTGATGTTGCAGGCAATGATCATGTGTCTCTTCTGTCTTCCCCCCTTTTTGTTTTGTCACCCTGTCCTTGTGTGCATTCGCATCATCTGGTATAGAAGCAGTGGCACTGGAGCAGGAGGGAGCTGCATCCCACATGGCCCTGAAGGGTGAAGTAATGGAGTCCGAAGGCACCAGTAGGTTGGAGGGGAGCACCAGGACGGGGACAGGAGCAGACACCAGCAACAGCGACTCCTCCTCTGATGGGAGCCCCCTTGCGTTGGTGGGACACCTCTGTGCCAACGGCATCAACAGGTATAGCCGCCACCCCCCCTACCAGCACCACCCTCCCAGCAGCCCTTCATCAAGTTTCCTATGCCCGCTTACCCAGGAGGGTGGGCATCTCCTTCGCCCCAGGCACCTCAGCCCCTGCCCCAGTCAGCCCTGCTGCCCTCAGTGAGAAGGCTATTGACCTCCTGAGATCCCTCACTGTTGGACAATCAACCATTTTGAATGCCATCCAGGGTGTTGAGAGGCTTTGCAGCAAACAAATGCATACCTGGAGGGCATTCATTCTGGTGTGGCGGCCCAACAGAGAGCATTTCAAGCTATGGCCTCAGCACTGATGGCAGCCATTGTCTCTGTGACCAGCCTCCCCCCTCCAACTTCCTCTACCCAGACCCAATTCCCTCTACCTCAGCCTATCCCAAGTACACCATCAGACCGGCATGCACAATCATCAATACACAAGAGTGGACATGGCAAACATAAGCACCACACATCCCACAGGCACTCACACAAGCACCATCCCCATGCAGACACACCAACATCCACTGCCTCCACTGTGTCCCCGTCCTCCTCCTCCTTCCTCCCTGTCTCGTCTCCACTCACACCTGCATGCACTACATCTCCATCCACTACCTCCATCACCAGCACGCCCATCACCACACACCGCTCCCGTGAAATCACCACCCCTACTACCATTCACACATCCCCTGTGTCCTCTCCCAGTGTGTCTGTGAGCCCTCCTCCCAAAGTACACAAACGCAGGCACACACCCACCCAACAGCCATCCACCTCACAACAACCTCCGGCCCATGTACCTTCACCCAAATTCAGTAGGTGTACACCTTCTACAACCACTACCTCTTCCTCCATTCCCAAACGCCCTCCATCTTCCCGTCCCAGTATGTCTGAGAAACTCTTCCTCACAAACTTTAACCTCTTCCCTACACCTCCCCCCGTCCTTCTCCTAGGCCTAGCCTGTCCAGGTTCCAGCCCAGCACCTCAGCCACCAAACCAACCAGCACAGTGGTCTCAGCAAGTCCAATCACATCGCGGGCTGCACCCATCCGGGCTGCCAGTGTGCCACCTAGCGAGGCCAAGGAGCAGGCCATTCCGCCACCTGCCAAGGTGAAGAAGGTGCCCACATGCCGGAGGGAGAAGCCGCACCTACCAGCAAGCACGGGCTCCTCCTAGCCAAAAGGGGACAGTGGCAAGGCACCAGCAGCGACATCAAAGGTGGGGAAGGGACACAAGCCGAAGAGCAGGTCATGAGGGGCTACAGAGGCTCCGGCTGAGGGACCAGAGTCACCCCTTCTGTCAACCAGAACATCAACCTGTACGGCGGTGGACACCGCCACCTGCACGTCTGTTGCCTCAGAAACAGCCCCCAGCATCATCCCCAGTGGGCAGCCGTCTGAGTCTGCAGGAGACATCCTGCTGTGTCACTCAACAGGTGTAGACACATGCACCACCGCCAGCACCTCCGCCACAGACACCGCCGCAAACACCGCCACCAGCCACGCGACGTGCTCAGACAGTGCCGCCACAGCTGACATGGCAATCATCCCCGATAGCCAGCCGTCCGAGGCTGCAAGAGACATCCTGGAGCCTGCCCAGCGTATATGAGGCATGACTCCCAGCACTGTTTGTACCTGCATGTGGTAGTTGAAGTCGCAGCAGGGTGGAGTGTGTCTCTGCCTCCATGGAGTATCATGCTACCTGTTCCCAGGCAATCTCGTGGCACACACACCCAGGTGAGGGAATGGGACCTGCCACACTGCATGTGAAGCACTCTGGGCACGAAGCCCCCTCCAGAACCAGTGGAGATTCACATCCACTACCTCAGTCCTTGGCAGGATGAAGCACTCTGGGCACAAAGCCCCCTCCAGAACCAGTGGAGATGGTTATCCACTTGTGAGACTGTGGCTTGCACTCCCCAGGATAAAGCAGTGGGCAACCCACCCACTAGAGAGACTTGAGAGACTGTGGCTTTGCACTACCCAGGATAAAGCAGTGGGCAAACCACCCACTGGAGAGACTTCAGAGACTGTGGCTTTGCACTCCCCAGGACCAATCAGTGGGCATGGAGCCCCCTCGTGGAGCAGTGGCATCGTCTGTTCATCTGGCTGAGGTGCCCCCCTCCCCCTGAGGTGCCTGTTTGTTTTCCATCTGATGCCTCTGCAGTGTTCTCTCCGTTTCGAGTCGGGTATCTTGTGTGGGCTTCGCCCATGCATTTTGGGACACTGATCCACGGACAATGATTTCATTAATATCCAGACTTGTGTAGTTGGTGTACATATTTGTATATACTGTTATTTGAATTTGGCCTATCTGATAATTCAATGATTACACTTGTTACAATCATTTCATTTAGTCCTTGCGTTCTTCCAGGTGGTGACTGGGTGTATATGTAATGTTGCTGCATGTATTTATGTGTATGGTGTTGTGGGTGAGGGTGGGGGGGTTTGCGTGTGTCTATCACTCTCTTTTCCCTCCCTCCTCCCCTATGTGCTATGTACAGTACTCACCATGGTCGTCGCCGGTGTCTTTGCTGCTCCTGATACAAGAGGAGGTAGACTAGCCTCGGCAGGACCTGTAACTCTGGCTCCATGGCGTCCTGGTTGTTCGTAAAGTGTTGAAAGGTGAGTGGTTTCCATTCCAAGTACTGTTTCCGCCGTGCTTTTGGGTGACCATGTGAGTGCTTGTATAGGTGAGTGAGTGGCTGTGTTGAAAGACTGTATGGGTGAGTGTGTTGGTGTGTGAGTGGCTGTGTAGGTGAGTAAATGGGTGTATACAAAGCTTTCTGGGTGAGTGTGTGACTCTGTGAGTGGTTGTATGGGTAAGTGACTGGTTGTATGAGTTCCTCTATAAGTGAGTGCCCACATGAGAGCAAGTGGTTGGGTGAGTAGTTGTATGGGTCGGTAAATGTGTATGTCAGTGGTGGTGTGGGAGTGGTGTATAAAATGTTGTATAGAGGTGTGACTGCATCTGTGAGTGCCCCTATGGATGATGTCATCAGTGATGTCATTTGAGATACCATCAGTGATGTCACTGACCATGTCATGAGTGATGTAATATGAGGTCATAAGCAGTGCATTGCGGGGGGTAAGTTATAGTTAGGTCAGGTATCTGTAACAGCTGAATTTCACTGGTTTTATACGCCTGAAATGTGAGCCTAACTATAACGTCCCTGTAACATTTGTTTCTTTCCAGTGAATTTTGAAGTTCTTTTTTTACTCCATTTCCTAACCATAACGTCTCTGTAACCTTTGTTTTTTTCAGTGAATTTCTAACATTTGTATCTAAAAGCAATGTTAATTATTGTATGTTAATTTATGTAACTAAGGAGAAAGGAGTAATAATGTGAGAAAAGCGAGTAGAATATATAGGAAATGGACTAAAAAAATGTGAAGCAAAGTATGGAGAATGAGTGCAACATATAAAGGAAGAGAAGGAAGTTAATAGTTACAACAATTATACAGACTAGATCATTTATACTGAACATTATTTAATGTTATTTAAAAAAAAATAAAAAAAAATCTAATCCATGGATTTTATGCTGATCCATATATTCTGGAATGATCGAATTCTATGGTTTTTGTTCCAATCATGTGATGTAAAAAAAACTCTGCAGATTCTGGTTTGCGGATTCATTGAGTTTAAAAAAATATATTTTATGTATATGTGAGCTTCTAAATGAAATTATACTAAAAGAATGAACGTGTTTGCAGGCTGTTTAATGCTTTTCTCTACTTTTTCTTTCATAAATAAGGGATTTTACCATTACAGCTAATTCGCGGAGTAACGTTAAAATCCACGTTGTTTCAGGACGACAAAAAAAAATCTGCCTTTCTATTGGTTCACATGAACCACACCCAACTTTTAAAAAAATACACCCAATACTGCACACTTTTATACTGTCTGCTTCTGAAGGAGGCTGGAAATCTTTTACGTGGTAAAATGAACGACAGAAGCTGCTGGTCCTAGTACATCGTTGGTACCATAGCAAGAGGAAGATGTTCAGGAATAAGGAGGGTCTGACCAGAAGGAAAATGATGTCTGGGTCTAGTTCAGTGTCCCAACAGGTGACAAGAAAGCCTACACCAGATATGTTGAATGCAAGCTGTGTGGCAAACAGCTTTGAAGAGGGACACCAAAAAAATATAGTTTTAGCACATCCACAACTTGAAAGCAGATCAAAAGCAATCATAAATGTGCCTATTATAGGAGGGTCAGCGACAGAGTCACTACTGTATCAGATCCCACTCCTTCTATGTCTGCTACTGCACAAGCACCTGCAAGCATTTCTATTGCAGCTACGTTCAAGGAACAGAAAGACATGGTTGTTCATTGTGGCAAGTGCCAAGAACTTGTTATTAAACGAATGACGATATGATCATTATGTTGGAGAAAGTGAAGAGTCACCGATGTTGAGTTTTTTAGTTTTCATTTAAGTGTTACAAAACACTGGTTTTTCCAATCTGCAACTGTTTTGCACGTAGTTTTATTGATTGAAGTTTTCGCATTGCTCAGTTTTTTTCCAAAAATAAAAATACAAAACAATAAAAACTTTGGCCCTCATTACAACCCTGGCGGTCGGTGTTAAAGGGGCGGTAAAATCGCCAACAGGCCGGCGGAAATAAAATGGGATTACGACCGTGGCGGAAACCTCCATCATAGACAGCCACTTTAACACTCCGACCGCCACGGCAGTACAAACAAACAGCATGGTGATCACCACCAACAGACAGGCGGAAGACAATGTACCGCCCACAGTATCATGAGAGGCCAATCCGCCACCTGTTCTGATGCAGATTCACCGCAAACAAAAACACAGCGGAAACAGGACTTGAAAGGGGAAACACTCACCTCTACATTCCCCACAAGGAACCAGGACGCCATGGAGCCGGAACTCCATATTCTACCTGCCATTGTCTTCCTGCTCCTCTACCAGGAGCACGAACACCGGCGGCGAAGACCACAGTGAGTACTGCACCTACGACACAGAGGAGGGGGAGGGAAAAGAGAGTGACACACACACGCAACACACAATACCCCCACCCTCACCCACTACAACACACACACAAATACATGTTGAGACACAACATTTACACCCCCCCCCAAACCCCCCCTGTAAGAATAAAAGGACAAAAGGAAATGAGTTGAACGATTGTAATCAATAAATATCCATTACTCAAAAATATATATACACTATTAACAAATATATACACCAAGAATTCAAGTCCATGTACTGCACATACATAGTCCGTGGAACACTGGGCCCAAAATGCATGGGCGAGGCCCACACTCAATACCCGATCAAAATGGAGAGAACTCTGCAGGGGCATCAGATCGAAATAAAACAGGCACCTCAGGGGGAAGGGAAGGGGGCACCCCAGCCGGATGAGTGCAGGACGCCAGATCCATGAGGGGGCTTCATTCCCATTGATGTATCCTAGAGAGTGCAAAGCCACAGTCTCACAAGTCTTTCCAGTAGGTGGTTTGCCCACTGCTGCATCCTGGGGAGTGCAAAGCCACAGTCTCACAAGTCTTTCCAGTGGGTGGTTTGCCCACTGCTGCATCCTGGGAAGTGCAAAGCCACGGTCTCACAAGTCCTTCCAGTGGGTGGTTTGCCCACTGCTGCATCCTGGGGAGTGCAAAGCCACAGTCTCACAAGTGGCTAACAGTCTCCACTGGTTCTGGAGGGGGATTTGTGCCCAGTGTGCTTCATCCTGCCAAGAACTGAGGTAGTGGATGCGATACTCCACTGGTTCTGGAGGGGGCTTTGTGCCCAGAGTGGTTCATCCTGTCAAGGACTGAGGTAGTGGATGCCTTTCTCCAGTGGTTCTGGATGGGGCTTTGTGCCCATTGTGCTTCATCCTGACAAGGACTGAGGTAGTGGATGCCTTTCTCCACTGGTTCTGGAGGGGGCTTTGTGCCCAGAGTGCTTCATCTTGCCAAGGACTGAGGTAGTGGATGGGATACTCCACTGGGTCTGGAGGGGGCTTTGTGCCCAGAGTGCTTCATCCTGTCAAGGACTGAGGTGGTGGATGCCTTTCTCCACTGGTTCTGGAGGGGGCTTTGTGCCCAGAGTGCTTCATCCTGCCAAGGACTGAGGTAGTGGATGCCTTTCTCCACTGGTTCTGGAGGGGGCTTTGTGCCCAGAGTGCTTCATCCTGCCAAGGACTGAGGTAGTGGTTGGGATACTCCACTGGTTCTGGAGGGGGCTTTGTGCCCACAGTGCTTCATCCTGCCAAGGACTGAGGTGGTGGGTGGGATACTCCACTGGTTCTGGAGGGGGCTTTGTGTCCAGAGTGCTTCATCCTGCCAAGGACTGAGGTAGTGGATGCCTTTCTCCACTGGTTCTGGAGGGGGCTTTGTGCAAGGAGTGCTTCATTCTGCCAAGGACTGAGGTAGTGGATGGGATACTCCACTGGTTCTGGAGGGGGCTTTGTGTCCAGGGTGCTTCATCCTGCCAAGGACTGAGGTAGTGGATGGGATAGTCCACTGGTTCTGGAGGGGCCTTTGTGCCCAGAGTGCTCAATCCTGCCAAGGACTGAGGTAGTAGATGCCTTTCTCTACTGGTTCTGGAGGTGGCTTTGTGCAAGGAGTGCTTCATTCTGCCAAGGACTGAGGTAGTGGATGGGATACTCCACTGGTTCTGGAGGGGGCTTTGTGTCCAGGGTGCTTCATCCTGCCAAGGACTGAGGTAGTGGATGCCTTTCTCCACTGGTTCTGGAGGGGGCTTTGTGCCCAGAGTGCTTCATCCTGCCAAGGTCTGAGGTAGTGGATGCCCTTCTCCACTGGTTCTGGAGGGGCCTTTGTGCAAGGAGTGCTTCATTCTGCCAAGGACTGAGGTAGTGGATGGGATACTCCACTGGTTCTGGAGGGGGCTTTGTGCCCAGAGTGCTTCATCCTGCCAAGGACTGAGGTAGTGGATGGGATAGTCCACTGGTTCTGGAGGGGGCTTTGTGCCCAGAGTGCTTCATCCTGCCAAGGACTGAGGTAGTAGATGCCTTTCTCTACTGGTTCTGGAGGTGGCTTTGTGCAAGGAGTGCTTCATTCTGCCAAGGACTGAGGTAGTGGATGGGATACTCCAATGGTTCTGGAGGGGTCTTTGTGCCCAGAGTGCTTCATCCTGCCAAGGACTGAGGTAGTGGATGGGATACTCCAATGGTTCTGGAGGGGGCTTTGTGCCCAGAGTGTTTAATCCTGCCAAGGACTGAGGTAGTGGATGCCTTTCTCCACTGGTTCTGGAGGGGGCTTTGTGCCCAGAGTGCTTCATCCTGCCAAGGACTGAGGTAGTGGATGGGATGCTTCACTAGTTCTGGAGGGGGCTTTGTGCCCAGAGTGCTTCATCCTGCCAAGGACTGAGGTAGTGGATGCCTTTCTCCACTGGTTCTGGAGGGGGCTTTGTGCAAGGAGTGCTTCATTCTGCCAATGACTGAGGTAGTGGATGCCTTTCTCCACTGGTTCCGGAGGGGGCTTTGTGCAAGGAGTGCTTCATTCTGCCAATGACTGAGGTAGTGGATGCCTTTCTCCACTGGTTCTGGAGGGGGCTTTGTGCCCAGAGTGCTTCATCCTGTCAAGGACTGAGGTAGTGGATGGGATAGTCCACTGGTTCTGGAGGGGGCTTTGTGCCCAGAGTGCTTCATCTTGCCAAGGACTGAGGTAGTGGATGCCTTTCTCTACTGGTTCTGGAGGTGGCTTTGTGCAAGGAGTGCTTCATTCTGCCGAGGACTGAGTTAGTGGATGGGATAATCCACTGGTTCTGGAGGGGGCTTTGTGCCCAGAGTGCTTCATCCTGCCAAGGACTGAGGTAGTGGCTGGGATACTCCACTGGTTCTGGAGGGGGCTTTGTGCCCAGAGTGCTTCATCCTGCCAAGGATTGAGGTAGTGGATGCCTTTCTCCACTGGTTCTGGAGGGGGCTTTGTGCCCAGAGTGCTTCATCCTGTCAAGGACTGAGGTAGTGGATGGGATACTTCACTGGTTCTGGAGGGAGCTTAGTGCCCAGAGTGCTTCATCCTGCCAAGGAATGAGGTAGTGGATGGGATACTTCACTGGTTCTGGAGGGGGCTTTGTGCCCAGTGTGCTTCATTCTGTCAAGGACTGAGGTAGTGGAAGCCTTTCTCCACTGGTTCTGGAGTGGGCTTTGCGCCCAGTGTGTTTCATCCTGCCAAGGACTGAGGTGGTGGATGCCTTTCTCCACTGGTCCTGGAGGGGGCTTTGTGCCCAGAGTGCTTCATCCTGTCAAGGACTGAGGTAGTGGATGGGATACTCCACTGGTTCTGGGGGGGGGGGGGCTTTGTGCCCAGAGTGCTTCATCCTGCCAAGGACTGAGGTAGTGGATATCTTTCTCCACTGACGGTGGGCCTACATGGAAGCTGTCCAGGCCCTGAAACTGACCGCCAGCTTCCTATGACTGACCACTGGGGATGGCAGCCATGTCTGCGGTGGTGCCACTGGCACATGATGTGGCGTGGCCGCTGGTGGTGCTTGCAGGGGCCTCATAGCGGCGGTGCTTGCGGTACTCATTGGCCTGCGGTGCTGGTGGGTGGCTCGGTGAGCGTGCTGGTGGCGGCGGTGTCCTGGGAAGCGGTGCTGGTGGCGGCAGTGTCCTTGGCAGCGGTGCTGGTGGTGGCGGTGTCCTGGAAAGCGGTGCTGGTGGCGGTGGTGTCCTGGGAAGAAGTGCTGGTGGTGGCAGTGTCCTTGGCAGCAGTGCTGGTGGCGGCGGTGTCCTTGGCAGCAGTGCTGGTGGCGGCGGTGTCCTTGGCAGCGATGCTGGTGGCGGCGGTGTCCTTGGGAAGTGGTGCTGGTGGTGTCCTTGGCAGTGGTGCTGGTGGCGGCGGTGTCCTTGGCAGTGGGGCTGGTGGCGGCGGTGTCCTTGGCAGTGGGGCTGGTGGCTGTCTGTCCGACGTGCCGGTTGGCGGTGACTTCCATTTCTTTCTCTGCCCCTTCCCCACCTTGATGGTGGAGAGGCTGTCTTACCACTTCCAACTGTAGTCCTGGGAGAGCCCTTGGTGGCAGGTGTTTTGCCCTTCTCCCGCCGGGCTGTGGCCAACTTCTTATGTTTCTGAAGTGGGGGACTGTCCGTGGTCTGGCTCCTTGGCACACTGGCTGCCCTGCTGCTTGGCGCACTCCAGAAGCCAGTTACTGCTGGCACCACTGTTCCCGGTGATGTGGTGGCTAAGGTGCTGGGTTGGGACCTTGAAAGGTGTGCCCTAAGGGACGGAAGCGGTGGGGGAGGTGTAGGGAAGAGGTCAATATTTAGGAGGAAACGTTTTTTAGACACACTGGGATGGGTAGATAGAAGGGGTTTGGGAGTGGAGGAAGAGGTAGTGGTTATAGGAGGTGTACGTTTGCTGACTTTGGGTGAAGGTGCATGGGCTGGAGGCTGTCGTGAGGTGGATGGCTGTTGGGTGGGTGTGTGACTGCGTTTGTGTACTTTGGGAGGTGGGCTCACAGACACACTGGGAGAGGACACAGGGGATGTGTGAATGGTAGTGGGAGTGGTGAGTGCACGTGAGTGGTGTGTGGTGATGGGCGTGCTGGTGATGGACGTAGTGGCTGAAGATGTATTGCATGCAGGTGTGAGTGGAGATGTGACAGGGAGGGAGGAGGGAGACGACGAGGAGGGGGACACAGTGGAGGAAGTGGATGTTGGTATGTGTGCATGGGTATGATGCTTGTCTGAGTGCCTGTGGGATGTGTGGTGCTTATGTTTGCCAGAGCTACCCTTGTGTGTTGAGGTGTGTGCATGCTGGTCTGAAGGTGTGCTTGGGATAGGCTGAGGTACAGGGGATTGGGGCTGGGTGGAGGAAGTTGGAGGGGGGAGGCTGGACACAGGGACATGGGCTGCCATCAGTGCTGAGGCCAGAGTCTGAAAAGCTTGCTGTTGGGCTGCCTGACCAGAATGAATGCCCTCCAGGTATGCATTCGTCTGTTGCCTCTCTACACCCTGGATGGCATTCAGAATGGTAAACTGCCCAACAGTGAGGGATCTGAGGAGGTCAATGGCCTACTCACTGAGGGCAGCAGGGCTGACAGGGGCAGGGGCTGAGGTGCCTGGGGCGAAGGAGATGCCCACCCTCCTGGGTGAGCGGCCATGGGGCACAAGCTGAGGGGCTGCTGGGAGGGCGGTGCTGGTAGGGGTGGTGGCGGCTGTCCCTGTAGATGCAGGGGGCACAGAGGGGCTTGCCACCGCAAGGGAGCTCCCATCAGAGGAAGAGTCGGTGTCGCTGGTCTCAGCTCATGTCCCCGCCGTGGAGCTCCCCTCGCCCTCCGTCCCACTGGTGAATTCGCAGTCTGTAGTCTCGCCCTCCAGGGCCATGTGGGATGCAGCTCCCTCCTGCTCCGGTGCCACTGCTCCTCCACCTGATGAGCTATTGCACACAAGAACAGGAAGACCACACAAAAGGGGGGGAAGAGAGAAGAAAGACATGCTCAGTACATGCAATACCGCTACCGTTGGCGGACACTACAGACACAGCAGCCCTCTGCACTACGCCATGCACTTAGAGTTCCCTAATTACTCACAGGGCCATGGGTACAAGGCCTATGCCTGATTGCTGCACACATGGAAGTCAGGAGCCTGACTAGGTGTAGTTGGCTCTTAATACTGGTGGGGTGCCACATGGCCTGCCTTACGAAGGGGCCTTGCCTACAAAACTCTCCCTGGCCTAGTGGAACCCACAGCCCACCTCCCACACCCAGACACCTCCAATGCACGCTGATTCAGCTAAATGAGAGTGTAATCACCCCCTTGTGGCTGCTGTGATGCTCTCAAGCACCCATCCAACTCCGGGTATGCCACTGCCAGGATCCGGAACATCGGGGGTCATGGTGCGCCATCACCCCTCCCACAATGAGAGGCCATCCCCAGCTGGGCCTCCGCCGTCTTCTTGCTCCAGCGGCGTATGTCCTCCCATCTTTTCTGGCAGTGGGTGCTCCGTCTGTGGTGGACCCCCAAGGTCCGGACTTCCTTGGCGATGGCACGCCAAATATCCTTCTTCTGGTGGGTGCTGACCTACAGGAATAGTACAGGGGAGAAAATATAACCAAATATAACTGTCCGGACCATCACAGTAATTGGCCCGCATTCCTACCCTTGCCATGACGCACATACACTCACCGTTGTTTCATGCACATCTCATTCTCCCCCCGTATCTTACATCCACACCACTCCACACAGGCATTGCCCATACAGCATGCTCACAGTGTACTTACCTGTTTGTCTGGAGGACCGTAGAGTAGCGTGTACTAGGGAAGGACCACATCCACTAGTTTCTCCAACTCCTCTGTGGTGAAGGCAGGGGCCCTTTCGCCAGACACATGAGCCATTGTCGCTTCCTGACTGAGGTCACAGCTGCACTTGCAGTGTAGGTCCTCTCCTGTCGAAGATCAGGTATCAAGTGAGTGAACAGATAGAAAATGGTGGTCACGTCCTCGGTGGTGCGTACCGTCACCGCCAGCGTACATCCTCATTGGCTCCTGGGACCCATAGGGCCCAATGTTAACCAATGCAGGATTGGGCCGCGGTCTTCGATCGCCTACCGCGGCGGTGTCCAACGCAGCGCAGTTACCTCATATCCCATTGTCCCACCTTACAGGTCAGGCAGCCGCCATTTCAAGGGGGCCACATGGAATTATTTTTAAATGCATCACACATATCTAGGCCTTGCATACACACTAAGACAGGCCAATAGTGGGTTGAAAAATGTGTGCATTAAGGTTGTGTTTTCGTACCTCAGTGTTGGCTGACCCTCTGCTCGCTGTTCTCCTCCATAGAGCACGTCCGCTGGGGCAGGTGAGGAGATGGCGGCATCCTCTGGTGTACAGAAAGCTGGTGGACCTGTCGACAATGGAAGAGCGACATGTAATTGTCATCTACAGACTGGACCGTGCCACAATCCATGAACTTTGTTCCCAGTCGGAGCGGACCTGATGTCAGCTATCCGCTATCCCACACGGATACCCCTTCTAGTGCAGGTCCTGTCAGTACTCCATTTTCTGGCAAGTGGGTCTTTTCAGACGAAAGTGGCCATAGCATCAGGGATGTCCCAGCCTATGTTATCCAACGTGTTGTCCAGAGTGTTGTCTGCCCTGCTGAAACACATGCGCAGCTACATCGTGTTCCCTCAGGTAGAGAATTTGCCTACATTGAAAGGTGACTTCTATGCTTTAGGACATATCCCCAACATCATAGGTGCCATTGATGGGACACATGTGGCCTTGGTACCCCCCGCAGGAGTGAACAGGTGTACAGAAACCGGAAGAGTTACCATTCTATGAATGTGCAGATGGTGTTTGGCTGACCAGTACATCTCCCATGTGAATGCCAAATTTCCTGGCTCAGTGCATGACGCTTACATTTTGAGGAATAGCAGCATCCCTTATGCGATGGGACAACTCCAGAGGCACTGTGTGTGCCTATTAGGTGAGGACATGGACCCTATACAGTGTGAATAGTTGTCTGGGTCTGGGGTTGTCCCTAAGGGTTAGTGTGTGTCTAACAGTTGTCTCTCGACATTTGCAGGTGACTCTGGCTACCCCAACCTGTCATGGCTACTGACCCCAGTGAGGAATCACAGGACAAGGGCAGAGGAACGCTACAATGAGGCACATGGGTGAACTAGGAGGGTTATAGAGAGGACCTTCGGACTCCTGAACGCCAGGGTCAGGTGCCTCCATATGACAGGTGGTTCCCTATTCTACTCACCAAAGAAGGTGTGCCAGATGATCGTGGCCTGCTGTGTGCTGCACAACTTGGCTTTGCGACAACAGGTGCCTTTTCTGCAGGAGGATTTCTCGAAGGAGGTGTTGTGGCAGCTGTGGAGCCTGTCGACAGTGAAGAAGAGGAAGCAGAAGAAGAGGATATCAACAACAGAAACACTGTGATTCATCAATACTTCCAGTGAGACACAGGTAAGAAGATATACACTTGTTCTACCTCTCATCTGTCTGTCACTTTCACCTAGTGTATGGACCCTGATTTGTCACTTTCCCTTTCGATTTCACAGATGTGGGTCCCACTGTGTGACCTCTGCTATGTTTCCTCATGGACTAGAGCTGTGTGACATAGGTATGTTGACAATACAATGGATATTGATATTTTCATCAGTTATTGCAAATACACATTTGTAAAAGCACAGACTGACTCCAGCTAGTTTTGTGATTTAAGGGTGTTTATTTAAGTGCTAAATAGTGGAGGAGTTGTAAAATGGGCAGGGGCGATGGTGGAGGAATGTCCATGGCAGAGTCCAGTCTATTTGTTTCACAGGTGCATTGTCCAAAGGGGCATAGGAAGTGGAGCTGGGGCAGTTGATGGATGGACAGGGTGACAAAGTGTGACAGAAGGATGACAATCAAGGTGGTCTCATTTCTTGGCGGGGGTCTTGGCATTGTTCTCTGTCTTTGTCCTGGATCTCAGGGACCGCTTGCGGGGTGGTTCTCCATCTGCAGGGGGTGGGGTGCTGGTGTTGTGGTCCTGCGGTGCTGCCTCCTGTCCACTAGTGCCGGCGGATATGGTGGGCAGTTCATCGTCCAGGCTAGTGTCAGGGGCCCCTTGTTGTGCCACAGTATCCCTCCTGGTGTTCACAAGGTCCTTCAGCACCCCTACAATGGTGCCCAGGGTGGTATTGATGGATTTGAGTTCCTCCCTGAACCCTAAATACTGTTCCTCCTGCAGCCGCTGGGTCTCCTGAAACTTGGCCAGTACCGTTGCCATAGTCTCCTGGAAATGGTGGTAGGCTCCCATGATGTTGGAGAGAGCCTCGTGGAGAGTGGGTTCCCTGGGCCTGTCCTCCTCCTGTCGCACAGCATCCCTCCCAGTTCCCCTGTGTTCCTGGGCCTCTGTCCCATGAACCGTGTGCCCACTGCCCCCAGGTCCCTGTTGTTCTTGGGGTGGTGGGTTAGCCTGGGTTCCCTGTATTGTTGGACACACTGCTGCTTGACGTGTCCTGGGGACAGAGGTATGGGCCTGCTGGGTGGGTGCTGTGCTGGTGTTTCCAGAGGGGGAGGCTCTGTTGTGGCTTGTGCCAGTGTGAGGGGAACAGACTGTCCCGAGGTCCCAAATGGGCCGGGCTGGTCATCTAGATCCAGTTGGACAGAGCTGCTGTCATCACTGTGGGCCTTTTCTGTGGGGGGAGTGGACATGTATGGAAACTCCTGTCCGGTGACGTTGGGTAGGGGTCTGCAGGGGTGTAAAGGCATAGTTTTAGTATCTGTGTGTGCCATGGTATGCAATGGGTGGGTGACTCTGTACCCCAGTGCTTGCATTCCTGTGTAGGACCTTGTGTGCTAATTGTTTAGGGGTCTGTGTGGGTATGCATTGGTGATGGGTGTCCATGCTTTGTTGTTGCATGCAGGGCTTGGTTTTGGGATGTGTGGTTTGTGATAGTGGGACATATGTGAGGAGTTGGAGTGATGGGGGTGAGGGTGAGGGCGGGGTATGTGATAGCATGCAGGTAGGGTGGGGGATGTAATAGTTAAGATTTGACTTACCAGAGTCCATTCCTCCAGCTACTCCTGCAAGGCCCTCAGGATGCAGTATAGCCAGGATCTGCTCCTCCCATGTTGTTAGTTGTGGGGGAGGAGGTAGGGGTCCTCCGCCAGTCCTCTGAACCACAATGTGGTGTCTTGAGACCACGGAATGCACCTTCCCCCGTAGGTCGTTCCACCTCTTCCTGATGTCATCCCGTGTTCTTGGGTGCTGTCCCACTGCGTTGACCCTGTCCACAATTCTGCACCATAGCTCCATCTTCCTAGCTATGGTGGTGTGCTGCACCTGTGATCCAAATAGCTGTGGCTCCACCCGGATGATTTCCTCCACCATGACCCTGAGCTCCTCCTCAGAAAACCTGGGGTGTCTTTGGAGTGCCATGGGGTGGTGTGGGTGATGTGTGAGGTTGTGTGTGTTATGATGTGTGGGGTGATATTTAGGGGTGTGTGGTGTTTTGTGCGTGGATGTGGGTTTGAGATGGTGTTGTGTGACTCTGTATGGTGGTGTTGTCTGTGCTGTGCTGTATCTCTGGCCTTCGTCAATATTTTAGGTAGTAAGGGTTTGTGGGTGATGTGGGCGGGTGTTTTATAGTAGTGTGGGTGTGTGGGAGTGGTGTGTGTATGTGTATCAGGTGTGTGTATTTGGAATTGTCCAATGTGGTTGTGTTTTGTAAGAGTGTGTGTATTTTGAGCGCAGCAGTGTGTACCGCCAATGGTTTACCACGGTTAAAAGACCGCCACGTGGATTTGTGGGTCGTGATAGTGTGGGCGTATTCCTGTTGGTGTGACGGTGGAGGTTTAGTTCTCACCAGTTTATCACTGACCTTTGGAGTGGTGGACTTGTGTGGGTGTCTAAATTTTGGCGGATTCCGAGCTGTGGGTCGTAATGGCTGTGGTGGAATTCTGCAGCGGTGTGTTGGCGGTCTTCTGCACGGCAGTAAGCGGGATTTACCACCAATGTTGTAATGAGGGCCTTTGTTCTAATTTTTTTTTTTAAAGGTTCTTATTAGAACCGCCATATTTCCTACAAAGGGCCACGTCTGTGTTTTTATTATTGACTGGATATATTACTGTATGTGTCAGCGTATGTGTTGGTGTATGAATATGTGTATCAGTGTATGCCTCAGTGTGTCAGTGTATGTATCAGGGTGTGCCTGGGTGTGTCAGTGTATGTATTAGTGCCCCTAGGTGTGCCAGTGTACCAATCAGTGTGTGCCTGGATGTGTCATTGTGTGCATCAATGTGCGCACTGGAGTGTCAGTCTATATATCGGTGTTTCATAGTATGCGCCAGTGTGTGTCTCGATGTGTCAGTGTATGGATCAGTGTGTGCCTTGGTGTGTCAGTGAATGGATCCCTGTGCACCTTAGTGTGTAAGTGTATGCTTTACTGTGTGCCTGGGTGTGTCAGTGTGTGGGTCAGCGTGCCCTTAGGTGTGTCAGTGTACATATCAGTGTGTGCCTGGGTGTGTCAGTCTATATATCACTGTATTCCTAGGTGTGTCAATGTATGCATCAGTGTGTGCCTGGGTGTATTACTGTGTGATTAGTGTTTGCCTGGGTGTGTCAGTGTATGCATCAGTATGTGTCTGTGTGTGTCAGTGTATGTATCAGTGTGTGCTTGGGTGTGTCAGTGTATGCATCAGTGTGTGCCTGGGTGTGTCAGTGTATGCATCAGTATGTGTCTGTGTGTCAGTGTATGTATCAGTGTGTGCTTGGGTGTGTCAGTGTATGTATCAGTGTGTCCTTGGGTGTTTCAGTGTATGCCTGGGTGTATCAGTGTATATATTAGTGTGTACCTGGGTGTGTCAGTATGTCATCAGTGTGTGCCTAGGCATATCAGTGTATGGATTAGTGTGTGCCTGGGTGTGTCAGTGTGTAATTAGTGTGTGCCAGGGTGTGTCAGTTTATGTATCAGTCTGTCCCTAGGTGCATCAGTGTATGCATCAATGTGTGCCAGGGCTTGCCTTGTCACTGTGTGCAACAGTGTGTGTCTGGGTGTGTCAGTCTATATATCAGTGTGCTCATAGGTGGGTCAGAGTATGCGCCAGTGTGTGCCTGGATGTGTCAGTGTATGGATATCTGTGTGGCTGGGTGTGTCAGTGTAGCCATCAGTGTGTGTCTTGGTGTGTCAGTATGGATCAGTGTGTGCCCTAGTGTCTTAAGCGTATGCTTTAATGTGTACCTGGGTGTGTCAGTGTGTAGAATCAGTGTGCCCCTAGGAATATCAGTGTATGTATCTGTGTGTGCCTGGGTGTGTCAGTGAATGCATTAGTGTGTGCCTAGGTGTATCAGTGTGTGCAGCAGTGTGTGCCTGGGTGTGTCAGTATGTCATTAGTGTGTGCCAGAGTATGTTAGTGTATGTATCAGTGTGTCCCTAGGTATGTCAGTATATGCACCAGTGTGTTCCTGTGTGTGTCACTGTGTGCATCAGTATGTGCCTGGGTGTGGTAGTCTATATATCAGTGTGTCCCTAGGTGTGGTAGTATATGCATCTGGTTGTGTCATTGTATGGATCAATGTGCCCCTAGGTGTGTCAGTGTATGTATCAGTCTGTGCCTGGGTGTGCCAGTCTATGTATCAGTGTGCACCTATGCGTATCAGTGTATGCATCAGTTTGCACCTGAGTGTGTCAATGTGTGTCAGTGTTGGATCATTGTTCCCCTAAGTGTGTCAGTGTATGTATCAGTGTGTGCCTGGGCATGTCAGTGTATGCATCAATGTGTGCCTGGGTATATCAGTGTGTGCCTGGGTGTGTCAGCATGGCATTAGTGTGTGCCTGGGTGTGTCAGTTTATGTATCACTGTGTTCCTAGGTTTGTCAGTGCATGCCTCAGTGTGCCCGGGCGTGTCACTGTGTGCCTGGGTGTGCCAGTCCTTATATCAGTGTGTCCCTAATAGTGTCATTGTATGGGTCAGTGTGTGTCTTGGTATTTCCGTGTATGTATAAGTGTGTGCCTGGGTGTATTAGTGTATGCATCAGTGTTTATCTGGCTATGTTAGTGTATGCATCGGTGTATGTCTGGATATGTCAACATACATGTCAGGGTATGTCTGAGTGTTTTATTGTATGGATAGGTGTGTGCTTGGGTGTGGTAGTGTGTACATCACTCTTTGCCTGGGTTTGTCAGTGTATGCATCAGTGTGTACCCAGGTGTTTTACTGTATGCATCAGTGTTTTCCTGGGTGTGACAGTGTATTCATATGTGTATGCTATGGTTTGTTTTAATTGGTCTGTATTGCTGTTATTGTGTTATTAACTGTTTGTACATAGTATATGTATGGATGACAAATCAATGAAGCAATATAAAATTAGTTACCTATATTACTACAAAAAATACATTCTTTAACCTATGTTGAAATAGAGGAATATAAATACAAGTTAAAGTTTTATAATAAAGTTTCACAATCTGTAATAAAAAAAGTTACTGTTAATAACAAAACACATCAAATATATTTCATTGTAAGGCAACTATATTTTATTTGAGCATGCTATGTTCTCTTTTCCACTGTTCTCAGCTTCCGTACTTTCGCACTATAAAAGAAGTATGTATAGATACTCGTCACTGGACGGGGGAAAAACAGTCATATGGACTGTAAAAAAACATAATTACATAACACATTATTTCACATTAACATTACTATGTGTCACACTCACTACACATATTTACCAAATGGTCTTACCTGTACGTGTTAAATAGGACAATTTATATTACAGTTTGTTAATGTAATTTGTATGAATCAAAGTGGCAGTGAAAATACATATAAAAACATAACTCTTGGTACTACACGTCTTGTCATAAAATATAGTTATCCTTTCAAGAGGAGTAGACTATATCACTGATGTCATTATTTTTTTTATAGTTTTCCATATGTTCAGCAGTATTTCATTTTTTATTCGAACCTTGTCCTGGTATGTAGTTTGTGATCTGTGTTTCCAATGTTGAGCTATGTCTGTTGTTTCCTTGCAAGAGTAAGTAGATTTGAAGATTTGAAATCTGTTATAAAGACAACATCCCTTGTAGGCCGTATGATGTCCTGTAGCATTGGCTTTTTTAAGTGGTAATCCTTCTTCGAACTTTGGTTCAAGAAAAAGAAGGTAAGAATGTGGCAGTTTATATGGTAATCTCTGCTTAAATATAAGGTTGGTATCATTACACTCTGTCCATCCACTTTTATGGTGTAGTGTCCAGATGTAGCATTCCGTCCTTCATGAAAAATAATGGCTATACAGGTATATGTTTTTGCACAAATAGAGATTTGTCCAGCTTTAAAACTAGTAATTTGACTTTCTAATTTGGTTCCACCTGCATTGTATTGCTGTAGCATTAAGATGATATACTTTGCCAGTTGTTCTTATGTTCAAAGTTAATAGCAGATTTGTCTTGCATTTTGTGTAGGTATTATTCTGTGCTGCATCATTAAACAATTTGTCAAAAACTGACAGTTTAACAGGCTGGTAGAGTTATGCAGATAAATCGTTCTGAATCTATCTCTGTTTTTTGAAGAAAATGGCCAATTTTCACAATCATGCTGCCATGAGTAACTTAGCCCAAATAGCTCTTTAAGAGGTAGCATTTCCAAGATACCAAGTAGGACCATTAACAATTCTTGTGCACCTTCTTGGGTGTTTGGAGGTATACAGATCCAGTGCCAGAACTGCAAGATCTGCAGAATATGTTTTTGTTCTATCACTGCACAATCGTTCTAACAGGGTAAGGAGTGCAGAGCACAATCTTTTATCATTTTTTAGTTGAATTACACGAACCATAGCTTTAAAGAGAATAGTGCATTGAGAACTACATTGGCATAATAATTGACTCCAGAGATGTTTAAGAACTGGTAACCAACAATTTCACCAGCATTTTTAGTGTTCTTTTTCTCCAATACTTCTTTCTCTCTTTTTCTCAGGAATGTCAGTATGATCTTTTGTATTCATTTGTTTCAGTAAGCGTAAATTGGGCGCTGTCCTAAATGAGGAGCATAGAGGCTTCTCAAACAGTTATACTGTATGACACAACTCAAATAAGCATGTACTTTAATGTCATTAAACTCTATCAGATACAAACCGGACAAAGTTCTAACCTGTGACAATGCTACATATGACATACCTTCCTTGAATATGGTGCTATCATTGTTAATAAATGCGGCATCTACAGTTAAACCTTGAAACTTATGTATTCTTACAGCATATGCAAGATAAATTGGAAACTGCTTTCTGTGAAAATACAAGTCTTTTAGAAGCAAGAAATACGCAACAGACCTTGCTATCTGTTTTCCTCCTTCAAGTTCATCAAATTTAATTGTTAGGTATTGAACCTCATTTCTGTTCTGCTAAGTTTTAGAAAGCAATTGAAGACATATCTCTTCTCTTAAGCAAGGTTTCTTCTGCTTATAATTTCTGTTAAGCGCTGGGAAGCTCGATGTGGGTAGCTAGCGCTCTACAAGAATCTGCAACATTACATAACATAATATGTAAAATGAAATGAATTATTTTACCCATAGCTCTATTAACTAATCCTTCTTCAACATTTAAATTTTGATGCAATGTCACCCTATAGTTCTCACAAACATGTAGACTCTTTTCTAATCCTGCAGTTTTTCCAAAGAATATAATTGTGATGTAGTTTTTCATTCAAAAGCATTGCCACTCCCTTGTGTTCAATTTTTCAATTTTATCAATTGCTGTGAGATTCAATATGTGTTCTTTCTCCAGTTGTAGCAATTCTTCCTTGAAAGAGGTACATTCATGAAGAGTAGGCATTAGACACACAATGGATTTTCGTTGCTGGATAAATTCAAACATTAGCTGTTCTGCATATTTTTTTTTAGAAAATATGTTCTTTATAAATCGGGTTTCCAAAAAATGTTTCCCTTCTTTTGACAGCATGCCTACTCTAATGTCCTTCAGAATATGTCCACAGTGCATATCAGATGCATGACACGTTTCTTATTAGTTCTTTGTAATGGAAATTTAACCAAATGTTTACATTTACAATGCTTCCTAAAGAATTATGAGTTTCTTTATGTAACAGTGTCTTAAACACAGGCTGTCTTTTCACAGGGGGTAAGTTGCAATAAAATACCAAAACAACTACATGGTTTCCTCCAAAAAATACATCATATTCTGTCTTCAATATCTGTTGCATTGTGAAAGTGAGCATTAAGTTTGAGACCATGCTCACCTCATGGATGATTAAAAGTTTTTAATTTCTTCAAGACTCTGAAAACTTTGTCACAAGCTTCACCAGACAACCTTTATTATTCCCGTTTATTATTGTGTTCAACAAGTGGCATAAGTAGAAGATGCAAGGTAATTCCTTTGATTATGCATGCAGCTACTCCAGTAGGTGTTGTCACAACACACAACAAAATTAAATTTGTAGTCTTCTGTAGAAACGTGGTTAGAGCTTGTATTTCCCATTGCCAGCTTGTCTACTGACATATAAAAGAATTGGCTTGAAACTTGAACACTTGCACTGGTTGTATTCATGTAGGAATCCGTGCTCTATTTTTTCTTTCATTTCTATATATATTTCTTTCTGTTTATCATTTAGTTGTTCCACAAACTGTTGCAAGTCAACATTTTCCTCTCTTGTTTGGTGCATTGCTGCCTCCACCTCATTCATTGATATTGTAACTTCATAATCGGTTATTGGCTGTCCAAGGAGATCTTGAATGAGAGGTCCAGAACTATGGTGGCTACTTTGTAAACTATCCTTTGCTGTCTCAGTAGCAATAGTTTTTTCTTGTTCAATTCCTTTATTTAACATTTTAAGGTAGTTGGGAAATGAAATGTTGGACACTCTGCTGTCTTTTATAGCATTAAAAGAGTCTTCATAGCAGTCATATTGTCCAAACAAATATTTTTCAGAATGCCAAGGTTTAAATAGCTGGAGAAGTGCTAAAAAGAAAAATTCTGCTTTCTCAGAAGTTTGACAAATATGTTTTCTATGGTTTATGAAGTTACCTTTAACATACCAAACCAAACAACCTTTGCAACCAACTACAGCATATTTGACATTATTTCTGTACCTATAGTGTTGCGGAATTTTATAAAGACACATATTTTCAAGGTGTGAACTTCTTCTTGGATAGAAGGTATCCACCATATTTGTTTTACAATATCTGTACTCTCTGGATCAATCCCTGCTGAATTTCTGGGTAAAATTGCAAGACTCTGTTTCACTTGTTAGCAAGGCCTGGACTAACCCAAACAATTCCCTAGACTTCGAAAACAAGTTATCTGAATTCAATCCATCATATTACTCAAATTCGCTTATCTCCTTATGTGAGAGCACTTTCAAACTGAAAATAGATAATTCCTTCAAAAAAAATTTCCCTGCTGAAATCTTCTCCCATGTTTCCTTCATCTCTGTTTTTTTTTGTGATGTTGTGAAATATAAAGTGGCATAGCGAGCAACAGCAATGGAGTTCTCTGCAACAAATTGTGGTCCCGATTTAAGAAATGTGGCACTGCACCCAGTGCAGTACCACTTTTCTTGCACCCCTTAGCGCCCCCCTAACCCCACCATGTATGCTCTGTATCTAAAATACAGCACACCATGGTAGTAGTAATGGGTACTAGAGCTAGTTTGGATTTGGACCTTTGCATGAATTAGCGTCAAAGATGTTGGTGCTAATCCTAGAAAGCCCATTGAGGTCAAATGAAAACAATGGTGTGACCCCTTTTAATGCCTGCTCTGACCAGGTGTTAAAAATGCCAGACAATGATGCAAAGAAATCTTTTAGATTTCTTTGTGGATTTTTTGGGGGACCCTGTAGGAAAGTACCATCTTGCCTGGCATGTTACCCCCATTTCTATTGTATGTATGTTTGTTTTGCCCATGTGTCACTGGGATCCTGCTAGTCAGGACCCCAGTGCTCATAAAGTATGCCCTGTATGTGTTCCCTGTGTGGTGCCTAACTGTATCACTGAGGCTCTGTTAACCAGAACCTCAGTGTTTATGCTCTCTCTGCTTTTACAATTGTCACTGCAGGCTAGTGACTAATTTTACCAATTCTCTTTGGCACACTGGAACACCCATATAATTGTATATGGTACCTAGGTACCCAGGGTATTGGGGTTCCAGGAGATCCCTATGGGCTGCAGCATTACTTTTGCCACCCATAGGGAGCTCAGACAATTCTTACACAGGACTGCCACTGCAGCCTGAGTAAAATAACGTCCATGTTATTTCACAGCCATTTTACACTGAACTTAAGTAACTTATAAGTCACCTATATGTCTAACCCTCACTTGGTGAAGGTTAGGTGCAAAGTTACTTAGTGTGTGGGCACCCTGGCACTGGCCAAGGTGCCCCCATTGTTCAGGGCACATTCCCCAGACTTTGTGAGTGCAGGACACCATTACACGTGTGCACTACATATAGGTCAATACCTATATGTAGCGTCACAATGGTAACTCCGAACATGGCCATGTAACATGTCTAGGATCAAGGAATTGTCACCCCAATACCATTCTGGTATTGGGGGGACAATTCCATGCATCCCCGTGTCTCCAACACAGAGCCCGGGTACTGCCAAACTAGGTTTCCGGGGTCTCCACTGCAGCTATTGCTGCTGCCAACCCCTCAGACAGGTTTCTGCCCCCCGGGGGCCTGGACAGCCTGGTCCAAGGAAGGCAGAACAAAGTATTTCCTCTGAGAGAGGGTGTTACACCCTCTCCCTTTGGAAATAGGTCTGAAGGGCTGGGGAGGAGTAGCCTCCCCCAGCCTCTGGAAATGCTTTGATGGGCACAGATGGTGCCCTTTCTGCATAAGCCAGTCTACACCTGTTCAGGGATCCCCCAAGCCCTGCTCTGGACGAAACTGGACAAAGGAAAGGGGAGTGACCACTCCCCTGACCAGCACCTCCTAGGGGAGGTGCCCAGAGCTCCTCCAGTGTGTCCCAGACCTCTGCCATCTTGGATGCAGAGGTGTGAGGGCACAATGGACAGCTCTGAGTGGCCAGTGCCAGCAGGTGCTGTCAGAGACCCCTCCTGATAGGTGCTTATCTTTCTCAATAGCCAATCTTCCTCTGAGGGCTATCTAGGGTCTCTCCTGTGGGCTATTCCTCACATAACGAATGCAAGAGCTCACCAGAGTTCCTCTGCACTTCCCTCTTCAACTTCTGCCAAGGATCGATCACTGACTGCTCCAGGACACCTGCAAAATCTCAACAAAGTAGCAAGAAGACTAGCAGCAACATTGTAGTGCCTCATCCTGCCATCTTTCTTGACTGTTTCCTGGTGGTGCATGCTCTGAGGGCTGTCTGCCTTCACCCTGCACTGGAAGCCAAGAAGAAATCTCCCGTGGGTCGACGGAATCTTCCCCCTGCCAATGCAGTCACCAAACTTCTGCATCATCGGTCCTATGGGTCCCTGGTCATCCTGACGAGCGTGGTCCCTGGAACACAGAAGCTGGGTCCAAGTGTCTTTGACAGTCCAGTGGTCCTCCTGTCCAAATTTGGTGGAGGTAAGTCCTTGCCTTCCCATGCCAGACAGTAATCCTATGTACTGCGCGAACTGCAGCTGCTCTGGCTTCTGTGCACTTTTGCAACACTTCCTTCATGCACAGCCTAGCCCAGGTCGCCAGCACTCTGTCCTGCATTGCCCAACTCTCTGAGTTGGACTCCGACGTCGTGGGACCCTCCTTTGTGACTCTGAGTTAACTGTTGTCCTCAGATCTTCTAAGTGCCTGTTCAGGTGCTACTGCAGGTGCTGCTTGCTTCTGCATGGGCTCTCCATGTTGCTGAGCACCCCCTTTGTCTCCTCCTCCAAGGGGCGACCTCCTGGTCCTTCCTGGGCCCTAGCAGCACCCAAAATTCTCAACCAAGTCTCTTGCAGCTAGCAAGGCCTGTTTGCTGTCTTTCTGCGTGGAAACAACTCTGCATCCTCCAGCACGCCGTGGGACAGCATCTGACCAAAGGATAAGTTCCTGGCATCTTCCGTTGTTGCAGAATCTTTCCCTTCTTCTACCCGGAGGCAGCCCTTTTGCACCTACATCTGGGGTTTAGTGGGCTCCTGCCCCCCCTGGATACTTGTGTGACTCTTGGACTTGGTCCCCTTCCTTTACAGGCCCTCAGGTCCAGGAATCCATCTTCAGTGTTTTGCAGTCAATTGTTGTCCTTGCAGAATCCCCTATCTCGAATTTACTGTCTTTCTGGGGTAGTAGGGTAACTTTACTCCTACTTTTCAGGGTCTTGGGGTGGGGTATCTTGGACACCCTTAGTGTTTTCTTACACTCCCAGCAACCCTCTACACACTACACTAGGCCTGGGGTCCATTTGTGGTTCGCATTCCACTTTTGGAGTATATGGTTTGTGTTGCGCCTAGGCCTATTTCTCCCTATTGCATTCTATTGTGTTCTACATCGTTTGCACTAATTTTCTAACTGTTACTTACCTGATTTTGGTTTGTGTGCATATAATTTGTGTATATTACTTACCTCCTAAGGGAGTATATCTTCTGAGATACTTTTGGCATATTGTCACTAAAATAAAGTACCTTTATTTTTAGTAACTCCGGGTATTGTGTTTTCTTATGATATAGTGCTATATGATATAAGTGGTATAGTAGGAGCTTTGCATGTCTCCTAGTTCAGCCTAAATTGCTCTGCTCTAGCTACCTCTATCAGCCTAAGCTGCTAGAAAACCTCTTTTCTACTAATAAGGAATAACTGGACCTGGCACAAGGTGCCCACTATAAGCCAGGCCAGCCTCCTACAGACCCCTAACGGTGTAACACCCCCTTTGCATACATTATGCCTGGCACAGGCATAATGTACTGCAAAGGGTTACAAAGCGGCGCAATGCAAGCACTGCACCACTTTGTAAATTTGGTGCCGCGATTTTAGCCTCATTGGGCCACATTAGCGTACACAAATGTTGCGAACGTGGCGCAAGGAGGCACTATGGGCTCTTAATTCAGCCCCTGAATTTCCATATTTACATTCCATAATTTGAAAGAATGACTGGATTATAACCTTTGGAGGCCTCTGATCTGTTTACATTATAAGTATTTTTTTATGATTTCCTTGTCAGAGTATATCTCACTGCAGACAAAAAAACTGTTCACTCTTCCCCTAGAAATGCTAGGCCTAGGAAGTCGAAAATGACATCTTGAATAAACGTATCCTTTACATCTATATCTACAGTGGAAATACTTCCCTCATCTATGTGTTTGGAAGCATAGAACTTTCTGCGTAGAGTTTTGTCACTATTCTCAGCTGGGATGGTGCATGTAACATACTTTTTATGTAAGACAGTACATATTTATAAGTATCAGTTCCAAATGTTGGTGTGACCTTTATACATAGGAGCACTTGTATATGAGGAGCACCTTTTGACTAGTGTTCATTTCTCCAAAGAAAATCTGTAACCTCTCCTAGAGGAGGATTTGCTTTATTGCATATAAAACTGAGCATTGCTTGAAACTTGTGAGTGAAATTCCTACAGACATTAGCAGGATCCAAAGAGCAAAGTTCTCCTGCTGTTTTCAAATGGATATCCTTAATGTTAGAGTTTCCTTCTCTTAGAAATTCTAGTAAATCATTCCATGCATACTCTGTGCAATTAAGCATTACAAACCAAGCAGGTGGGCATATGTTACAGAGCATACATTTAAGTTCTCCATGATGAGGGTATCGGTATTCATTAGTCCCACGTTGGCATGCCATCATATTAAGTTGTACCCAAGATTAACATCCTTACCTTGTATTTTATCAGCAAACTTACTTTCAGAAATATTTTTTAGATTGACTGCTGTATTAAGAATATGGGCCTCATCATAAGACAGTCCTGACAAGTCACTCTGAAAGAACAGATTGAATACATAGTGGACACACTGTCAAAACTTAAGGTCCTCTAAATATATTCTTGTTGACTTGTATTCAGCTGCAGGTATTTGTACAGCTCAGTCATCTTAACAGCCACCAGATCCTATGGAAAATAGCTGTGGAAAACAACAAGCTTCCAAGCTTTTTCCCACACACTCATTGGAGTTCCTCTAGCTTGTTTCATTTGAAACAAATCAATAGCATCCCCAAGAACTTCTTTTGAATGAAGCAGATGAATACTATAGTGCTCATGTATTTTTTCGGACTTCTGCTTATCGACTTTTTCTATTTGTCCACTTAATTGTACTGCTTCATCATCGAAACAACTTACCTCTCCAATAATGTCAACAAGTATAATGAGGCTTTTTTACTTTGGTCACATCAATTAGCTCTTGCCAGATTTGTTTACTTTTCATAGGTGCTCAGTTTACTAGAATAATTAGTGGTTCATCTACATCTTTCTCAACAGCGACAGTCTCTACCTTTTAAAAAAAATATATCTAGAGGTAAATGCACAACTCTTCCTTTAAGTCCTTTCTGTAGTTCAGTTGCTGTTGCTGGCAGTTTCCCTCTCCTTGGCGCCATTTGAATGATTGCTTGAAATAGATGAACAATTGTATTAGAATGGATTCATACACATTTACTTGGTCAAGTTCTTTTGGCATTGGTACCAGTTCTAATCTATTATGAATTGCTCTAGCTGGCATTTTATTATCCTGTAATTTGTCATAACAATCCTTACATATTATTTGCTTTGTAGCTAAGTCAAAACATTCTACTACAAATAGATATGCACCAATTCCTGCCATGCATCATTGTTATCTTGCTTAGTTTTAGAAAGCACAACTGCATTACAAGCTGGGTTTTTGTTGTGAGTGCGATGACAACAAATGCAAATGAAGAAACAGAACTGAATGTGTTCAGAAACTTTCTCTACTTCTGCCATATTACCATGTAACAGAGCTCTATTCCACTCTGCTAAGTATAAATCTGGTGCTTTTACATAATAAAGTCTACTAACTAAATTGCACATTTTTGAATGATGCCCAACTAACGTTCTAAACTGATGAAAAGTACTTTTGCACACTTTCTTTGAAAGACATGTTAATGAATGGCCTTCTAAGTTAGTGTATGTTCTAACTTTGCATGGATCTAATTCTTGAAGCATTTTAATTTTCTGTTTGAGACTTCTCCATGACAATTCTCTTAGGAAAGTTTTGAATTTATCAATGGATTCTTGACTGATACTACAGATACAGCTATTCTTCCACTTATACACAGAACCTTCTTTACGCCTTCCTTGTACTTCTTCAGCTATTTCTTGTTCTATGTTCCTAGGAATTATCTCTTATTTTTCTATAAGAGTGCCACCTTTTATAGCATAGCAATGGCCATTCATGTTAACTGCATGCACTAATGTGTTCTCTTGCAAATAGCTCCCTTCATTAAAATCGGGTTTTGTGCTAGATGTGTGCATTCATTCACCTTTATAAACTTTACAAAAATTACTTTTATTAGTAAGCATTTTCCTTAATTCTCTTTTCCTCATGCATACTACTGTTCTGTCTAGTGTCTTCATTCTGTACGATATTAGGATAAAAGTTGCATTTTCAAAATAAGTGCTTTGTCCGCTATACTTTCAATAAGTTGCTTTTGCTTCTCCTCGTATACGTCTTCATCTTCTTTAGCAACTTTTGTATCACACTAGTTTGAAACAGTTTCACTCTTATCTTCTTAAATTGTTTTTGTGCCCAAGTCAAATTCTTTCTTTCTTTATTACATGTTCTATTTTTACAATCATGTAGTCCTTCCTCTTTATCATTTGATTTACAACTCCTCTTTTTACTGAACAAATTATTTTTTTTCAGTTTTAATTTTTGATTTACTGTTTTCAGAAACTGCTTGGTGCTACTACCAGATTTTCTTTTTTTCTTGGCCACCTTACCTGTCATTTTACTGTCAGTATGAATCAGGTAGTATAGTTTCCTCTGTTTCTTTCTTCTTTGTCTCTTATTCTGCATTCTGATTCTTCTGTTTTCAGTACAGCTCAATATCTTAAAATAAAAATAAAAAGCATGTACCTATACAGAAAACAGTATAAAATTACATTCTAGAACTAATTAGCTATGCCACTGTGTTCACTGCTAAATTCATGTCTCTTAGTGATTATCTAAATGAGGAATTAATTATCTGTACTAAAAGTACACTTTAAAGCTTCACAAATGGATTTTAATATCCACTGAAAGTAGAAGTAAAAGTGCAGACTCAGACTCTGCACTAGTAGACTCAAGCCATCTTTAAATGAGTACTTGTCTCTATGGGTGGCAACTATGTGTTAGTACCTAGCTACATATCTGAGTAAATGTATGAGTCCCTTTATAAGTGTGGTACCACATGTTTAAACAAATATGACAGTATATCACTGACTCTTTTAATCAGTCTATAAGTGTGTAAATGTGTCTCTAAGTGACTCTATGCAGACCTTACTGGCTGTGTTGGTAAGTACAATAGTATAAACCTTTGTGTGCAGTTGCCTATCATATGGCTGGCTACCAAAATACTGCCTAGGTATGTGCATTAATTTATAAGCAACTATCTGACTGTCTGAATAAAATCACTATAAAACTATGGCTGTAGCTTTAACAGTGAATATAAGGATGTGTGTCTAGGTGTGGGAGTCAGTGTGATAATGTCTGGATGTGACAGTGAGTGTCGGAGTGTCTGTTTTGGTGTGAGAGTGAATGTCAGAGTGTCCATCTAGGTGTGAGAGTGGGTGTAAGAGTGCCGGTCTTGGTGTAACAGTGGGCATGGGAGTGTCTGTCTTCATGTGAGTGTGGGTGTGAGAGTGCCTGAATACATGTAAGAGTGGGTGTAAGAACTTCTGTCTGGGTGTGAGAGTGGGCGTGTGAATTTCTATCTGTGTGTGAGTGTATCTCTAAGACTGTATTTCTGGGTGTGATAGTGGGTGTTAGAGGGGGTGTCTAGGTGTGAAAGAGGGTGTGTGATTGGGTGTGAAAGTGGGTGTGAGAGGGTGTGTCTGGGTGTGAAAGAGGATCTGGGATTGTCCGTCTGGGTGTGAAAGTGGGTGTAAGAGCTTCTGTCTGGGTGTGACAGTGGGTGTGAGAGTGTCTGTTTGGATGTCAGAGTGGGTGTGAGAGTGTCTGTCTTGGGTGAGAGAGTGGGTGTGAGAGTGTCTGTCGTGGTGTACCAGTGGTTGTGAAAGTGTCTGTCTTCATATGAGAGTGTGTGTGAGAGTGTGTCGGGTGTAAAAGTTGGTGTGAGAGTGTCTGGGTATAAGAGTGAGTGTGAGTGTGTCTGCGTGTGAGAGTGGGTATAAGAGTGTCTAAGTGGATGTGACTGCGGGTGTAAGAATTTCTATCTGGGTGTGGGAGTGGGTGTGAGTGTCTCTCTAGGTGTGTGAGTGGATGTGACAGTGTCTGTAGAGATATGAGAGAGGGTGTAAGATCATCTGTCTGTGGGTGTGAGATTGTCTGGGTGTGAGAATGTGTGTGAGTGTGTCTGGGTGTGAGCGGGGTGAGACTGGGAGTGGGTATGAGCGTGTCTGTCTGGGAGTGAGAGTGTCTTTCTGGGTGTGAGACTGGGTATGAGGCTGTGTGTATGGATCTCAGTCTGGGTGTAACAGCATCTGTCTAGGTGTGAGAAAATCTCTCTGGGTGTGGGACTGGGTGTGATAGTGTTTGTATAGATGTGGGAGTGGATGTAAGAGCATCTATCTGGGTGTGAGTGGTTCTGACAGTATGTCTTTGTGTGTGAGAGTGAGGGTATCTTTCTGGGTGTGGGAGTAGGTGTGAGGGAGTACGTCTGGGTGTGAAAGTGGGTATAACAATGTGTCTTTGGGTATGAGAGTGGATTTGTCAGCGGATCTGCCCTATTCTTAATAGCATTATCATTATTACAATAGCCTGCACACTGAATACATTAGTGAACTCAGGAGTCTTCAAGTGCACCTCTCAGTCAGTGAGACTTAGAAGTATATTTATAATGCGTTAAACAAAACCACCATGCTGTATCATCTACCTACTTAGTAGTGTGCTCAGTTTTCTGTATTAAAATGATAGTTTGAGGATTGCCAAACAGCCTTTCTAATAGAAACTCTAACTCACAGTAAACGTGTGCATTTATATTGTGTATTAGAGGGCCATACCCATGCTTAAAGCAGTACTTGCTTAGATAGGTGAGTAGGATTTATCAGTATTTTCTACAATACAAGGGGAAGTGACTCAGTGTACAACTAGCTGCAATATTGCTGCAACCATAACTGCTGACCGGGTGTTATGAATGTATAAGTGCCTCTCTGAGTCTTTGACTGCATGTGTCAGTGGCTCTATACTTTTCTAAATAACTATATCAGTTACTGTATCCCAGTACACTGCATACACATGAGCGTAGAAGTCTTGAAGTGCACATCTAACTCAGTGAAACTTAGAAGCCCATTTTCACCTTTTAACTTCAATGCACCCTGCTCTACATTCTACTTATTGCCTAGCTGAGTGCTTTCATTACTAAAACAACACTTAGAGGATTAACAGACAGCCTTTCTAATGGCAAGTCGAGGTGACACTAACACTAATCAACCTGTGCAGTAGTAGGCCTGAGCCATATTTAAACAATTACTTGTCTGCATGTGAGAGTAGGTTATATCACTAATTATCTCCATAGCTTAGTGAGTGTAATAGGACCTTTATGAGTTTCCCTCCGAATGTCTAAGTAAATATGGCGAGTACAGGGATATGTATCTGTCTGCACAACTGACTCCAATACTATGTGAAATATAACTGCTGCCTGAGTGTGTACATGTATGTATCAGTGCCTCTCTCACTCTTTGACTGGATGTGTCAGTGCCCCAATTATTTTGTTAATAGGTATATCAGTTGCAGTATGGCCTCCACACTCAAAATTGTGCATAAGAATCTGTAACTGCACATCTAAGTGAGTGAAACATAGAAGGACATGTCTGATCTTTATACCCAAAATAAATCCTGTTCTATGATTTATTTACATCCTACTTTAGTGCACAGTTTTGTATTTAAAAAGAACAGTTTAAGAATTATCAAGCATCTTTACTAAAGGCAACTCAAGGTGACAGTAAAACTGTACACCAAGATTCAGTAGTAGTACGTCTGACCCACATTTAAAGTAAACCTACACTTTTTGTAAATAGGAATATCACTTGCTGTATACATTTCAAACTCCATGTATATATGAGGATAATGGTCTCCAATGCCACATATAACTCTGTTATACTGACAAGAATATGTTTCACCTCAAAATAACAACCTAATCTCCTCTATAGCCTCCGTATAGGTTAGCTAATGGTTTAGTTGTATGTGCTAAAATAGAACTGTAATCATTCTCTACTAATTATTCTTCATTTCTTTATTGTTATGAAACAGCTATTATTTGTATTGTTTTTTTAGTTGTTATGATCATTCTATTGATTCACATTCATATTAACACATCATAAAATAAAATACATTGTACAACACATACGTGTTAAGTGTCTTTGGTGTTGTGTATATTTGTCTCTCAGTATCAGTCAGAATGTCCTCTCGCTGAAAGTGTGAAAAAAACAAAGCTGAAGAAGGGAACACCACTCTCACACTACTATGAATGGCAACCTTTTCTACTTGGTTTTCAAGGTTACACAATCACAAACCAAATCAGAATCTCTCTTTCATATTTAAGTTTTGCTATGGATTTTCTTACTGGATCTCACACTTAACCCTTTCCAACACTCCTGAAAAGATAGCCCACTTCGATACCAGTTTTTCCTGAATCTGTGGATTCTCTGCAGGGCTCAGTGCAAGCCCCTTGTAACTCTGTGGATGGATCCACAGATTTGCACGGGAATACAAACTTAATTTTCCCAATAAATTGTGAAGTACTGCCATATATATTCCTCTTTTAATCCAATAGTTTCTTCACAATGAAACACCTTTTTAAACTGTTTTTTCCACTAGAACTGCAACTATAAAGTCACAGTGTAGTCTTTCTGACCGCATCCCCCATGCTCCTCCTGCTTGCTACCATGGTAACCTACTTTGCAATGTTCTGTTGGAGCAGTAGGTCACAAGTTCATAACAGTTTTCAAAGCATAATAATCCCTTGTAAAAGACAAATACCAGGTCTACTTGATTTTGGGAAATTTTGCACGTATTCCAAACACCAACAGTTTTTCTTTCCTACTTTCTCAAAACCCAGTGCAAAGCCACTTTTCTGTTCTCAAAAAATCACTACCTATCTTTATAAAGAAATGTATTTATAAAAACCAATACAAAATGCACTTTTAAATTCTAACTAGCCTCATTTTCATCTGCATTTCAATTCAAACCTATCTCATTGAAGTACAGCGTTGTCCTGAGAACCAGTCCACCTTCCATTCTGAGCTTGAGACATCATGGGTGAGAGCATTTGTCTGGGTGTGAGAATGTTGGTCTGAATGTGAGAATATTTTTGAGAGTGTCTGGGTGTGATAGTGGGTGTAAGAGAGTCTGTCTGGGTGTGAGAGTCACTGAGAGAGTGCCTGGAGATGAGAGTGGGTGTGAGAGTATCTATGGGTATGAGACTGAGTGTGAGAGTGCCTGCGTGGGAGTGAGGTGGGTGTCAGAATGTCTGTCTGGGTGTGAGAGTTTGTGTGAGAGTGTTTTTCTGGGTGTGAGAGTGGGTATCACAGTGGCTGTATAGCTGTGAGAGTGGGTGTAAGAGCATATGTCTGGGTGCGAGAGTGAGTGTGAGAGTGTTTGGGTGTGAGAATGCTTGTGAGAGTGTCTGACTGTGAGTGTGGGTGTGACGGTATCTGTCTGGGTGTGAGAGTGTGTGCGAGATTCTCTCTTGGTGTAAGAGTGCCTGTGAGAGTGTCTGCTTGATTGTGAGGGTGGGTGAGAGAGGGTGTGTCTGGGTCAGAGAGTGTGTGTGAGAGTCTCTCTTGTGTGAGAGTGTCTGTGAGATTCTCTGCCTCATTGTGAGGATGGGTGAGAGAGGGTGTGTCTGGGTGTGAGAGTGTGTGTGAGAGTCTCTTGGTGTGAAAGTGCCTGTGAGATCATCCATCTGATATGGAGAGGCTGTGTCTGGGTGTGAGAGTGGTTGTGAACATATCTCTCTATAGATTTATTTTATATTTTCCGTAATCCATTAATTCAACTGCAGCTTTACATCAGGGGTCGCTCTGGGTCCCACAGATGAACACACAGATTTTGCCAAGCAGCAAAAAAAAATTGTTTACACTATTTCAACCCATAATTTAATGTTTTATGACATTTAAATAAACTTCCATGGGGTCAGTGAACCTCTACCTTGACCCTTTTTTCCATTGCAAAGCCTCATTTTGGCCCTGGGGACCATTCCCTGGTATAACAAACTTCCCTGACAAGTTGAGGGCAGCCAATCAGATTCTTGCTTTGGCTCATAAATCCGCAGATTGATCTGCAGAGGATCCACGAAGTATCTGTGTGCCCAGATATCTATATTTTTTCCCTTTATTATCGCTAAAATTACTGGACTGATTTACACCAATTCACAAAAAGTACTCTTTCTGGACCAAGAGCTAGCTTTCTGTCAAATTTGCTGTAATTCCATCAAGCGGTTCGGGCTGTAGTTGTGTTCAAAATCCCTATGGGAAAATTAATGGGGAAAATGCATTTTCAGACCCCACTTTCTCTCAGCCCCTGCTTGACGGATCACCCCAACACATTCAAACTAGCAGATGAACTTGAATATTTCATAAGATTGTGTGAGACAGTAGTTTGAGAATTCATAACACGTGTGCCCTAAGGAAACTATAACTTGCACTTTCGCCATGCACAGCTAATTATTCCACATATTATTTCATTGATGAGCTCTTATATGGCATCTTTGATATTATCACTGCAAGTAACTCTAACCTGTACCCTAAGGTAATTATAACTCACCTGCAAAAATTACATTGATATTATCAGTAATGTTATAAAAAATGTCATGAACACCTGCATGGCGAGGGTGTGAGTTATGGTTCCCTTAGGGCACGAGTTATAGTTACTTGAGGTACTTAACTACAACTGGTGAATTTCTATGTTTTTTTAGGCTTAAAATGTGAGCCTAACTATAATGTCTCTGTAGATTTTGCTTGTTTAAGTGAATTTATATGGTTTAAAATAAAAATCTATTTCCTAACTAAAATGTCCCTGTAACCCTTGTTTTTTTTCAGTGAATTTCTATGGTTTTGTTAACGTATAATAATTTTCATTAATAAACATTAATCAACCAGAGCTGTGCACAGCCTTTGGCCATGCGCAGGGGCAGTTAGCCACAGGGCCAACCCCCTATAAGCACCTAACCTTGCACCGTGCACAGCCTTCACCCATGCGCAACAGAAGTTGTCTGCAAGACCTGTCCTGCAGCCAAACCCTGCTGCCAACTCCAATATTCACCCAAACCCATGTGAGTCTGTGAGTGGGTGAGTAAGTGTTTGAGTGGGTATGTGAGTGGGAGAAAGAGATTGAAAAAGAGAAAGAGAGGGAGCGGGAGGGATAGAGACTTGTTTAGGCTTTGATGTATGATATACTTTGAATAAGATGTCTCTGCAGAATTTGAAAACAAAAATGTATTTCTCATTTAAAAAAAGTAAGATCACCTTTCCTATGAGCCTTAAACTTTTTAACTTAAAAAATAAAATAAAGTAGGGAAACAAGTTAGGGTGGACAACCCTTGAGGCTCCATATTAAGGTCTGTGATCCTCACGCTTGAGCTATTATTTTTTTATGATTTTCTTTAGCACTTTATGGGCTATCTGGGACTGCTAAAGAGCCCTCAGGGGATCCCTGTGGTCCCTACATGTATTTTTTTTACAGTTAATGATGTGCCCTTTACGACTCTCTAGATCTGTGGGGGAAGCCTAAAGGCCTCCCCTGTGATCCCATTGCTTCAGCATACAAGGAGCTGCTTTAAGTAGCACCTCTGTGCTTGCTAAAGCAAAGCAAGCAGATCCCACTGTCAGAAAACAGTGTTTACTGTGACTTGGCTGCAGCTTGAAAGCCACAGCAAACAGCTGTGTCCGGGGGTTGGGAAAGCCAGGACATAGCAGGAGCCAGCCCTGGGGGATGGCGATCCCCAGGGCAATCAGTGGCTACTTAAACAACAATTACAGTCCTGGGAAGGTAGTGTTTCCTGGGACTTTAGGGTCCCAGATGGACTCCCTTCCCTTTTTTTCATTTTTGCCCCGGGGATGTGGTGGTCCGTGGGGCAGCCGCAGGGGGAGCGCAGCCTTCCACACCAAAAAGTAATGAAGCCCAGGGGAGGTGATGATCCCCAGGTGGTGGAGTCAGGCGGATGGGTCCCCCCTATTTATTTTATGAAGCCCCGGGGATGAGGCCATCCCCTGGGGGACCAGATGACCCCCTGCTTGTTATTTGACTAAAGCTCTGGGGAGGTGGCAGTCACAAGGCTGTGGGGGACGCTGATGGGTGTCCCCCACACCAGTAATGGGTTTCATCCGGGGGAGGTGGTGGTCCTCGGAGTGCGGAGGGGCCGTGCAGGCTCACTATACATAATTTCTGCTCTATCCTAGGGAGGTGTCAGTCTCCAGGGCTACAGCAGGCCAGGGAGCCCCTCGCACTCCAATTAAACAATGCCCCCAAAAACTATCACACATACAAATGTGACTATTCAGACTTTAAGTAGACATTACAAGTAACTAATAGATGCCGCCCATGTTATTCTTAAAGCTTTGGGTGGCAGGTATTGTAGGAGGTTGGCCTGGTTTGTACTGGGTACCCAAGATATTTACACCTTATACCAGGTCCAGTTATCACTTATTAGTGAAATGTAGTCAGTGTCTAGAGGCCAGGCTGTCTAGAGGTAGCTGTAGGCAGAGCAGCCAAGGCTGAACTAGGAGACATGCAAAGCTCTTGTAATACCACTGTTGTCACATAGTACTCACACACATGAAAGACAATACTCAGTGTTGAAAAAATAAAGGTACTTTATTTTAGTGACACAAGGCCAAAAATACTCTGGAGACTATACTCCCTTAGAAGGTAAGTACATTACACAATATATACACTTGTAACCAAAAAGAGGTAAGTAAATAGAAAATACTGCAAACAGTGAAAATCACAATAGGTTGCAATGGGACTAGGGGGAACACAAACCATGTACTAAAATAGTGGTATG